>NW_022437055.1:5461499-5659320 GCF_009761245.1 Sapajus apella
CACCGCAACCTCCGCCTCCTGGGTTCAGGCAATTCTCCTGCCTCAGCCTCCTGAGTAGCTGGGATTACAGGCACACACCACCATGCCCAGCTAATTTTTTGTATTTTTAGTAGAGACGGGGTTTCACCATGTTGACCAGGATGGTCTCGACCTCTTGACCTCGTGATCCACCCGCCTCGGCCTCCCAAAGTGCTGGGATTACAGGCTTGAGCCACCGCGCCCGGCCAATTAGTTGTTTTTTATATGTTAAAACACTCACTGGAACTTTGGATCTATAGATAAATTTTGGGAGAATTGATATACTTCTCAATTCAAAGAATTGATATACTTTTTGGGAGAATTGATATACTAACATTATTAAATCTTCCAGCCCATGAATATATCTCTCCTTTACTCAGATATTTTATAATATATGTTAGGAATGTTCTGTAATTTTCAGGGTACAAGTCTCATCTCTTTTGTCATATTTAACCCTAACATTTTTTACATTTTTATGGTGTTTAAAATTCTAGTTCAAATTTCTCTTGTTCGTTATTAGGAATACAATTGATTTTTGTATATTTACCTGTGTCCTACAACCTTGCTAAACTTGCTTCTTAGTTCTAGTATTTTTTGTTGATCTTAGAAAACCTGTTTTCTATATAGATGATCCTGTTGTGTAAGAATAACAAAAGTTTGCCTTTGCCCTGTCCAATCGAGATGTCTTTTATTACTTTTTCCTTTCCTTATTTTTTTTTTTTTTGCCCTCATTGCACTGTCTAGAATCTCCAGTACAATATTGCACTAAAGTGATGAGAGTGGGCATATGTACTTGTTTTGTTTGTCTTTTTAAACTTTTAAGTTCAGGGATACAAGTGTAGGTTTGTTACACAGGTAAACTTGTGTCATGGGGGTTTGTTGTACAGATTATTTCATCACCCAGGTATTAAGCTTATTACCCACTAGTTATAGTTCCTGATCCTCTGCCTCCTCCCACCCTGTACCCTCTGATAGGCCTCAGTGTGTGTTGTTCCCCTCTATGTGTCTTGTTCTTGATCTAAGAGTGAAAAGCATTCAGGCTTTCACCTTTGAGTATGATAGCCACAGGTTTTATGTAGATGCTCTTTGTCAAATTTAGGAGTTCCCTTCTAAGTTTGATGAGAGTTTTTATTGGGAACCATATGACACAAATCTTTGCTCTAGGAATTTACTCTAGAAAAATGAAAACCTGGGCTCACACAAAAATCTGTACGTAAATGTTTATAGCTGATTCCTCTGTAATTTCCAAAACCTGTAAATGTTCCAAATATCTTCCAACAAATGAATGGATCACAAAATTTGTATATCCATGCTGTGGCAGACAGATTCTAAGGTGGCCCCCAGCATCCCAATGTCCTGGTCATACCTTTCGGTGTAGGTTGTGACTATGGCTTGCTTCTAACCAATAGAATATGGCGAAGGTGATGAGATATAACTCCCATGATTATGTTAGTTTATACATGACTCCATCTTTCAAGGAGACACTTTTTCCCTTTGTTCCATGAAGAAGCAAGCTGCAGTGTTGTGAACCGCCTATGCACAGCACAATGTGGCAGAGAATTGAGGGTAGCTTTTATAACAAATTAAGGTATTTCTTAATATCTAACCCTCCTTACATTAACTGCTCATGGTACATTCTTCTTTTTAGAAAATTATTACAATTTTTGTGGGTACATAATAGGTATATGTATTTAGGGGGTACATGAAATGCTTTAATATAGGCACGCAATGCATAATAATCACATCATGGTAAATGGGGCATCTATCCCCTCATGCATTTATCCTTTGTTCTACAAACAATCCAATTATATTCTTTTAGTTATTTTAAAATGTAAAACTAAATTATTTTGACTGTAATCATCCCTTTGTGCTATCAAATAGTAGATATTAATAATGACATCATGTAGAATGGGGTATCCATCCCCTCAAGCGTGGTGCATTCCTCTTTGAATATGCTGCTCTAGATTATATTTGCTAATATGTGGGGCTTCTCTATTATAATAATGTTGCAAAGTAGGGGGCCAATAATCTGGTTGAGAGACGCAAAAAGCAGCAGGAAAATGTGTTCACAGAACCTCATACTAGTGGCGTCCAGGGCCAAGGGTCCCTGAATGCATACCCAAAGGCTGATGAGAGGTGGGGACGAGTGCAGCGGCAGGACTCCTCACCTACCAGAACTGGGTGGGGCCTCTAACAGCCCCTCGGAGCGAGCTCCCCGCGCCCGGTACACCACCAGGTTTCCCTGGTTCCTCCCCTGCTCCGGGTCCGGCCACCTTAGGAAACCTCCGCCCATCAAGTCCAATGCGACCCCGCCTCCTTGACGGCTTTAGGCCCCTCTCAGCCCGTGTTTGCCCCACGACGCGCCTGCGCACTAGGGACCACTCGGCCTTGTGGGCGGAGTCCATGAGAGGACTGGAGCCCCGCTTGTGGCCCCGCCCACTCTAGCCTGGGCCGGCCTTCGTGGACACGCATTTCCGGCGACGCCTCGGCACTGACCTCTGCAGAACCGGGTGGAGCCCATTGACGTCCAGCGAAGCGAAGAGCAGCGATGGACGGTCGGGTGCAGCTGATAAAGGCCCTCCTGGCCTTGCCGATCCGGCCTGCGACGCGTCGCTGGAGGAACCCGATTCCCTTTCCCGAGACGTTTGACGGCGATACCGACCGGCTCCCGGAGTTCATCGTGCAGACCGGCTCCTACATGTTCGTGGACGAGAACACGTTCTCCAGCGATGCCCTGAAGGTGACGTTCCTCATCACTCGCCTCACGGGGCCCGCCCTGCAGTGGGTGATCCCCTACATCAAGAAGGAGAGCCCCCTCCTCAATGATTACCGGGGCTTCCTGGCCGAGATGAAGCGGGTCTTTGGATGGGAGGAGGACGAGGACTTCTAGGCCTGGAGACCCTCGGGCCTGGGGGCGGGTGCTCTGGAGAGGGTCCGCTGTGCCAATGGCCGCCGCCAGGGTCGCCACCGGTGCCCTCCCTCCTCGCCTCCCTCCCCCTCGAGCCGCCGCGATGTCCCCTGCGCTCCTGTCCCCTCCCGCGTAGTGCTTGCCTTTGTTCCAGGAATAGCGCTCCAGGCTCCTGCCGCCGCCCCTGGGCCTCACTTTGGAGCGAGCCGCTGCCGCCCTCTCTTTCCATCCCGCCAGCCCCACCCATGCATATTTGGACGCTGTCCTGCTCTCCAGCTGCAAGCTGGGCTCCTGTTACACACTGGATAGACCACCCACAGCCGCCGCTGCCAACCCCCCTCCTCCCCACGAGACTGCCAGACGACTACATCATTCTGCCCACAGACCTGCGCTGCCACTGCCATCACCATCCACCGCATCCCAGTGATCTGGACTCACCTCGGAGGTATCTGAGCTGGCCACAGCCCCTGGACAGTGATCCAGACCGCTGGCTGCACCCCAAGGGATCTGTCACCTTCAGCGAGACCTATTTCCTCCCCACCCCCAGAGACCTCTTGTGTTCCTGCCTAGGCCCAGGTGTGCCTGGCAGCCAAATCGAGTCTCTCATTTTCTCTTGTGGACCAGTTAGTTTTGTCCATAACCCAGTTTTCTGAGTTTGCAACTGTCTCTCTGATGTGTGCCTTTTGTTCAAAACAGTAACCCCTGCATTCTGCTCTGCTCTAATACACTACCTGGAGAAAGCCTTTTCCTTATTTTCAATAAATGTCAGACATTATTGAAAAGAAATGGTCTCAATGAATATGGCACTTTTCCCTCCCTGGTTCTGTAAATGGGGTCCATATCTTATTCAAAAACTATATTCCCTGCTATGCTATGGCTGATGTTGACACAGAGTCCTGTGGTGTCCTGCAAATGGAGATCCCACCGGTGTCCAATCCCAGACGATTAATGTTGTAAACAAGTCAGTTTTGTGCCCCTTAGGAAATGAACCTTAATCAGAATTTGGCCAAAATAAGGTAAGGAATAGTCAGATAGGGTGCTTTTTCTTCCCTTGTTTCCAAAAAACTGAGTGAAAGCATATACTCCAAGTGGTTACAAGCCGTACACCTCACACATTTGTTGGTGAACACCTCTCACAGTTTTATTTAACCCATTATCAAGGAACTAGCAGAGTGGCTTAGATACTTAAGAAAAAGCATTTACATTTATATTGCTTTAATTGGGTAGGTAGTAGAGAAAGGAATGCAGAACTGTAATGTTAATTTAGGTACAAACTTGTTTAATGAATGACCTGAAATTAATAGGCAGAAAAAGAAAAAACATTAGTATTCAACATCTCTGCATGCTAATCTTTGAAATCTGTGTTAACATGTCTCTGCCACCCCATCTATCTCTGGGAAAAGTTCCACATCCCAACAGAAACAGATTATCATAAGGTGGGCTTGTAGGGCAGCACTCTGTCAACACTCTGCCTTTTTTTTTTCTTTCTTTTTTTTTTTTTTTTGAGATGGAGTCTTGCTCTGTCGCCCAGGCTGGAGTCCAGTGGCACTGCAACCTCCGCCTCCCGGGTTCAAACGATTTTCCTGCCTCAGCTCCCTGAATAGCTGGGGCTACAGGCACGTGCCACCACACTCGGCTAATTTTTGTATTTTTAGTAGAGATTGAGTTTCGCCAGGGTGGTTTCAATCTCCTGGCCTCATGATCTGCCCACCTTGGCCTCCCAAAGTGCTAGGATTTCAGGCATGAACCACCATGCCCAGCCTCTCTGCCTTATTTCCAATACATGTTATTTTTCCAGAACATATGAATGAGGAATAAATCACAAGAGGTTTTTTTATTGTTTGTTTGTTTTTACTTTATTGCTTGTCTGTCTTCATTTAAATAGGTGAAATTTTGCCATTTATCAGCAGTGGTTCATAGGGCTCTATGTGGAGGTAGGTGGAGGTATCTTATTATCGGTTATGTAGGTGATAGTATTTGTATTCCCAGAAGTAGTGGAAACATCATTAATTTGTAATTTGGCATCTAATAGGTCAAAATCTTTTTGAAATCAGAGAGAAAATTCAAATTGCTTAATAAAGTTTTTATGATTTGCAGGGCTCTTAAAACAACTGAAACTGGGCTAATCATGAAGGAACATTGTGTTAAGCATATTCACTGTTTGGTTTTAAACACAGATTCTGCTGAAGTGGTTGGAAAAGTGCTTGGAAGCAGTTTACATTACTGAGTAGGTCCAGCATATTCTCTGTGCTTTGTGTCTACTGGCTCTGGAGGTAGGTAGAATGGGCAGGAACCTTCTGGCTATCGTTTGAACAATATCGGTAACCCTCCACCTCCCTCAACAATAATGCTCCAGCAGTTTTCTAACTCCTACAAGAATGAGAGTTATTCCTTGATCTATGCTAGTTTTATCATCTCAACGGCCCTCTTCTGTGCTGCAAATGACTTGGGTAGGGTCATAATTCACAATCATGTACATCTTTACAGGATTCCATAAAGGGACACAGGAATGGCATTTGTAAGAGTAGAAGGGAGTTCTTTTGTATTACTTTGCAGTCTCACTTTTTCAGTTGTCACTGTTGTTTTTTTCCCCCACTTCATTCTCTGCAATGTGGTCAATACCCAAGCAAGAGGCCTTACCTCCAAAGGATAGAGACATATAAAAAGTGACATTATGGAAAATGAATATAAGAAAGTGAATAGAAATACAATTAACCTCTTTCTTTTGGTGATTGGGACCAGTAATGACTTGAAGCCTATAATTGAGTTAACATTACACACATTTTTTTTGTGCTCAGATCCACAAAGATTTAATAGGGAAACAAAGTAGCATTGGATGGTTCAGTGCCCCGAGGCCTTGGTTCTTAAGGGAAACCTGGTAGAATATACTAGTGAAAGGTCACTCCCCACTTAATCCCAGTGGCCTGTGTAATCCTGTACACAGAGTCAACCTTAAGGCAGAGATGGAGTAAGGAAGGGGATGTCAAAGGGACCTTTTGTAAGTGTCCGTGATCTGTCTGTCCACTAGGAGGCTGGAGGGCTGAAGGAGTAGGCTGAGTGATTGAGTACCAGAAGTCCTAGATGCATGGATGCTTCCCACAGGTGCCTCTGCAGAGGTCTGATGACCTGCCTGCTTCTATAGATGTTGCAATACTTTCTTCCATCATGAAGGCCACACAGACTACACAGGTACTGCGATAAGCAGCTCTGAGCAGCAAAGAGCCTAAAATAAAAAGTAAATCTATTGGGACCAGATTTGGGATGGATGAAGGTCAGTCAGAACACATACCCAATGAAATAAAGTAAAATGAAAGGCCATCATGATCTCAAACTACTTAATGACATGGGGAATGATCACACCTGAAGAATAAAGAATAAAAGGATTCTACAAAGCCGTCAAAACATGGTGAGGGTGGGCCAGGCACGGTGGCTCACGCCTGTAATCCCAGCACTTTGGGAGGCCACGGTGGGTGGATCATGAGGTCAGGACTTCAAGACCAATCTCCTGAGCAACATGGTGAAACCCCAACCAAAAAAAAAAAAAAAAAAAAAAAACCCATGGTGAGAGCAATCAAATTCCCTCTATCTTACCACCACTGCAGCTCATCACAGACCTCATACTGAAAGCACCTGGACTTTATGTGCACAAACAATCCCTGACTTTACGATGATGGAGAACATGGTTCACAGAAGGCTGCCTGGCATGATACTGTAGCTGCCGGCCGACAACTGAGCTCCTTCTCTTCCCTGTACACAGCTGCTTTTGGCCCTTTTGACGGTTGTACCAATTTCTTTCACTCGTCCCCAGTCCTCTTCATACCCACTCTCTTACTGGTCCTTAACAGATAGTCACCAAATCCATTCTGACCCGACACTCACTTCAGTGTGTCCCCTCTTCTGCAACCCTGAGGCAGTACCCCAATTCTAATACCTTCCCCTTTAGCCCACTGCTTGCAGAGGCCCTGCCGTATTGCCCAGCTGATCCTGGAACATATTTTTCTCTCCCTGCTGTGGCTGTTGCTGCGTCTTAGGCTGCTGAGAGCATATTGTCACCCGATCAAAAAGAGAACATTTAGGACTTCACAAACGTGAAGATATAATAAGCCTCTTAATTTGGGTCTTAGGCTAAAGACTGCAATAGTACCCATTCTGCAACCTGAGTGGAGGACTGCATATTCACTCACTTAGAAACAAACACAGTTTTGGTAAAATCATTAGGATAGATTCCTAAAACTAATGTGTATATCAAGGTCCATACAACACTTAACTGTTTGTTAAAAATCTCACTCCAGAAAGATTGTTTTCAAATTATATTCTCATGAGTATTGTGAGGGATTTTTTTTTTTGCCTCTATCATTACTAAAATTTTAATTTCAATAAAGATAATATTCCCAACAATAAATAATTGTTCTCACAATAAAATTCCTTCTTTGGGTCCTGTTTCATCTCTATCACCAAAAAGGTAAGGCTTTTACAAAATGTTTACTTTCTCCCTCTCTTCTACCCTACCATAATTGAGACAATTGGAATACTTTTAATCCTACTTTCATGCCCTAGTCTCATCCCCCCAAATCATGGGGTTGGTGGAGATAGCTGATGTCTGAAGTTATGAAAGTAATACAGCTAGGGATTTTAAAAAATCATTTTTAGGCCTCTATAAAGAACAATATTTAACTTATAATATGAAAGCATATTAATCGGCTTTCAGATATTGAGCATTAAATTACATTTTTAGGGATAAAGACAACAGCAAATTGAATTTAGACCTTGTCGAAATTTAAGGATGTCCAACATTGAGGTATTCTCAACTTCCCAAAAGAATATAAGTATATTCAAATAATGAGTTAGTAAAGTTACCAAGTATAATGGTGAAAGAAAAAAAAATACCTGCCTATAAGATGTTGTGAGAAAATCCAATGATTAGACACTAAAAAAAAAAATTCAGATGTAGCCACCCACAAAATTGGGGGCCACATTCACATTCACCAAGAAATCTTAAGGAGGAGAATTCATTTTAAAGTGGCTCTGGGCTGCTTGTGTAGAGAATATAAGATTAAAGGATATGTAATTAAAATTGACTTTCAGCTTAAAAGGACTGCCTATAATCCTTCCAAAGGCTCCACCACTCCCAGTTTGATCTACCTTCATGGAATCCCACTGAGACATCCTGTCTTGGAAACCAAAGCTGAGTAATACCCTGACTATAATCATCATTCTCAGTGCTTTTCTGTACTATTATTACTTGAGTGAGAGTATTACCCTGGCTAGATTTGGAGTCCCTCTCTCACAAACTGTCCAGGCGTTTCCAAAGTGAGTTTAATGAATATTCTTGTATCTCCAGTATTAGCAGAAGACTAGACAACAGAGTGCATTGAACAAAGCTCTCTTGGGCAACCCTGGAACCTCAGACCAGCATGGGTCATTTGAACTCATTCGATGAACTGGCATCTGCACAATGTTTGTAATCAAAACCATAAAGATGAGGAGTAAAGAATTTGCCATGTAAGTAGCCATGACATCAGATCCAGCCTTGTCCCCTTTCCCAAAACAAAAACATTATTTTGTAATACTTAACAATGATGAATACATGTGTAACGAGATCCTAATATGTACAAAGAAATGTTAGATGTGCCTCATGCACATAACCTTATTTCATCATCATTTTAAGATGGAGTCCATATTTCTACCTACTCTTTTACGCCAATACAGATAGAGAAACAGGCATTTGCAAACAAGCAAATATACTCCGGGTATTTTTTTTATTGAAAATTTTAATGTTTTCTCAATATTTGATATAATAACTAGACAAGCCAGGTGCGGTGGCTCATGCCTGTAATCCCAGCACTTTGGGAGGCCCAGGCAGGTGGATTGCCTGAAGTTGGAAGTTTGAGACCAGCCTGGCCAGTATGGTGAAACCCCGTCTCTACTAAAAAAAATACAAAAATTAGCTGGGCGTGGCAGCAGGCGCCTGTAATCCCAGCTACTCGGGAAGCTGAAGCAGGAGAATTGCTTGAACCTGGGAGGTGGAAGTTGCAGTGAGCCGAGATCGCGCCATTGCACTCCAGCCTGGGCAACAGAAGGAGACTCTGTCTCAAAAAAAAAAAAAAAACTAGACAAAATACCAGTATGGACATAGAAAATCTAAACAATAATACACATGTCTAGAACACTATATCAAACAACAAATACACAGTGTTTTCGAGTGCATATGGTACATTCACCAAGATAATCCGTTTACTAAGGCGTTAAACAAGTCTCAGTAAATTTCAAAAGCTTGATGTTCTTTGGTCATAGCAGCAGAAGAAGCATTTGACATTGAACATCAGTTCATAAAAAAAAACCAACAAATTGGGATTGGAAGGGAACTCTTGTCTGATAAGGAACATCTACAAAAACCTATAGCTAACATCATACTTATGTAAATGGTAAAATGAGTGTACTCCAGGTATTTTTAAGTGGATATATTTAAGCCCTTAGTTCAGATAATTGCAAGCAAGGCTGAAGGGGCAGGATCTAGCAGTCATATTATTTTTCATGGTGTTAAGACTAACACCCATTAAGATAGACACTGTTAATATTCTATCCTTACCCCCTTGGTACTCTTGGCCATTTTAATCCACCTCAGCTCTACTTTTCCTTTTTCTCAGAATAGCCAGAATCTGTGGCTCTTTGTTACAGGACTACAGAACCAACTTCCTTTTGTCTCCAAGCATGAAGAGTCAGTATCTGAGAATTACAGTCCTCCAGAGAGTAGACTTCAATAATTCGTGGATATACAGTTATAAATACTCCAGCTCTATTGCACCTGTTTGAGACAACTCTGATTTGTGACCTGTATTGTCTCCAGAGTCCACCTGTTGGATTGTGCCAAAGTGATCCTTAATGGTACCTTGGTTGATAACAAAATATTATTTGGCCTTCTTCCTCTCCCTGTTGTATGGTCCCATTCCTGATCACTGCATTTTTACTTGGACTACTCCCTAATATATCACTTTCACAGGAATCCTCAGTCAGAGTCAGCTTATGGGCAACCCAATCTAAAGGCACAGCCAAGTTGTTTTCCAAAATATTTCTTTTACTTTACACTCTTGCCCTCAGTGTATGTGACCCCATGTCCTCACTAGTATTTGGTACCATCAGTCTAATTTTTTTGTCAAGTGTATTGCTTTAATTACTTTGTATTGACTAAAATTACATGTTAACTACGCATATTAACTTTTTGCAGTGATCACCAAAGGAATGGAAATAGAGTGTATAACTTCTTAATGAATAGGAAAAAGTAATGAAGTAATTGAGGAACTTAGAATGTTTTAATTACAAATAGTTGCCTCCCAGGGCAAATGTTCTTCCCATTACTTTAGCTTTGTTTTTTTCACTTTCAAATTAGACATTTATACTGCTGTTTGTTTAGATTTAGCCATATATTTGCCATTTATTTGCCTATCATTCCAGACATTTATACTGGTACATTTTCCTTCTTCTAAAGTATATCCTTTAGATGTACTCCTTTAATAATGGTCTATTGGGGAAAATATTATATCTTTCATTTTCTGAAATATTATTTTATCCTCATTCTTTTAAAAATTATTCTTGTTGAGTCTCTTTGATTTGTAGAACCACTGATACTTTTTTTCTATATTGTATTGTGCTATGTACCACCAAAACCTTAGTGATGCAATAGTTCTTAAATGACAATTTCACTCTTTTGTCCGCAATTTTCCCCCTTAATCCATTGTCGTCAGTTCAGCAAGTTTTTTTTTTTTTTTTTTTTTTTTTTTTGAGATGGAGTTTCACTCATGTTACCCAGGCTGGAGTGCAATGGTGCGATCTCGGCTCACCGCAACCTCCGCCTCCTGGGTTCAGGCAATTCTCCTGCCTCAGCCTCCTGAGTAGCTGGGATTACAGGCACGCACCACCATGCCCAGCTAATTTTTTGTATTTTTAGTAGAGACGGGGTTTCACCATGTTGACCAGGATGGTCTCGATCTCTTGACCTCGTGATCCACCCGCCTCGGCCTCCCAAAGTGCTGGGATTACAGTTTTTTTTTTTTTTTTTGTACTTGGGGATAGGTTCTGGGGTACATGTGCAGATCATGGAGGATTGTTGCATAGGTACACACCTGGTAATGTGGTTTGCTGCCTCCATCCCTCCATCACCCACATCTGGCATTTCTCCCCACGTTATCCTCCCCCAACCTCCCCACCTCCCCCACCGCACTATCCCTCCCTTGGCCCCTCCAACAGACTTCAGTGTGTGATGCTCCCCTCTCTGTGTCCATGTGTTCTTATTGTTCAACACCTGCCTATGAGTGAGAACATGCAGTGTTTGATTTTCTGTTCTTGTGTCAGTTTGGTGAGAATGATACAGCTACTTTTAATGTTTGCATATGAGGAGGCAGTAACTACTATGTCACAGCAGCCCCTTGGCCAACAACAATTTATAATTTTGATTGATTGTAAGAAATACCTTGATATAAGAGATATTAAAAAGTGATAAATTTGAATAGAATTGATGGAAACAGCATTATTCTGTAGTCTTCTAGCTTCCATTTTTGCTGTTAAATTATTTGTCAGCCTAATTTTGTGTTTCCTCTTTGGTTATTTTAAAGATCTCTTTGTATTGGTGTTCTATAGCTTTTCTACTGCTTATCTAAATATACAATCCTTTTTCTGATATTTAAGAAAACTGAGATATACAATCCTTTTTCTTTTTCTGATATTAAAAAAAAAACTGAGATATATTATATCCAATAAAGGATAAAAATCTTAAGTGTATAGCTAGATGAACATTTATGTATGTATACATCAGTATAACACCACTCAGATCAATGTATAGAGCATTTCCAACGTTCAAAAAGACTCTCATGCCCACTCTCAGTCAGGAGCTTCTTTTTTTTTTTTTTTTTTTTAATTTTTTTTTTTTTTTTTTTTTTTTGTTTTTGGGACGGAGCTTCGCTCTTGTTACCCAGGCTGGAGTGCAATGGCGCGATCTCGGCTCACCGCAACCTCCGCCTCCCGGGTTCAGGCAATTCTCCTGCCCCAGCCTCCTGAGTCGCTGGGATTACAGGCACGCGCCACCATGCCCAGCTAATTTTTTACAGTTTTAGTAGAGACGGGGTTTCACCGTGTTGACCAGGATGGTCTCGATCTCTTGACCTCGTGATCCACCCGCCTCGGCCTCCCAAAGTGCTGGGATTACAGGCTTGAGCCACCGCGCCCGGCCAGGAGCTTCTTAAATATAAACACTCTTCTGATCTTTATCACCAAAGATAAACTTTACCTGTTTTTGAACTCCTTATACATGAAATTATACAGAATTTATGCTGTATGTCTGTGAGATTCATCTATGCTGTGTGTTTCAAGTGGTCATTCGTATTTATTGAGGTGTAAATTGATAAGTCTGTGGTGATATCTCAATGTATTAAATTTGCATTTCTAGGCTGAGTGAAGTGGCTGACACTGTAATCTCAGCACTTTGGGAGGCTGAGGTGGGAGGATCACTTGAGCACAGGAGTTCCAGACCAGCCTGGACAACATAGTGAAACTATATGTCTAAAAAAAAATACAAAAAATTAGCTGGGTGTGGTGATATGTATCTGTAGTCCCAGCTAATCAGAAGGCTGATGTGGCAGAATCACCTGAGCCTGGCAAGTCCAGGCTGCAGTGAGCTGTGATTGTGCCACTGCACTCCAGCCCGGGTGACAGAGTAAGACCCTGTCTGTAAAAAAAAAAAAATTGCATTTCTATTATTACTAATGATAATGAGTATCTCTTCATATGCTTTTTACCCACTTTCCTACCCTTTTTAATGAAATGCTAATTACTATGGTTTGAATATTTGTCCCATCTAAAACTCATGGTGCAACTTGATATGGTTTGGCTGAGTCCCCCCAACCCAAATCTCATCTTGAATTGTAATCCCCATAATCCCCACATGTTGTGGGAGGGACCCAGCAGGAGGTAATTGAGTCATGGGGGCGGTTTTCCCCACACTATTCTTGTGATAATGAGTGAATCTCAAAAGAGCCGATGGTTTTATAAGCATCTGGCATTTTCCCTGCTGGCTCTCATTCTTTATCCTGCCAGTCTGTGAAGAGGTGCCTTCCACTGTGATCCTAAGTTTTCTGAGGCTTCCCCAGCCATATGGAACTGGGAGTCAATTAAACCTGTTTTCTTTATAAATTGCCCAGTCTTGAGTATTTCTTCATAGCAGCATGAGAACGGACTAATACAGAACTTAATCCCCAATATGGCAATATTGAGAGGTAGGGCCTTTAAGAGGTGATTAGATCATGTCTTAAAGTGAATGGATTAATTCATTCATGGATTAATGGATTAATGGGTTGTCCTGGAAGGGGAACTGGTGGCTTTATAAGAAGAGAAAGGGAGATCTGAGCTTGCAAGTTTGTACACTCAGCTCCTTCACCATGTGATACCCTGCACCATATTGGGACTCTGCAAAGAGTCCTCACCAGCAAGAAGTGTCTCATCAGTTGTAACCCCTTGACTTGGACTTCTCAGCCTCTATAACTGTAAGAATACATTATTTAAAAAAAAATTACACTGTTTCAGGTATTCTGTTATAAGCAATAGAAAATGAACTAATACAACCATTCAAGAATTTCACCTATTTTTTATTGGTTTATCATTTTGTTGACTGATGGCAGCTATTTATATATTCTTTTTATAAAAAAAATAACCTTTAGTTTCAGGGGTACCTGTGCAGGTTTGTTATATAAATTGCTTGCCACAGGGCTTTGGCATACAGATTATTTTGTCACCTACGTAATAAGCATAGTACCACTAGGTAGTTTTTAAATCTTCACCCCTATACCACTCTTCACTCTCAAGTAGGCCCTGGTGACTATTGTTTTTTTCTTTGTGTTCATGTGTACTCAATGTTTAGCTCCCACTTATAAGTGACAACATGTGGTATTTGCTTTTCTGTTCCTGCTTTAGTTCACTTAGGATAATGGCCTCCAGCTCCATCCATATTATTGCAAAGGATGTGATCTCATTCTTTTTTATGGCTGCGTAGTATTCCATGGTGTATATGTACCACATTTTCTTTATCCAGACTACCATTGATGGGCATTTAGGTTGATTCCATGTCCTTGCTATTGCTAGTGCTGCAATGAACATATGCATACATATGTCTTTATGGTAAAACAATTTACATTCCTTTGGGCATATACGTAATAAAGGGATTGTTGGGTTGAATGGTAGTTCTGTTTTAAGTTCTTTGAGAAATTGCCAAATGCTTTCCACAGTAGCTGAACTAATTTACATTCCCACCAGTAGTGTATAAGTGTTCCCTTTTCTCTGCAACCTTGCAAGCATCTCCTATTTTTTGACCTTTTAATAATAGCCATTCTGACTGGTGTGGGATGGTATCTCATTGTGGTTTTGATTTGCATTTCTCTAATGATTAGTGATGTTAAGCATTTTTTCATATTTATTGGCTGCTTGCATGTCTTCTTTAAAGAAGTGTCTGTTCATGTCCTTTGTCCACTTTTTAATGAGATTATTAGTTTTTTGCTCATTGAATTGTTTAAGTTCCTTATAGATTCTGGATATTAGACCTTTGTCAGATGCATAGTTTGCGACTATTTTCTACTATTTTGTAAGGTGTCTGTTTATTTGTTGATAGTTTCTTTTGCTGTGCAGAAACTCTTTAGTTTAATTAGGTCCCATTTGTCTAATTTTGTTTTTGTTGCAGTTGCTTTTGGTATCTTTGTCTTGAAATCTTTGCCAGGGCTTATGTTAGAATGGTATTTCCTAGATTTTATTCAAGGGTTTTTATAGTTTTAAGTTTTACAGTTAAGTCTTTAATCAATCTTGAGTTCACTTTTGCATATGGTGTAAGGAAGGGGTCCAGTTTCAGTTTTATGCATATGCTAGCCAGCTATCCCAGAACCATTTATTGAATATGGATTCCTTTCCTCGGTGCTTGTTTTTGTCAACTTTGTCAAGGATTAGATGGTTGTAGTTGTGTGGCTTTATATCTGGGCTCTGTATTCTGTTACTTTGGTCAATGTGTCTGTTTTTGTGCCAGTACCATGCTGTTTTGGTTACTATAGCCGTGTAGTATGAAGTCGGGTAATGTGATGCCTCCAGCAGCTTTGTCCTTTTCGCTTAGGATTGCTTTAGCTATTCAGGCTCTTTTGTGGTTGCATATAAATTTTAGAATCGTTTTTTTCTAATTCTTTGAAAAATGTCACTGGTAGTTTGATAGGAATAACATTGAATCTTTAAATTGCTTTGGGCAGTATGGCTATCTTAACAATGTCGATTTTTTTTTTCTATACATGAGCATGGAATGTTTTTCCATTTGTTTGTGTCATCTCAGATTTATTTCAGAGTATTTTGTAATTCTTGTTGTCGAGATTTTTCACTTCCCTGGTTAGCTGTATTCCTAGGTATTTTATTTTTTTGTGGCTATCGTGAATGAGATTTCATTCTTTATTTGGTTCTCAGCTTGAATGTTGCTAGTATACAGAAATGCTACAGATTTCTGTCCTGAAATTTTGTGTCCTGAAACTTTGCTGAAGTTGTTCATCAGATCTAAGAGCTTTTGGGCAGAGACTTTGAGGTTTTCTAGGTATAAAATTATAGTGTCTACAAACAAACAGTTTGACTTCCTCTCTTCCTTTTTGGATGCCTTTTATGTCTTTGTTTTGCCTGATTGCTCTTGCTAGAACTTCCCGTATTCTTTTTTTTTTTTTTTGAGACGGAGTTTCACTCTTGTTACCCAGGCTGGAGTGCAATGGCGCGATCTCGGCTCACCGCAACCTCCGCCTCCTGGGTTTAGGCAATTCTCCTGCCTCAGCCTCCTGAGTAGCTGGGATTACAGGCACGCGCCACCATGCCCAGCTAATTTTTTGTATTTTTAGTAGAGACGGGGTTTCACCGTGTTGACCAGGATGGTCTCGATCTCTTGACCTCGTGATCCACCCGCCTCGGCCTCCCAAAGTGCTGGGATTACAGGCTTGAGCCACCGCGCCCGGCCCTCCCGTATTCTTGATGTTCATATCTTCCAAGCAAAGACCACTAAGGACATCTTGTCATTGAACAAACATTGAGTTTATTATTCATTGCAGCGATGGAGAACTGTTGGGAATCTCAGCAAAAATGTGCTAGAAAAATGTTTGAAGTGTTTGGGCATATATTAGGTGATTTTCAAGAGAGTTTAAGGAAGTGAAGCTTTGATCTGGATTGGATGTTGTCAGGAAGCAGGGCTAATTGTATTGCTGAGTGTCTTAATAAACATTTTATCTGGGAGGGCAGACATTATTAGTATTTTTTTGTGTCCTGTTTAATACATCTCTGCCAAACCTAATATCATAAAATCATCTCCTATATTTTCCTCTAATATTGTATTTTAGCTTTCAGATTTAAGTCTATGATTCACATTGAATTAATTTTTATGTATGCTGAGAGGTAGTGGCCAATGTTCATTTTTCAATATAGGTATCTAACTGATCCAACAGAATTTATCGCAAAGACTATTCTTTCCCCCAGTGAATTGCAATGGTGCCTTTGCTATAAATTAGGTCACCATATATATGTGAATTTCTTTCTGGGCTGTTTATTGTATTGCATTATTCTGTCTATCCTTGCACCAATACCGTACACCTTAATTTATGTTCTTTTATAGTAAGTCTTAATATCTGGTATCTAAGTCATCTAACTTTTTACTTCTTGAATATTACCGTGGCTCTTCTAGATCCTTTGCCTTTCCATATACATTTTAGAGTCACTTACCAATGTCTCTTGTGTAAGAAATCTTTGTCTAACCCAATATCAAGAAGATATACTCTACTCGCATTTTCTTCTAAAATCTGCTTGATTTTTATTGGGGTTGCATTGAATCTAAAAATAAACTTAGGGAGAATATATACTGTAACAATTTTGAGTTTTCCAATTCATTAACATCTTATATCCTTCCATTTATTTAGTCATTTAATTCATCTCAGTAATATTTTGTAGTTACTAGTATTGAGGTATTGCAGCTATTTTATAGATTTATTTCTAGATATTTTGATACTTTATAACACTATCATAAACGGTATTATTTTGTTAAATTTTATTTCCCCTATTTTGTTATTAGAAATACAATTAATTTTTTATAACAGCTTTATTGAGATATGATTCACATACTTTAATATTTACCCTTTTAAAATATGCAATGCCGAGACCAGCTCAGCTGTGGAGACCCCAAGCCAGGCGGTGCTGAAAGAATTAAGAAACAGACACAGAGATAGAAAGCAAAAGGTGGGTTCAGAGTGAGGCATCAGGGGTCTCACAGCATTTCCAGCTGAGAGCCCAGAGCAGACTCTGACCCACGTATTTATTCTTTACTTCCAGTAACAAGTTTAACAAGCAGATGCTCTGTGTTCTTTCATAGGTTAAAGATAAACTAACTAGGCAGCTAGTATATGTTTACTATAGGTTAAAAACAAACTAGAAAGCACTCTTTACAAGGGAACAAAGGAAAGAGTCACATATCCTGTGTTCAAAGAACTCACTCATCTGGTGTGAGACATATTCATATTGGTTCCTGTTTTATAACGCTTTGAGCAGTGTTCTGCTTTGGGGGGTCGACTAGGTTTTTCTTGCTGCCACTCTCAGCAAACAATATGATTTCTCACACACATCAGAATTTGCTCTCAACAATACAAGTCAGTGGTTTTTAGTATATTTTCAGAGTTGTCCAACCATTACCATCATCTAATTTAGAACACTTCCATCACCCCAAGAAAATATCCTACGCCTATTTTCTCCTTTCCCAAGCCCCAGGCAACCTCTAAATGATTTTCCACATCTATGTATTTGTGTATTCTGGAAGTTTCATGTAAATGGAGTCATACAATATGTGGTATTTGTGATTGGTTTCTTTTATTTAGCATTATGTTTTCAAGGTTCATCCATGTTGTAGCATGTATCAGTATTTCATTCCTTTTTATGGTTGAATAATATTCCATTGTATGAATATACTATATTTTATTGATTCATCAGTTTCTGGAGTTTTGGGTTGTTTCTTGTTTTTGGTTATTATGAATAATGCTGCTATGAATATTCATGTACAAGTTTTTGTGAGGACATATATGTTCAGCTCTCTTGGGTATATACCTAGGAGGAGAATTGCTGTATGGCAACTTTCTGCTTAACATTTTGAGGAACTCACCAACTCGTACTGATGACACTTACATTGCTTCAGATTTTGGCTACTGCAAACAGGGCTGCTGCTTATGATCTACAAGTTGTTCACTTCAGAAGTGCCCCTTACCAAATGAGTGACTGAGGCTACAATCTAGACCCTACTCAGCCCACCATGTCAACCAGTGGGACTGCAAACACACTTAATAAGGCTTGCTTTATTTGAAGCACAAAATTATTAACAGCTTACCAAACTCTGCATTCACGGGGCTGCTTTCCCCAAGAGGAGGCATCTTTTATTAATTTAGATAAAGGCACTATGCAGCTTAGCAGAAGTACTAATCATACATACATTTTAAAAAATGCTATAGTCAAGATCCTTGTTGGAATTGTTTGGTTGTAGGGTATGTTTGTCTTAAACTTTACAAGGTGCTGCCACATTCATCTCTAATCTTGTTGTACTATTCTACACTGTTAAAAGCAGTATATGAGAATTCTCATTTCTCCATATCCCCTTAACACTTAATATGGTCATTTTACTTTTGGCAATCTAATGCTGTTGAAATGAGGCCAGGCGAGGTGGCTCATGCCTGTAATCCCAGCACTTTGGGAGGCTGAGGTAGGCAGATCACCAGGTCAGGAGATCAAGATCATCCTGGCTAACACAGTGAAACCCTGTCTCTACTAAAATACAAAAAAATTAGCTGGGCATGATAGCACATGCCTGTAGTCCCAGCTACTCAGGAGGCTGAGGCAGGAGAATCGCTTGAATCTGGTAAGCGGAGGTTGCAGTGAGCCCAGATCATGCCATTACACTCCAGCCTGGGTGACAGAGAGACTCCATCTAAAAAAAAAATTGATACTTATTTTTGTTCTATTTAAAATCTCTCTGAGCAATTATGCATCTTTTCAAATGTTTCTCACTCGGAATTGATTTTTCACATATCTTTTGGATATCTTCCATTTGCTTTTCCAGATTCGCTTTCCACCCTCCTCTACCCTGGAACAGGGTCAGCCCTGTTCCCAGAGGCTGACCTTTATGGACTGCATAAACCATTCCCTTGCTCCCTGGCTTCTGGTTGAATTTGGCCAATGGGAGAGCTCCATCTCTACCAGATTGAGAGGTGGCTATGGCTGAGTTCCTCTATCAAAGGCCACAAGTCCTTTTCAGGGATTCTCTTCTATAGCTAGAGCTCTCTCTGTGTTCCAGTAACCACTCTCTTATCCTTTCATGCCTTGGTGGGAGGCAACAGCGTGCTACTGTTGCTAGCCCCAGGATAGTTTAAAATCCATTGTTGGTTTCAGCATTAGTCAGCTATTGTGACAGTAATGCTGTATAAGAAATCTCCCTCAAATTTATTAACAATCATTTGTTCTCTTTGCTCATGTGCTATGGGCCATCTGGGGGCATTCTTCTCCAGGATGCAGTTAGGGTGGGCTTTGCTCTAGGATTCAGATTGTGTTAGATCTGTTCCATGTGAATCACTGTATAGCCCAAGCTAAGGGATCAGCAACAACCGGGGGCATGCTCTTCTCAACGCAATCATAGGAGGGCCAGAAAACAAGTAAAACCACACAAGCATATTTAAATTCACATTATGTCTGCTCATGTTCCATTGACAATAACAAATGATGGCAAAGCCTAGAGCCAGTGAAGCAGGGAAGTACGTTCACCATAGGGATGTGGGGAAGTGAGGAGTGAATATTTATAGAACAATTATCCAATCTATCATAATTTCTCTGAATCCTACCCACACATCTGTATATAGTCTCTTCCTTTAATTCTCAATTATTCCATATGTGTATACCTTCTGTTTCTTTTTGGGACCCTGACTGATACTATATACCCCTCACAAATTTCTATAGATTTTTCAGTTTTCAATGCCATACATTTAATCTCCCTGCATTTTAAAGCAGCCTTTTTTTCTTTCATTTTGTTGTGTGCATCCCCCTCTCCAAGGCCCTACTCTATCTCTGGCATCAACATTTCCTTACGTCTTGTGACCCACACTAACACCCTAGTATGTATGTGTCTATATTTTTCTTCATACTTAGCTTATTTTGTGTGTGTGTGTGTGTGTGACTGTGTGTGTATTCATATGTAGGCCTTTGGGGTTAACATCTGTTTAATAAAAAATGGGCCACATTATGCAGTTTTCTGCATATTGTGTTTCTTACTTAACAAAACCTTGCAAAAATCTGTCCAAAGCAGCTAGCATAGGTCTATCTTATTCCTTTTAAATGATGTAAAAAAAGTGCATCACCTCCTCCAGGTAACACCAAAATGAAAGACTAGTCAATGTGGCCTCTCCTCAATTCAGACAATTTTTTTTTAAACAAGGTCTTGCTGTCACCTAGGATAGAGTACAGTGACGCGATCATAGCTCACTGCAGTCTCCATTTACTGGGCTCAAGTGATCATCCCACCTCAGCCTCCTGAGTAGCTGAGACTACAGGTGTGCACTACCACAACTGGCTAAGTTTTAAATGTTTTGTAGAGACAGGGTCTCACTGTGTTGCTCAGGCTGGTCTCCAACTCCCAAACTCAAGCAGTCCTCCTGCCCCAGCCTCCCAAAGTGCTGGGATTACAGGCATGAGCCACTGTGTCCAGCCTCAATTTAGAACATTTCTGAATGGCCGTCTCAACTTTAGGTATCTCTGTGGGATCAGGTGAGGCACCTATTGGAACTGTATGTTTCTTCATAAATTCTCCCTCTGCTTAATCCTACTTCTATCACTCCATTACAAGTGTTGTTCATCAGAATGTTTCTGAGGGAACTTAAAGTTTAATATTTGGTGTTAGCAGTGGTCCTAAGAGGCAGATTATAAAATTTGGATTTCGGAACTTTATTACCTGCCAGCTGGCTAGAAACGGGAACTACATCACTGTTGGTAAAGAAGTACTGATAACCTGCTATGTGGTAGTGGTGCAACTGTCAAAACTTTCACCAGTGGTGAAGTGAGATAGGGTACCAATGGAAGGAAATTTACTGACAGGTGCAATATCTCAAGAACTTGAAAGGTTAAGAGGAAGTAGTAATTATAAAGATTATGCAATCATATGGTTGTTACTAGAAGCTATTGAATTGCAGAGAGACAGTGAAAGGCTAAGGGTGATTGATCACCAATTTAAGTTAAAGTTGAAAGACAAAGTCTCATCTCCCCAAGGCAGAGGACAGAAAAGTATAAGGATTGGACCTGTAAGCACCAGTCCTCTTTGTGGTGCTATCACAGTCTGTTTTGATTTTCTACCCATGCATCAGGCAAATCCATCTACACACTAAGCTCAGCCTTTTCCCACCTCTTTACATGTTCTGAAAATTCATACAAATTAGAAATAAGGGACAGAGTTAGATGCATGATCTTTTAATACCAGAGTGCTGTGCTATTGGATTCTATTAGAATGTTTAAGTTTCACCAATGAATTTGAACATCAGACGGTTGATGAAACAGAGGCTTTTTATAGCACTATAGATTTAAGAGATTAGCCTGCAGAGAAACAGTAATCAGTATTAGCTTTTATTCTGCTCATTAGAGAACATTATAATTGTATTGTCCTGCAGGTCATCAACCAGGTATGTACCTAATTAATAATCACAGCTCTGCATCCCTGTAGGGTCCAGCCCTACAGATTCTGAGCCACTCCTGGCTGGTGTGGAGATGAGAAATTGTAGAAATAAAAGACACAAGACACAGAGATAGAGAAAAGAGAGTTTGGGCCCGGGGTCCACTGCTACCTAGATAGCGGAGACCAGCAGTGTCCCCGAATGCTGGGATGCCCTCACTTTTATTGAGTTGCAAATCTGGGGTCAGGGTAGGTGGGACGTGGCCTTGATGGTCCAAGACTGGGGGCAGGGTAGATAGGGTGTGGCAGTGATAGGGTCAAGTACATCACGTGCCATTCAGGTAGGGGCTTAGGAATTTCTGGCACCCGAAGTAAGGTAAGGAGAATAATTCATAAGCACCTTTTCCATACTTATCAAGAAAGAACTAAAACATTAAGATTTATATTATTATTACTGATTATCTTTTCTAAGACAAAAAGAACCAGGTGCAGAAGCAGAACATGAGAGTAGACATGGAATGTGACCACTGAAGCACAGCATCACAGAGACAGTTAAGCCCCCAGATGTCTGTGGGCCTACCTGACAGCCGTCAGGCCTTACCACAAGAGCTTGGAGAAGCGGAGTTTTCTCCTAACTTCCCCAGGAAGGAGACGTCTCCGCCATTTTGGACATCTCCTTCCCTAGCTGGCTAAACAGTGGGCGCTTTCACAGCGCCCTCCAGCAGCCCTTATGCGGGCGTGACAGAGAGCTTAAAGCATCTTGCCTTAGTGTCATTCATTTCAAAATGTCACCCCAGGTTCACACTTCTGACCTGAGAGGTATTAGCAAAAGAATTAAGATCACCTATGAATAACTAAGATCACATATGAATAACTAATAACTACTACGGTTATGTTTCTAGTTACTTTCTTCTTCATTATTTATGTGGAAATAGGCTGAGGCCTTTTGCTCCAGCCTCAGCACTTATGGGATCTCCCCCCATACATCCCTTTCCCCATTACCTCCATATTCAAGGTTTTATAAATATAAATGCTTTAATAGAAGTACCTCTGCAATTATCATGTTTCATTAATGAATCTCTGGTTAGATAAAACCTTGACAGGTGTTCAAGAACAAATGTGTGGGATTTATGGTTTGTAGCAATTTGAGATTTGTGCTTCCTAGCCATTTTTTGAAATTAAGGAAACCTTTTACAAAAAAACCTTTCCACATCATCTTGGCCAAAATCAGATCAAGGTCTACTTCAAAAGGGGCATGAAACTGCCTGGTTTAGAAGGGTCATCATTTGGCATTAGATGGTTGCCAGTAAGATCTCCATCCCTACGAGATACCACAGGACTCAATCTTTTGTTTTTATAATGTAAGGGTCAACTTCAGCCATAGCATGACAGGGCACATAGTATTTGAACAAGATATGGACCCTATTTACAGAACTAGGGAGGAAAAGGTGCCATATTCATTGAGACTCCATTTCTTTTTTAATAATGTCTGACATTTATTAAAAATAAGGAAAACACCTTTGTACAGGTAGTATATTAGAGCAGGGCAGGGAGCAGCCGTTACTGTGTTGAACAAAAGGCACCCATCAGAGAGACAGCTGCAAACTCAGAAGAAAACAGGATTCTAGGTAAACCAACTGGTCCACAGGAGAAAATGAGAGATCTGATTTGGTTGCCAGGCACACCTGAGCCCTGGCAGCCATGTGGCAGGAACACAAGAGGTCTCTGGGGATGGGGAGGAAATGGGTCTCACTGAAGGTGACAGGCCCCTTGCGGGGCAGTCAGCTGTCTGRATCATTGTCCAGGGGCTGTGGCCAGCTCAGATACCTCCGAGGTGAGTCCAGGTCACTAGGAGCAGCAGTCTGTCGGTGGGATGCGGTGGATGGCGATGGTCTGTGGGCAGAATGATGTAGTCGTCTGGCAGTCTGGAGGAGTGGAGGGGGGTCGGCAGCAGCGGCTGTGGGTGGTCTGTCCAGTGTGTAACAGGAGCCCAGCTTTGTGCAGCTGGAGCGCAGGACAGAGTCCAAATATGCATGGGAGGGGCTGGGCTGGCAAGAGAGGGCGGCGGCGGCTCGTTCCAGAGTAGGGCCCAGGGGCGGCAGCGGGAGACTGGAACGCTATTCCTGGAACAAAGGCAAGCACTATGCTGGTAGGGACAGGGGCGTAGTGGACATTGCGGCGGCCGGAGCGGGGGGAGGTGCGGAGGGAGGGCGCCCGAGGAGACCCTAGTGGTGGCCACCGGCACAGCGGGCCCTCTCCAGAGCTCCCACCCCCAGGCCCGAGGGTCTCCAGGCCTAGAAGTCCTCGTCCTCCTCCCATCCAAAGACCCGCTTCATCTCGGCCAGGAAGCCCCGGTAGTCACGGAGGAGGGGGCTCTGCTTCTTGATGTAGGGGATCACCCACTGCAGGGCGGGCCCCGTGAGGCGAGTGATGAGGAACGTCACCTTCAGGGCATCGCTGGAGAACGTGTTCTCGTCCACGAACATGTAGGAGCCGGTCTGCACGATGAACTCCGGGAGCCGGTCGGTATCGCCGTCAAACGTCTCGGGAAAGGGAATCGGGTTCCTCCAGCGACGCGCCGCGGGCAGGAGAGGCCAGGCCAGGAGGGCCTTCATCAGCTGCACTCGACCGTCCATGGCGCAGCCCTTGCTCAGCTGGGCTTGGCTGGGCTGCGTGGGGGTCAGCGCCGAGGCGTCGCCGGAAGTGCATGTCGAAGGAGGGGACCCGGGCCGGGGCGGGCTGTGGGTGGAGCCTTGCGGAGGGCCCAGGCGCTTGCGCGAACTCCGCCCACAAAGCCTAGTGATCAGTAGTGCACAGGTGCATCACGGAGTGCAGGGCTATGCAGGGAGTTCGGGGCGGGGCTAATACTGTCGAGAAGGCAGGATCACCTTCTCGAGGTGTGGAGATCACGCAGGGCGCGCCTGTGGGGCTCTCAGGACAGCTGGCGGTGTGCGGGAAGGCTGAGCCTGTTGTTCCTGGAGAGCAGAGCATCCATGTTCTGGAGATTGCTGCGGCCTCCTGCCGCACCCCGCTGACCCCTCACTCGTTAGTCCTCGGACATTCCTTTCAAAACCCTGGGCTCTGGACGCCACTTGAGTTGGGCTCTGTGGACACATTTTTTTGCTTCTTCGTATATGTCTCAGTCAGATTATTTGCTCCCTGGCCGCAGATGTGGTCGCTTTGCAACATTAATGGGAAAATCTCAAATATTAGCAAATATAATCCAGAGTGGCATATTCAAAGTGTAATATGCCATGAGCAATTAATGGAAGGTGGTTTCGATATTAAGAAATCTCTTTTTTTGCAGTATTAAGACACCAAAAGGAGGACAATTAGTTGATTATCAAAAGAGGAATTGCACGAGAAAATAAGAATGGTTGGATGCTTTCCAAACATGACATTATACGTGTTAATACATAAGAATAAAGGAAAGAAATAACGAAGTTCACAAATTGGAAAGGGAGAGGGGAAATTAAGCATTACACTGTATCCTAATTTAGTTGTGTGGCTGAGTAAAAAATGAAAAGTAATTCATCAGCTTTCACATGTGCAGAAAATAATCTATCAAAATATACAATTTAGTTAAAGGCTCAATTTGAAAAGCAATTCAAAAGAAATAGGGATTTAGTAGTAAACATTGAAAATTATAAATTGCTACATGAAGCTTTTTTATTGCTGAAGAGGAAAACAATACTCAAGAAATGGAAGGATATCCCTAGATGTGGGGTAGGATGACTCAACATTACAAAGATGCTAATTTTCTTTATGTGAGAATATAATAGGAGTTGTAGATTATGCCAGGAACATACTGCCCCAGCAGTTGGAGAAGCTGAAGGAAGAGACGCAGCAGGGATAGATGAACTACAGATCCAGCTATTGCCGATACCAACAAGGTGACACAGCAAATTTGCCTTCACCTGTGTGAATTGCAACAGTGCCTGGTGACCCCATAACCTTTCACATGTAAAAGATCTGGCAGGCGTGATTAAGGCAGAAATATTCAAAGAAAGCTGTTCTGAAAAGTGCTGTTCCATTAATGCTCAGTTGATACAATATAAATACATAACTGTGGTGATAAGCCAGTATGTACCACTGTAATTCAGGCAACATTTTTTTCTTCTGCTTGACTGGTCCCATGTCAGCACTGACCCCTTAAGGGCACATTATATATAGCATTGCATATAAGAGTACATGCATCCATTCAGATATGTAGTCAGTAGTATTCTGGGTGGATTCATGGCCTCACCACTGCAGTCATACCTCTGCTAAATTTAAATAGGCAATTTTGAACATTGTCTCTGATAGTGTTACTCTTGTATAATATACTGAGAAGAAAAATATAACTATGGTAGATTGTATTATTGTTTGCTAAATAATCTGGTTGCTACCCTGCAACGTCCCTTGCTAGGTAGCACTCCCTGTCCACATAGTTGTCCTGTTGAATGCATGTTGAATGCACTGCATGGCAAGCCTATGGGCTTGCCCTGCTCCACAAGGAGCAGCCACTGGGCTGTAACACTGTCACTTCAATAAAGCCGCTCTCTTCCATTGCTGGCTTGCTCTTGAAATCTTTCTTGAATGAAGCCAAGAACCTGCCCTACATCATCTGGTGCCTGATGTGGGGCTAGGGAAGATGTAGAGAGGCAGCGGCTGGAGAGAGACGTTAGTGAGGAGGCAAGACAGTGAGAGGAGATGAGATAGCAAATGGCAAGAGACAGCGAGACAATCTGTGATTGAGGCTGCAAGAACTGTAACAGAGGTTATAACACTGAAGAGCCGCTAATGCTGAAGAGCTGTAACGCTAGTCAAAGGCTCTTTTCAGAGCCATCATCTTTCCTGACAGGTGGAGGCAGCAGAGCTGTGTGGATGGGCCAGTGGCTGCGCAGTGCTGCCACCTTGTGTGAGACCGACTGTCTTGGCTGGCAGGTCACTGGTGCTTGAGCTGGACCTTCTTAACAGCTGAACTTGCGAGAGCCGGTGGAACCGGGGGAGACCTTCACCCGGGCCCCACATTGGAGACTGGTCAGCACCATTTAGGCATCTGAGGATGGATGAGTGTCCCCTCTGTCCCTCCTTCAATATCAGGTAAACCAGGAAATAAGGCCTCTGGCTAGGTGGTCAATTCAAAGTCCCTCATCATTTGGGTGCTCAGGAGAGAAGCATGCCTGACCACCTACATTCTTGCCACCTCTTCTCTTGATCCTTTCTCCTCTAACGCTATTTTATTTGGGGCATTAGGGAGAGGATCCTTAATAGCTGTTACTTGGGTGCGTTGCATTTTTTGCCTTGTGCTGTTGTTTGCCCCCTGGATGCTCTGGGGTTTTTGACATTTGCGTTCCCTCTAGGATTGTGAGTTATATAGCCCCTTTCCCTTTGGAGAACCTTGGTCTTTGATAGGGTTTTAGTCTGTGTCCCCATCCAAATCTCATGTTGAATTGTAATTCCAAATGTTGGGGGAGGGACCTGGTGGGAGGTGATTGGATCATGGGGGCAGATTTCCCCCTTGCTGTTCTTGTGATGGTGAATGAGTTCTCATGAAATCTGGTTGTTTGAAAGTGTGTGGCACTTCCCCCATTACTCTCTCTCTCTCATGCTCTGCCTTGATAAGACATGCTTGCTTCCCTTTCACTTTTTGCTATGATTGTAAGCTTCCTGAGGCCTCCCAGCCATGCTTCCTCCACAGCCTAAGGAGCTGGGAGTCTCTTAAACGTCGTTTCTTTATAAATGACCCAGTCTCATGTAGTTCTTTATAGCAGTGTGAGAATGGACTAGTACAGTCTTGTTTTTTACTGCACTGAAGTTGGAAATTATCATTTTCCATAACAGCCTGTTGTAGGCCTCTCCCTGTGTGCTGTCTTCCTTTCTGTCCAATAAACTGCCTTGCTCAAGCCCATCTTGGACTCTTAGTTGAAGGGACCAGGGGTTCCCAGACCCCTGGCCTGACAGGTGAGTACCCACAGCAGTGGATGAGTGGCCTCCTGAACAATTTCTTTGGTGTCTCTATTGCTGGGTAATTATCCAGTAACTGAGGGTCTCTGAGGTCTCCCTTTGAGCCACGCTGTTCACCCATACCCTTTCTTCCTTCCACAATCACTGGCTATTGTTTTTAATCCTGCTTTGCCCAAACTGAAATGCTTTCTTCACTCTTTTTGGAATTCAGACCCATCATTCTACTGCCCACTCATATCTAATAATCTACTTTTGTAATGCTTTGCTACCTATACTTATACCTTCTCTGCAGGAGGTGAGAATTTGAAACGGAAAGTAAGGCTCTTGCTAGACTTATGCAAACTTGAAAACCTCCTGTACCGATTTTTATTGGACATTGGGAACAATGGTGAGCATCCTGGAGGACTCATCAGTAGGGTGTCTTTTGGGCAATTGGAGCAAATTCAAATTAGAGGCTATAAAGAGGAAAAGAACTCATTTTCTATTGCAACATCATTTGGGTCTAATACAAATTGGGAGACCAGGAAATTTGGTCTAAAAGTGGTTCTTTATGTTAAAATATAATACTATTTTACAATTAGACTTATTCCGTAAAAAAGAAGGAAAACAGGTAGAAGTTCCTTATGTGAAGGCTTTTAAATGCCCTCTACCAGGATCCTGATCTAAGGGATAGCTGTAGAATGTGTCAGACTCATGTTACTTCCAGGCACCAAGAACCTGTGCTAGATATCACAGATGACCCCCTCCTAGCTGCTCCCACTGGGAGGTCCACACCCCGCTTGGAGCCTCCACAGTCCTGCAGTTCTGAGTGGAATTCTGCCAGTTCTCCAGCACAGGATTCCACCCTAAGGTCATCAGGTACCTCTCTCCCTTATCCAACTAGCCCTAGCCTATACCCCTGTTGCCTGAGGAAGTAAGCCCAACCAGTACCACCAAGAGTGGGACCCCATATCAGCCCCTAAAAGTGAACACGTCTCCATTGCGGGAGGTGGCTGATGAAGATGGGGGAACAATCAGAGTATATCTACCATTTTCTATATCAAATTTGGCTTTATGCAAGGAGAAATTTGGCTGGTTTTTGGAGGATCCATGGAAGTTTATAGAGTAGTTTGATACATTTACCATGTCCTGTGAGTTAACTTGACATGACTTGTGCATATTATTATCCACTTGCTGTACCATAGAGGAGAAACAAAGGATTCTAGGTATTACCTATGAATTTTCAGATGGAGTGGGCAGTAATATCCAAGGCCATGCCATTTATAATGTGGGGGGAGATGCAGTTCCTTATTTGCACCTTTAATGGGATTCCCAGAGGGGTTCCCAAGAACTCAAACACAGAAATCACATGCTAACTTGTTTAATAGAAGGTATGAAAAAGTGTGTGGTTAAACCAATTATTTATGACAAGGTTAGAGAAGTAACTCAGGGAAAATATGAAAATACCACTCTATTTCAGGGCTACTTATTGGAGATCCTCAGGAAATATGCTAATGCAGACCCTGACTCCTTGGAAGGATGAGCTCTCCTAGGCATGCGTTTTGTACTGAATCTGTCTCTGACATTAGGAGGAATTTACATAAGGCAGCGATAGGACCCCAAATCCCCATGAGCCAACTTTTAAATATGGCCTTTGTAATTTACAATAATAGGGACAATGTGGAGAAAGAGGTGAAAACCAAAAATAATAGCCAAAAGTGCTACTGTTCATGGTTGCTTTAAGCCCCATACTGCCTTAGGGTTACCAATGCCAAGAAAGTGTTGCAAGAGTGGTGTTTGAGATGCCCAAATGAAAGCCTCCGACTTCTTGACCCCTGGGCCAAAATCAATGCCCCTATAAGCAAGAGGAACACTGAAGGAAGGACTGCCCCAGGCTTGAAAGAGAGTCTGAGCCACCCAGACCCATAATAGCTGAGAGAACAGAGGATTGACAAGGCCTGAGGTCCCTTAAGGTTCCCACTGGACAGCTTACCATCTCCACAGAGGAGCCTTGAGTAACTCTTCACTCAATGAATTTGTCCTAACCACCGCCCCCACCTCCCCTGCCACCATTACCTTGACCTGGGAGTTTGGGTACCTATACTTCAAGTGTCCTAATGACACTATGTTTTGCACTCATTGTTGTGTTAATGACACAAAAGTGGAAGATTCCCTGACATGCTCTGATCCAATCCTAGTTGTCAAATTCCTGAGGCCACAGAGAGGTAAATGGAATCCCACTTGTAAGAGAGAAAACCACACATGGTGCTTCCTCCTCGATCAGAACATGCAAGGGAAAAACAACTGCCTAATCTAGAAAGACAGGAGTACTGACCCCTTCTACAAAACAGGGGATGTTTGACTACCCCCACTGGAGCAAGGGCAGTACATCTGTAGACACGACTGGGTAACAAAGGATATGCATCACATCTCATAGGACTTCAATTTGTGCCCCAACTGCGTTTATTTTTGTCTGTGGCCATGAATAAGAAGAAGTCCCACCCCATAACCACTCCTGATTCTCTGGGGAGCTACCTGTTTTTAGGAGTAGCTTTCCCTTGTATATTAAAAACTTGCAATGAGGTGAATGTATACTGGCCACCACTGCCCCTCTAGGGGTCACCATCTATAATCTCATAAGGCCCAGGAATGTCAGAAATAAATGAGCAATAGGATTAATTCTGGCAGGAATCAAGGCAGCAATAGGACTAGTGGCCCCCTGGGGTGGCTTTGCCTACCATGAGTCAATCCTGAGGAACTTGACTCAAACCCTAGAATCATTGGCCACCAATATAGGCCAGGCATTAAAGGGAATTCAAGAATTCCTAGATTCTTGACAAATGTGGTCCTTGACAACAGACTAGCATTGGATTATTTACTAGCTGAACAAGGTGGAGTCTGTGCAGTTATTAATATGACCTATATCATGTACATTAATAATTCTGGAAAATCAAGGTTAACATCAAGAAATCTACGAACAAGCTACCTGGCTAGATAGATATAAGCAGGGCACTGACCCTAGCTATATCTCGTCACTTATCAAAGGTGCCCTCCCAAGCCTTGCCTGGTTTTTACCTTTCCTAGGACCTTTGCTAACTATCCTGTTGTTATTAATTTTTGGCGCTTGCTTGTTTAATCACTTAGTACAGTTTGTATCTTCCAGATTATAGTAAATCCATATAAAGAGTGCTGGCACAAGGCTTCCAACCCATCCTGTATTCTGACCTGGAGAATGAAAACATCCTGCCTTTGGGCCCCTTAGATCAGGTATCTAGAAATTTTTACTTCTCCAATGCTTGGCAGGGCCTATGCCCATAAAAACAGCAGGAAGCAGTTACAGAAGATGGATCTCCGACCTTCTGCAGCTCCTTTAAGATTAAGGAGGCATATCTAATCTCTGAGGAGGGAATGAGGTAGGAGAAAAGTAGGACTTGTTTTCTGGACCAGATAGAAAAACAGCCAGAACAAGCAAGTGGCACCAAAAGCAACTTCTGATTGCCCTTGCTGCCCATCAGTATAAGACACTCCTCCCCCCTGTGCCATGACAGTTTACAAACACCATGGCAGCACCCAGAAGTTACTGCCCATTTTCTAGAGATTTCTGAATAACCTACCCCTTAATTTGCATGTAATTAAAAGTGGCTATACAGTTAGCCAACAGCCCACACACTACTTTTTTTTTAAATTTATTTTTAATTTTTTTTTTTTTTTTTTTGAGACGGAGTCTCGCTCTTGTTGCCCAGGCTGGAGTGCAATGGCACGATCTCGGCTCACCGCAACCTCCGCCTCCTGGGTTCAGGCAATTCTCCTGCCTCAGCCTCCTGAGTAGCTGGGATTACAGGCACGTGCCACCATGCCCAGCTAATTTTTTGTATTTTTAGTAGAGACGGGGTTTCACCATGTTGCCCAGGATGGTCTCGATCTCTTGACCTCGTGATCCACCTGCCTCGGCCTCCCAAAGTGCTGGGATTACAGGCTTGAGCCACCGCGCCCGGCCAATTTATTTTTAATTTTTGTGGATACATAGTATGTGTATATATTTATGGGTTATATGAGTTATTTTGATATAGGCATGCAATGCATAATAAGCACATCAGGGTAAATAGGATACTCATCACCTCAAGCATTTGTACTTGTTTTGCAAATAATCCAGTAATACTCTTAGTTATTTAAAAATGTACAGTTAAATTATTTTTGACTATAGTCACTATGTTGTGCTAGCAAATATTTTCTCTCATTCATTCTTTTAAAATATTTTTTGCACCAATTAACCCTCTCCACTTCCCCCAACCTCCATGCCCTTCCCAGCCTCTGGTGACTATCCTTTTATACATGCTGCATTGCCTACATACTAGCCCCGCTCTGCAATGAGCAGTCACTGAGCTGTAACAATGCTACTTCAATAAAGCTGCTTTCTCCATCACTGGCTTGCTCTTGAATTTGTTCCTGGGCAAAACCAAGGAACTGCTCTACATCAACTGGCTGTGTAAAATACCCAGAATTATCCACAGATGCATCATTAGAATAAGAGAGTGTATCACTGTTGCTGGATATAAAATCAATATGCAAAAATCAATTGGTATTTCTGTATAACAGCAACATCGAATAAATAAAAATTTTTAAAAACTCCACCATTTAAATGGTATCAAACTATCAAGTATTTAGGATTAAGTTTAAAAAATGTATGCAAGGCTTCTAAAGAAAACACTTTAAGTGCTTATTTACATATATTTAGAAAAATTAAATAAATGTAAAGTTACACTATGCTCATAGATTGCAGGACTCAATATTGTAAAGACTCTTAAAGAAACAGGAGGAAGGATTTGCATTAGCACAGGTAAAGTTATAAAGCAATAGTAATTAGGACACTTTGGTACCAATATAATGATGTACACATAGATGAATAGATAGACTAGACAGCCCAAAAACTGACCTTGAGCCTGCTTTCATGGCTACTTGATGTATGACAATAGTAGCACTGCAGAACATTTGAGAAAAGAAAATGTTTCCAACAAGTAGTATTGAGACAACAGGTTATACATTTGAAAGAAATCAAAATAGAACCCTACTTCACACCAGATATGGGAAAACAATCTCAGGTATATTTTAGACCAAAATGTCATAGGCAAAATAATAAAGTTAGTAGAAAAAAATGTAGAAGGGCATTTCACACCCTCTGGGTATGAAAGGATTTCTCAAACAAGTCAAAAAATACTAATTATGGTAGGAACTGTTAAAAAATTATGAAACCACATTAAGATTAAGACCTTTTGTTCATCAAAAGACAACATTACTAGCAGGAAAAGACAAGCCACAGAGTATAAGAAGATATTTATCAAATATTTAAGTGACAATGGCTTATTTCCAGAGCAAATCAAAGAGAAGAAGACAAATAACACAATAGTAATGGCCAAGAGACTTAAACAGAACATTGTCTAAAGAGGAAATCCAAATAGCCAACATTATTAATCATTAGAAAAATGCACAGTGAAACCACAATGTGATACCATTATACGCCCACCAAACTGACTAAACTTAATGAGTCTAGGAATATCAAGAGATGGTGAGGGTGCAGATCAGTAGGCAATTTCTTTTTTTTTCTTTTGGAAACTGATAAATGCTAAAGTAGGCAATTTCATATACTGCTGTTGAGAGCACAAATTAGTTGAATTGCGTTAGGGAAGAGTTTGTTGTTTGTTATGTATTCAAGATGAAGATACATATTCCCTTATGACCCAACTATTTCCCTCTTAAATATTTATCCCAGTGGAATTATGCATATGTGCACCAGGACACAAGTAAAATAATGTTCATGTCAACATTATTTACAATAACCCCAAATTGGAAACAACTTGAATTCTCATTGAGTGTAACCTGGATAAAATAATCGTGATAGATTTGTACAATGGAACATTATGCAGTAACAAACATGAAAAACTGAAATCACACATGGAAAATCCTGGATGAATTTTGAAAACATAATATTGAATGAAAGAAGCCAGACCAAAAAAAGTATGCACTAGTATGATTATATTTCTATACATTTTATTTTATTTTTGTTTATTTTTTTAAATTTAATTTAATTTAAGTTCCAGGATACATGTGCAGGATGTGCAGGTTTGTTACATAGGTAAATGTGTGCCATTGTGGTTTGTTGCACTTTTCAATCCATCACATAAATATGAAGCCCAGCATGCATTAACTATTTTTTTTATTGCATTTTAGGTTTTGGGGTGCATGTGAAGAACATGCAAGATTGTTGCATAGGTACACATGTGGCAGTGTGATTTGCTGCCTTCCTCCTCCTCACCTATATCTGGCATTTCTCCCCATGCCATCCCCCCACAACTCCCCACCCCCCGCTGTCACTCCCCTATTTCCCTCCAACAGACCCCAGTGTGTGATGCTCCCCTCCCTGTGTCCATGTGTTCTCATTGTTCAACACCCGCCTATGAGTGAGAACATGTGGTGTTTGATTTTCTGCTCCTGTGTCAGTTTGCTGAGAATGATGACTTCCAGGCTCATCCATGTCCCTACAAAGGACACGAACTCATCGTTTTTGATGGCTACATAATATTCCTTGGTGTATATGTGCCACATTTTTCCTGTCCAGTCTATCATCGATGGGCATTTGAGTTGGTTCCAGGTCTTTGCTATTGTAAACTGTGCTGCAATGAACATTCGTGTGCATGTGTCCTTATAGTAGAACAATTTATAATCCTTTGGATATATACCCAGTAATGGGATTGCTGGGTCAAATGGAATTTCTATTTCTAGGTCCTTGAGGAATCGCCACACTGTCTTCCACAATGGTTGAACTAATTTACACTCCCACCAACAGTGTAAAAGTGTTCCTATTTCTCCACATCCTCTCCAGCATCTGTTGTTCCAATCTAGCAAGGCAGGCCAATATTCAAGTCCAGGAAATACAGAGAACACCACAAAGATTTCTATACATTTTAAAGCCATGAAGAAACTATGTTGCTTAGAGATGTGTATTTAGAAGGTAGACTCTATAGAGAAAAACAAGAAACTGTTTACTGTAAAGGACATCATGATTTCCTCTAGGAAGAATACTAGAGTTGTCAAAGGGAATGGATTCTGACTGCTGCTGATGTATTTCTATAAATATCTGGCTGGAGCTGGGCGTGGTGGCTCACGCCTGTAATACCAGCACTTTTGGGAGGCTGAGGCAGGTGAATCACCGGATCAGGAGTTAGAGACCAGCCTGGCCAACATGGTGAAGCCCTGTCTCTACTAAAAATGCAAAAATTAGCCAGGCGTGGTGGCACATGCCTGTAGTCCCAGCTACTCAGGAGGCTGAGGCAGGAGAATCACTTGAACCCAGGAGGCAGAGTTTTCCAACCTGGGCAGAAGAGCAAGACTGTCTCAAATATACATATATATATATTATATATATATACAAGTATTGATCGACTTACCACCTATGCAACTTACGACCATTCGACTTTACGACCACAATCGCTAGCCACGACTGCTCCGCGTCTGGCAGCGCAAATGTTGCCCAGCTGGGCGTACGACAGTGCGGACCAGCTTCCGGCAGCACTACCATCTCCGTCTGCACCATTTCAACTGTACATATAGGCTACTCAACTTACGACCAAATCGTGTTACGACCAGTCTGCAGTCCCGACCATGGTTGTAAGTCGAGCACTGGCTGTATATATACATATATTTGTGGTTTTTATAGGAATGTTTGCTTTACAATAGTTTGATAAACTGTACATTTAGTCTTTATGTACTTTTCTGTATGCTATCTTTAATAATTAAAAAGATTAAATTATATGTTGCCTAATTTTTTAAAAAAATTTTTGAGGTTTTGGCTGGGTGTGGTGGCTCATGTCAGTAATCTCAGCTCTTTGGGAGGCTGAGGCAGGAGGATCATTTGAGCCCAGGAGTGAGCTATGCTGATACTGCTGTATTCCAGCCTGGGTAACAGAACGGGACTCTTTCTTAAAAAAAAAAAAAGAGAGAGAACACATAATATAGGCAACATGGGTTATTAAAGATTGGATACATTAAAAGGAAACTGAATTTAAAGTCTCGAGGCCTAGGTTTGGCCTTCAGCCTTACTATTCAGTAGCTGCGAGCCTTAGGAAATATTTATAATCTTCTCTGACCCTATTTGTTCAACTACAAAGTAGGCGCAGCACTTACTGCTTCACTCATGTATATTAATGACGCCATGCCCGTGAAAGATGTTTGTAAGCCATTAAACACCATACATATACAGTGTCTATAAAGGAAGAACAGAAGGCAAAATATGCAAAATAAATGATTTAAAAATATTGATGTCTGTGAGAGAAAGTAGTCACAAGAAGGCATTCCTAGGTCAGTTTGCTGAATTACAAATCTTCGAAAGGTGGTTTTTAGAACAGATTTAATAAGATTTTTTTTTCTGGCATCAGAGGTCAGGACTTGTAATGTGTCCCTAAGTCTGATTTCCTTTACCAGCTCCCCAGGTAAAAAAATTTGTCTACAAAGAAAATGTTTTTGTACATGAGATGAAACATACATAAATTCAAATTTTACATGCGAGGATTGTCTTGATCTTATCTCTTTAAAAAATTTATATGAATATCCAGTCAAAACCAATGGGAGATCTCCCTTGAACTTTTATATAAATGGATTTCCAAGTACGCTGCAAGTCTGTACGTTGTCTTGCAATGTCCTCTGAAGACTCTGACATTGTTCAGGTAATAAAACTCTAGAGTCCTTACTTTCAAGTGGAAGAGGAAAAGACTGAGGGACAGAAGAAACTATTCTAACTTGATCTTCTTTCGTTGTGGCTGGGATATCCTCCTTCTTTTCCTCCTCAGAAGTCTCTCTTCCCGGCTGGGTGCAGTGGCTCATGCCTGTCATCCCAGCACTTTGGAAGGCTGAGGTGAGTGGATTACCTGAGGTCAGGAGTTGGAGACCAGCCTGACCAACACGGTGAAACCTCGTCTCTACTAAAAATACAAAAATATTAGCTGGATATGGTGGTGCATGCCTGTAATCCCAGCTACTTGGGAGGCTGAGGCAGGAGAATCACTTGAATCCAGGAGGCAGGGGTTGCAGTGAGCCAACATTGTGCCATTGCTCTCCAGCCTGGGTGACAGAGGGAGAGTCTGTCTCTAAAAAAAAGAAGGCTCTCTGCCCTCCAAATTCTATGTGGTCTCTGCCAACAAATCCACCTTGGCCTCTTCTTCCACCCCCTTTACCTCCAAATACTCTTCTGTCTTCTTCAACACCTTCAAAGCTGCCTTTGCTTTTGGGCTTGGCCTAGTCTAAGGTAACTTTGTTTTCATTAATGTTGCCATCTTCCATGGTCTCCTTAGTGGATTTAGCATCTTGCTCACTGCTGCAGTCTACAAACCAAACCCATCCTGGCTGGTGACTATCCTGACATGAACAGATCATCAATGAATGTTTCTTCCGTAGTATCCTCAGATAGACCCTGAGAAACAGTTTCAGATGGCTGGTTTTTACATTAGTTGTTCTGGGTCCTTGCAATAATCCAGTGTGCTTGTTCTGCCCTTGATTTCTCTTTTATTATAGGAATTTAAAGCTTCTTTAGCATTTTCAGATAAAGCAAATCCTATCAATGCATACCCTATAGATCTGCCACTGTGGTTCTGGGGCACTTTGCATAGAAGTTGCCTTCACAAATACTTCCTGCAAAGTTTCTTCTGTTACATTTTAGAAGAGGTGTTTTTAAAATCAGTTTCCCATGTACTAATCCAAGAGGTACTCTTTCCACCTCTATAGTCCTGATTTTGATCTATTTCTCTGGTTTAGTAGAGGGGAATATACTTCCTTTTGACTTCTGTTCCCTGCTTTCCTTCCAAGGTTTTCTCCGCATCTGCTTCTGTCTTAAATTCAATGTAGGACATCTCTTTGCTTTTTCCATCCTTGCTGAGTAACTTGATAGCCACAGAATTTTCAAACACTTCTTTAAATTCATCCTGAATGACTGCAAGGCAGAATTTTGAATAACAGTCTTATGGAGTTTCAATCTTATTTTTTCTATTTGGTTTCCCTAGTTAAATTTTATTGCCAAACACTTTTGAACCAGTGAGTTCCAAAGCTTTTTCCAGGTCAGAAGATTGAAAATTCACACACGTAAGCTCCTAGGATCCATGAATACTGACATCCACTTTCTATTTCTTGGCTTTGGAAGCTGGTTGCTGTTTGGACATTTCCTTCTTCCATTTTCCAGGTGTTTCTTTGCAGGCTCTTCCTCATCATTGTCATTGTCTTCCTCCTCATCTTCCTCATCTTCACTATCTTCCTCATTGTTTTCATCATCTTCATCATCGTCCCTGTCCCTTTCATTCTCCTTGTCCTCAACCATGCTTTTGGCCTTCACAGGGAGAGATTTTGCATGAATTTTCATTCGTATCAAAATTATAGAAAATTCATTGCATCTTGTTCAGAGCTATTTTCTTCTTCATTACCTTTGTCCTCCTTGCTGTCTTTGTCATCTTTGTTTTCCTCATCATCTTCATCCTCTGATTTATGGACAGCTGCTACTGCTTTCATCGCTCCTGGTGCATATTGATCCTCATCCACATCATCTTCCTGTCTTCATCATCTTCCTCATCATTGTCTGCCTTCTTGGCATTCTTGCTATTCTTTGCCTGCTTAGCTTGAGTGGTGTTTCCCTTATAGCCAGTGCTTGCCTCAGCTGCTTTTCCCAGTGTGGCTTCTTTCTTGCCACATATTACTGCTGCTTTGCCCAGCGCAACTATCTTCTTGGCTGACATATCTGCTGCCATTTTGCCTGGGATGAGAGCTGCTTTCTTGACAGGTGTGGCAACTGCAACCTTGTTGCTTATGATGCAGTTGTGTCTTATTGCCTTTCCCCGCCGAGGTATAATAAGCTCTTCTTCATTGCTATCTTTATCATCTCACATGTCCTCATCTTTACTATCTTCTTCTATCTCCATTGGAGTTTGAGCCATTTTCTTGATTGTGTCTTAATTTTAACCACCCATCTTAAGTTTCACCATTATAGTCGCTTCTGACTGTGCTGTGTGTCACAGTGGGTCCCAGAAGAGTCCACACAACGTTGTTGGTGACTGGAGATTACCGAAGATACAGAAGCACACATGTCAGGCTGCTAGCTAGAGCTCAAGACTGAGGCAAAAGAATAGGAATGTTTTTAAAAACAGCTTTAACAGGAATGGTTCACTTCTCATGACAGAAGGTGAAATATATATTTCTGCTTATTGAATTATACTTCTGTATATTTCTAGTAAAATTTTCAGCATTTTCATCATGATGTTTGTAGATTATGCTTTTTCTCCAATCTTTGTGACCACTTTCAGTTTTGCCAACATCATATTATTTATTTATTTATTTATTTATTCACTTACAGCATTTTAAAGAGTTTCACCAATGAACTGGTTGATTTTTTCCCTTCACAATTTTATATGTATGGCTACTATGCTTCAGATTTTCAGTGCTAATATATATAGATCTCTTCTGAGTATCCTTATTGCCTTTCTACTTCCTTGAACCTGCTCAGGAAGAATTGTATGTAAACTCATCAGGGTGGCATATCTTAAATGCCCCTTGCTAAAATTCAATTTCAGCATTTTATACTTGACAATTTTTTGAGCTAATTCTGATTTTCTTCATGTTTTGATAGTAATTGTAATATAATTATAATTTAATTAAATAAACATTTTAGAGGTAAATTTTATTATTTATTAATTTATTTATTTGGGTATGAGTCTCATTCATTGCCCAGGCTTGAGTGCAGTGGCACCGTCATAGCTCACTGCAGCCTTGATCTCCTGGGCTCAAGCAATTCTCCCACCTTAGCCTCCTGAGTAGCTGGAATTACAGGTGTGTGCCACCACACCTGGCTAAGTTTTTAAAAGATTTTTTTGTAGAGTGGGATGTTGCTATGCTTCCCAGGCTAGTTTCCAACTCCTAAGCTCAAGCGATACTCCTGCCTTGGCTTCCCAAAGTGTTGGGATTACAGGCATGGCCACTCTGTCTGGCCAGTAAATTTTATTGTGAATTCTAATTCTTCAAGATGCTTTAGGCAGGAGAATCACTTGAAGCCAGGAGGTGGAGGTTGCAGTAAGCCGAGATTGTGCCACTGCATTCCAGCCTGGGCCATAGAGAGACTCTCTCTCAACAAAACAAAACAAAACAGAAAAAAAAAAAAAAAAACCAAAGCGCATAAGTAAAGCAGGGTCTAGGTTTGGGTAGTGGAGAGTGGGGTGGAGGGCATCAAAATCCACAAACTGTATAGACATGGAAGAAGAGTAGAAACTGGATCTTTAGTTATTGGCACTGATGTTTTAAATGTTTATGAATGCAGCTTCTCTTCTACCACACCGGAACAGACCAGAACAATATTCATAGGCCACTTAATGTCTTAAACTCCAGAACCATATTGAGTTAAAGGGGCAAAGGAGATACAACTCTAGTCAGGAAGCTGGGCAAGATGTGTTAAATGAAGATGTCTGAAATGAGTGCCCAGAGGGAGTGAATGGAGTGGTCAGGGCCAGTTGGCAGACATTAAGTGGCCTATGAATGCAGTTAATAATTTGAAAATCACAGTAGTGAAGACTCGATTCCTAGGATTTCTGTGGTAAATCCCTAAAGAATATTGTGCTATGTAAATATTTTCCTCCAGTTATTTCTGTTGTAAATCCATCCAATTCTCTTGAAGGGTGGCACTAGGTTAACAGTGTGTGTGCTCAAAACTTGTGTTGCCATCGGATTGAATAATTCTGAATGTTAATAATTAGCATGTAGACCTTCAGGCATAATATTTATTCTATTAACCCTCACTCCTCTTTTTGCGTAGTGGTTGCCATCCAGACTTACCACAAGCTGTCATTCTGATGCTTTTCCACTTTCCTGTTAGTCCCTACACTCTCAAGGTTCCTTTTTCTCCCCATTTGGCCAATAATACATCTTTAAGTAGTTTCCCTGAATGAATCTTGGTATGTGAACTTCCTGAGACTGTGCATTTCTGAAAAGGTCTTCAAACTGTCCTCACCTTTGATTAATATATTAAAATGACTATATTATATATAAGTGGGTAGTGACCACTGTTGCGATGAACCCAATTCCAATCGTTGAACGGTTATTCATTTCTCTTTGAACTGTCCAGATGTTTTGGTCTGCTTCCTGCATTATACAGTTGTGGTCACTCTACCTAAGATAACTGTTTACTGCTCTACAGGGCATTTTCTCTCTGCTAATGAATACTTCCCCTGACAGGGCTCAGTTTCTGGAGCAAGAGGAGGTCAAAGTTCTCATGGAAGTATGAAGGGCACAGTTGTTGGCTCCAGCACATCTCTTGGTGCCACTTCCTGGGTGTGATGTAACAACCAGGCCAGCTCCAAAGTAAACTCTAATAAATAAAAGATAAATTTGAGAAAGCCAACACCATTTAAACAAGACAATAAGATTATTCTGTAAATTTGACAGGGAAATGTACTATCCGGAAAAATGACATTTACATTGTTATACTCCTGTGGAATAGAATGTAGAGGATCCAGGAATAGACTCACACACATAAGGTTACTTGACTTATGATAAAGCGATAGAGTAATATAGTTGGAAAATAAAACTGCTAGTTCAACAGGATATCCGTTGTAAAAAATGAATTAGTCACCTCCACCTTAGAAAATACCCCAGGGTGATGATTTGGCCTAAAATAAATACTCCAGGCAACTGATTGTCATCAAATAACTAATGATAGAGGTGAGATGCACCGACCCAGGGAACAAGAGTGGGAAGGAGAGATTCTGATGATGAGATTCATCACTCATGCTAGTGTACTGGTTTAAGAAATGTTAATAGCAACGGAGCAGAATGTTAGACTGCAGACTACCAATTAATTTGAAAGGTTTCCCATATTTTTATAAATATAAAAAGTAAGAGGTAATTTCTCTGTTGACTCAGTGAACTTTTAGAAGAATCTCTTGTTGTAAATGTTCTAATCCCTTGATTTCTTTTGTAGGTGGGCATTATGCAATCCCTTGGAGGCCCAAATAGAGCAAAAGGATGGGATAAAGGCCAATCCACTCTCTTTTCAGGAGCTGGTATAAGCTGTCTTCTCCTGCCCTTGGACATAAGAGCTCATGGTTTTGGGGTCTTCAGACCCCAGGGCTTACTCTGGTTCTCAGGCCTTCAACTTTGGGCTGAGTTACAACACCAGCTTTCTTGGTTCTTTGGCTTGCTGACTGTTTAGTGGACCTGTGAGAAGAGGGCCACCATACCCCAGACTTCAGACCCCAGAATGGCAGATCCACTGACAGCTTGCACCATGTGCCTGGAAAAGCCACAGACACTCAATGCCAGCCTGTGAAAGCAGCTGGGAGCGGGGCTTTACCCTGTAAAGCAACAGAGGCAGAGCTGCCCAAGGCCATAGGAGCCCACCTCTTGCATCAGTATAACCTGGATATGAGACATGTAGTCAAAGGAGATAATTTTGTAACTTTAAGGATTAATAACTGCCCTACTGGATTTCAGACTTGCATGGGGCCTGTAGCCCTTTTGTTTTGGCCGATTTCTCTGATTTAGAATGGGTGTATTTACCCAATGCCTATACCCACATTGTATCTAGGACGTAATTAACTTGCTTTCAATTTTACAGGCTCTTATGTAGAAGGGAATGGCTTTGTCTCAGATGATACTTTGGACGTGGACTTTTGGGTTAATGCTGGAATGAGCTAACACTTTGGGGGACTGTTGGAAAGGCATGATTGTGTTTTGAAATGTGAGGACATGAGATTTGGGAGGGACCAAGGGTGGAATGTTATGGCTTGACTGTGTCCCCACCCAAATCTCATCTTGAATTGTAGTTCCCATAATCCCCACATGTGGTGGAAGGGACCCTTGGGAGGTAATTCAGTCATGGGCTTGGTTACCCCCATGCTGCTCTCGTGATAGTGAGTGAGTTCTCATGAGATCTGATGGTTGTATAAGGGGCTTTTCCCCCTTTACTCAGCACTTCTCTCTCCTGCCACCTTGTGAAGAAGGATGTGTTTTTTTCCCCTTCCACACTGATAGTTTCCTGAGGCCTCCCCAACCATGCAGAACTGTGGGTCAATTGAACCTTTTTTCATTATAAATCACCCAGTCTTGGGTATTTCTTCATAGCAGTGTGAGAATGGACTAATACAGACTCAATGTCTGCTCTCCATCAACATCATATTTGAAGCATTATGGCAAATGACTGAGCCTCGGCTGCTCTCTGCTGCCTGGGGTCCTGCTTGTCCCATGATCTTCTTTCTGGGAGGAATTGGGAATGTGAGATGATGTAGGGTTGCAGCCAGAGGGGTTGGGCATTAATGTGTTTGTGGCATCCAAATGTAACTATAAGGCCAAGACATCCATACCCAAGAAGAAGGTCCCAGGGTTAAAGCCAGGAGCCCAGACTAAAGGCAGTGTGGGTGAGCCTGCCGGGGTGGGAGAGGAATGCTCTGTTTTTTCTCCAAAACAGGAGGCTAGGAGGAAGAATCAAGAAGTCTGTGCTGTTCTCCACTGGTCAGGCAGTTGAAGAATTTGGCCGGATCAGTACTCAATGATCCCATCGTTCACTGGAGATTCCCATTTTCTGAGCCACCCTAATGGGGAAGGAATAGAGGGTGAGGATTGCTTGGGAACTAATGGGATGGGGCTACTTTTGTAAGCTTTTTATAATACAGGATCAGGACAAGGGCTGCAGGGGATTGAATGAAAGGCCAGGAAAGAAGTTCATCTATGGAAGAGGCCCAGTGGTGAGATAACAAAATGTGTCAACAAATTTTGTTGTCATTATTGAGTTGAAATCCACATAACATAAAATCAACATTTTGAAATGTATAATTCAGTGGCATTTAGTACATTTACAATGTTGTGTAACCATCACCACTGTTAGTTCCAAAACATTTTCATCTCCCTAAAAGGAGACCCTGTACTCATTAAGCAGCCACTCTCCATCCTTCCCTCCCCTAGGCCATGGCAACCACTAATCTGCTTTCTGCCTCTATGAATTTACATATTTGGGACATTTCATATAAACAGAATCATAAAATAGGTAATCTTTTGTGTCTGATTTCTTTCACTTAGCGTAATATTTTCTCTTGTAATAGGTATAAAATACTTCCTTGTGAGTTTTTTTTGGCTGAATAATATTCCAGTATATAAATATACCAAGTTTTGTTTATCTATTCATCAGTTGATAGACATTTGGGTTGTTTCCACCTTCTAGCTATTGTAAATAGTGCTGCTATGAAAATTCATGTACAAATATTTATTTGAGTGCCGGCTTTCAGTCCTTTGAGTAGGTACCTAGGAGTAGAAGTGCCAGGCTATAGGATAATTCTAGGTTTAACTATTTGAGGAACCACCTGTTTTCCACAGTGGCTGCTGTACCAGTTTATGTGCCCACTAGTAATGAACAAGGGTTCCAACTTCTCTACATCCTATCACTTGTTATTTATTTATTTATTTTTAAATTGAGCTGTGTGTGGTGACTCACGCCTGTAATCCCAGCACCTTAGGAGGCTGAGGAGGGTTGATGACTTGAGGCCAGGAGTTCAAGACCAGCCTGGCCAACATGGCAAAACCTGTCTCTACAAAAAATACAAAAATTAGCCAGGTGTGGTACTGCACGCCTGTAATCCCAGCTACTTCGGAAGCTGAGGCGTAAGAATCACTTGAACCCGGGAGGCAGAGGTTGCAGTGAGCTGAGATTGCATCACTGCTCTCCAGACTGGGCACTGCAAGACTCTGTCTCAAATAAATAAATAACCATCCTAATGCGTGAAGTGGGTCAGGGTGAAGTGGTAACTCATCGTGGTTTTGATTTGCATTTTCCTAATGACATGAGCTTCTTTGTGTGCTTGATGGCCATCTGTATCCCTTCTTTGGAGAAATGTATAGTGAAAATCTTTGCCCATATTTTGATTGGGTCACCTTTTTTGTTAAGTAGCTAGAGTTATTTTTATATTCCTGGATACAAATCTCTTAGCAGATATACATTTTAAAATATTTGCTCCCACTCTGCAGGGTGTGTTTTCACTGTCTTGAGAGTGACCTCTTATGCACAAAAGTTTTTAATTTTGATGAGGTCCAACTTATCTGTTACTGCAATGTTTATAAAAACAAAGCAACAGAAAGAAAACCAAACGCCATCAACAACCAAAAAAGCAAACTTTCCCAAATAAACAACAATGGGAAATAGCAAAGAGGCATTGAGAAATGCACGATACCTTCATACAAGAGACTACTAGGTGGCTTTGAATATAGAAAAATAAACATGGAAAGATAAATATGAAGTGGGAGGACAAAGTTTCAAAGTAGTATGTTCTTTCTTCTTCCCTCTACCAACACAAAGCAGAAATTTGTCCAAAACGCAGCAGTTTCCCTTGGGGATAGGGTGAATAGGAGTAGGATGGGATTTTGCATGCTCTTTATATTTCCCATTTCTCAATGTATTTGCTCTGGTGACCCTGGAACTGTCCGCTTAGCTGCTCTCTTGCCTCCTTCTGACTCAATCTCTTAGCTCACAATCAATCTCTGGAGGTAGGATGGAGAAAAAACAGGTGAACCCATCTCAGGGTGGCCCTAGCTGCTCCCATTGGGGAGCTCCATTTGGAGAAGGCCGCCAGGTCTGTCCCCCCTCCAAGTCTTGGATTCTTTTCTTTTCTTTTTCATTTTTTTTTTTTTTTTTGAGATGGAGCCTTGCTCTGTTGCCCAGGCTGGAGTGTAGTGGCATGATCTCAGTTCACTGCAAACTCTGCCTCCTGGGTTTAAGCAATTCTCCTGCCTCAGCCTCCCGAGTAGCTGGGACTACAGGTGTGTGCCACCACACTCGACTAATTTTTGTATTTTTAGTAGACACAGGGTTTCACCATGTCGATCAGGCTGGTCTTGAACTCCTGACCTTGTGATCCGCCTGCCTCAGCCTCCCAAAGTGCTGGGATTACAGGCATGAACCACCGTGCCCAGCTGCACCTGGATTTCTTATCTGCCTCCTGCACCCCACCCAGAAAGAACAAGATCATCTTCCACCTTTACTCCAGCCCAATTCTCTGGCATTCCATTCCACCATTATTCCAGCCCAATTCCCTGCCTCTCCAGGGGGGATTGGGAGCTCAGGAAAAGATCTTCTGCTTGGGGTTCTATTTTAGACTTGGTTCTTGTCCTTGGTTTCTCTGTAAAATGGGGATAATGGTTAGGTGGTTGTGGGATTATCATGAGATTAGAATGCAAAGTACCTAGAATGCGCCTGGCACATGGCAGGCTCTCATCAGAGGTCCGTTACCTTCACTTGGTTCCTTTTCCCCACAGTAACAAGGCTGCTCCAGGCGAGATCTGATGACAAACATTGAACAGCCATCATCGTATTCGCCGCTTACAAGCATCCCAAAGGAGCCTTACTAAAAACTCGAGGTTGTGCACAGTTTGTCTGGCACCACACAGTAGGAAGAGCTGGGCTCAGGGCTTAGGGCTTAGGTCTCCTGGGCTCCCATCGGAGCAGAACTGGCCTTCCCACCTTCCCTTCCTCTGTAGCAGGGATGGGAGGGGTGGTCCTCCCTCTTCAGGAGGCCTTGGAGCCAGGCTCTGGGAGGATCATCCCCCATCTTGGTTTGCCAAGTCACTTGATCCCTGGAGGGGGAGTGGGACCATCAGGGACTGAAGAAGACCATCTAGACAAAGGGGTGGGAAGCTCAGGGACTGGGGCCCATTTCTCCCGTGGTGGCAGATGCCATAGGGTGTTGGCGCCAGTGCTTTTGGAGGGGGTCCTCCTTGTCAGGGTGCTCTGGCCCCTGGGTAGCCCTTAGCAACAGGAGTGCCCCCAGGGCCCCTAAACCCAGGCTGCACTCCTGAGTCTTTGCCACCTCCCGGTGTCCTCTGATGCCTCCCTCCTGGGGCCCTGTAAGCCTTCCTCTAATACTCCCCTCAGCCCTCCCTCCCTCACCTTCTGCCTACTTGCCAACCCCTACAGCAGCCACTAGGGAGCTCTCTCTCCTGTGGGAGTCACTAGGGAGGAGGGCTCTGATGGGACAGTTTGCCTCCAAGGTCAGGGAAGGGAAGCAGGCTTCCGGGACCAGGTCATTTATCTTCTCCAAGATTCTGCAGTAACCTGGATGGTAGGGAGGCAGTGGAAGGTGGCCTCGGGCGGGGGGGGGGGGTCTCAGCACTACACAAAATGACCTGTGTGGAGTCTGCTTCAGTTCAGTTCACCATAGTTCACCCTCAGGATTCTACTGACTCCAGCACTTTTGATAACCAGACTCTAAAGCGGAAGAGGACTTATGTTTTGGGTCGTTTGAACAGACGTTGTAAACTGGACAAGCAGCCACCTCTCTAGGCCAGGCTAGGCTGTTGCCTGCTTCTCATGGGGCAGTGGTTTGGGTCAAGTTGGGTCTCAGCACAGCCTCTGAACAGGAAACACAGTCCCTGCCACAGCCTCCCCAAGCCCTCCCTCTTGGAGGCTTCTCCCTGCCAGTTCCTGGCCATGGGAGACGGTGACCTCACCATGGGGCTTTTCTCCACCCGGGGCCACTGCATCCCCCACCAGACACAGAAGGCCTCCAGTTGGGATTTTAGTGTATTAAATCAAGGACTTTTTTTTTTAAACTTAGAGAAAACAAGACGTGACAACACCAGAAACAAGAACATCTCTCTGGCCAGCCTGTGCTGACCAGTATACAGTAAATCACACACAGAAAAGCATAAGTCATTCCGGTCGGTGTCTGCATTTGTAGAAGCTCTGCTGCCTGGAAAACAGACTGCAAATAAATAAAGTGCATGGAGACCCTGTCACACAGCATGGACCCCGTTGGGGAGAGAAGAGAAAGGGAGGGAGTGGAGGAGCAGCAGGCGGGGCTACCACTTCAGGCAGCAGAAGTGAAAAAGCAGGGACAGGAGCAGATGCTGAGGGCTCAGCCCTGCCCCTCCCCAACCAGCCCCTCTAGGCCAATACAGCCACAGCAGAGGCCACCGGGGTGGGCAGATGTGGACTTCCGTGCCCCTCTTATGGGGTGGGGCTCCCTGCAGTGGGAGGGGGATCTCTGAGGGTAGGGACCCCTGTGACTCCAACACGCATTTCTCCCAGTAGGGAAGCAGTTTCCAGGGTCCCAAGCGGAGCCCCTTGCACGGGGAAGGCTCAGGCACCCCCCAACTCCCACGCATGCACTCAGAGAAGAGCTTTCCTCCACCCTTCCTCACTGGCCCAGGAAGAGGCTGGCGCTGGGGATCCAGTAACCCAGAGGGTGACACCAGGGTTTGAAAGGGCCACATCTGTGCATCAGACACCAGAAGGCCCCTCATTCCTCTCCTCCAGCACTGTGCCACTCTTGTCCCACGGAGGCTGCCCCCTAGAGATCTGTGGGGGGAACCAGCAGGCTGACAGGTCCCCAGAGGGGGTCCAGGGTGGACAGGGTAGGGGTGGATGAGAGGGGCCAGCAGGGTCAGGGGTTCTCAGGAGACTTAGCACAAGGAGGCACGCCATCAGGCCCTAGCTGTGGGAGACTGCAGGGGGCACGAGGCAGTCACCGTCCAGCCTCTTCTGGGGTGAGGCAGGTGGACAGCTTCATTCAGGACCTGGGTCCAGTGGGCAGCTGAGGAGGGTACATGGTAGGTGGCTGGGCCACTCTGTCCCTGGAGCTGGCTGGACTGCTGCGGTTTTCAGTCCCAGGAACTGGGAATGTGGACCCCGGGATACCAGTGCAAAAGATGCAGAAATGGGGATAGAAGGTGAGGGCAAGGGTCTCTTCTGGCTCCCCTCTGGGCTGCTCCTGACCATTGTGGTACACCAGTTAGCAGCACACCAGGGGGCCCCCAGGACCAATCCAAGCTGTGAGGATGAGATTCTCCTGTGTGATCCTGGGGATGGTGGGTCGAGCTTCAGGAGAGAGAATTGGGGTCATGCCATGAGTCCCAGCCCAGGCCCACCCCTGGTTTATCCCTTCTCACCTCCTGGTTATGTCGTGTCTCCAGGAGCCACGACACCACCACCACCTCCACTCGGCCACCAAACTGGGAGGCTTGGGCCACTTCACTGCTGAGGAGCCCTTGGTGAAGCTCCAGGTAGGGTGGGGAAGCTAGGTTCTGTGGGGGAGAGCTTGGCTCCCCAGGGGTCCTGGAGCCCATCTCTCTGGTCTCCCATCTCAGCTGTCTGTCCTCCTGATCTTCCCTGTTACCTTCCGTACTGCTCCAAGGAAAGCTAGACCCCCAGATTCCCTCCCCTGGGTGCCTGTCTCCCTTGGTGCCCTAGGAGCCCTATGCTTCCTCTCTGCTTCCCCCTCTCTCCTCCCACCATGCCAGGTCTTGTAGAAGACTGGGGAGGGGTGTGGGGGCCTGCAGGCCCAGGGGCACGCTCAATTCCTCCTCCTCCTATCTGCGTGTCAAGGGCAAATCCCCAACCTCCCCGAAGCCTCAGTTTCCTCTGTCATTAGGAGGGGGAAATGCACTCCTTCACAGTGCTGCTAGCAGATTTCAGTTCCCAGGGAACTCGGGCCTCCCTTCCCGAGCCAGGACTGGATCACTGGGCACCCCCACCCCATGAGCCTTTGTCCGTGCTGTGCCTCTCCTAGGAACTAGGCCCTTCCTCTCCTCCCGTTCAGGCCCTTCACTCGGCCTCTGCCCAGGCAGGTCCAGGGCCAGAGGTGCCCCCAGGCAAGGCCGGAGAAGGGGCGAGTCACGGTCTACAAACGCCAATGCCTGAAAGAGAAAAAAAGAGACAGATGGGGACCTGAGTTGCCTGGCCACCAGAGAGGTCCTTGCTTCCCCCAGGAATGGCGTCCTCTGCAAGTCCCTCCTCCATCTGCTCTGCCCAGCCCAGGCTGAGACCTGCTGTGTGCTCAGACAGGTCTCCTTTTCCCAGATCACTTCAGTACACAGTGGGCTTCTAGAGGCCGTCTGGGGCGGGAGGATGGGACTCTGGCCCTGGGAGGGCCTTGCTAAGGGTCTTAGGGAGCATGGGCTGACATGGCGGAAGAGCAAGACTGTGGGGGAGGGGACGGTAGGAATGGGTCTCTCCCACTCTTCCCTGTTTCCAAATGCAGAGCTTGGGGGGTGCACTCAGGGAGGGGCAGGGGAGCACGAGGGACAGCAGGAGCAGGCACAGACCAGTCCTCTGGCCTCAAAGACAGGACAGGAGGCAGTTTGACCAAGGGCTGTGCAGGAGCTGCAGAGAGGCCCAGGGCTGATGGCTAAGAGAACAGACGTGGGACTTGGCCTAGAAGAGAACTGACCTCCCTATGCCCACCGAATTGGGGGAGGAGAAGGGTGGAGGCATCGTTGCTTTTTTAGGCCCTTCCCTGGGCCACCCCCCGCCCATTCCCCTCCATTCCCCAGGGTTCAGGGGATACCCTCCAGGCCTGTGCGGAAAGGGAGGCGGGCACTGGGGCCTGGGTGGGAGGGGGCCGCCCCTCACCCTATCCTGGAATCGTGACTGGGGAGGAGGGGAGAGCCTGCGGCTGCCTTTCCTTTCCCCAGCTGGGCTCCACAGCTCTTCGGGCTGGTTTGCCTCGGTACCTTTCATATTTCCCCCTGACCGCCAAGGTGCCCAGACATCTGGAGGGCAGAGCCACCGCCCCTCCCTCATTCCAACCTGTCGCCTCCTACCTTTTTGCTCGGGGCCTGGAAAGTCAAGTCGCCGCAGCAGAATTCCCTCCTTCCGGTTTCCCCCTCTTTGGCCAATGTGAGGCAACAGGTCGGCCGAGCCCAGGTAGTTTCTGGAGCCCGATGGCAGGGGCCTGTTCAGTGCGTTTCTGCGCGATCCGGTACCCCCCGGGCTGAAGCCGGGGCTGGGCCCCGGGGCCAGGGCCAGGGCTGGGCGGTCGTGCTGGGGCGGCGGAGGTCTAGAGTCCAGGAGCCCGTGCTGCCCCGCCCCCGCCCCCCGCCGCGGCCCAGCTGTCCTTCATGCCTGGGACCCGGCCGGGGGCGGGCGGGGACAAGGGCGCCCCTCCAGCCGGGCCTCTGCCGCCGCTCACTCAATCCGCACCTGCAGGCGGACGTTGAGCATCACCGAGGCCACGATGTAAAAGTAGGGGAAGTTCATGCGCAGCCGCCAGGCCAGGTCGAAGAAGGTGAGCAACGTGCGCGTGAGCCCCTTGCAGAAGGCGCTGTACGAGCCGCGGGCCGCCGCCGAGCGCGACAGACGCACCGCCAGGCCAGACAGGGCCGCCGCCGCCGCCGCCGCCGACAGAGCCGCTGACGCCGCCATGGGCCCGGGCCCCGCGCAGGCCCAGACGACCGACTGACCCGCACGAGCGCGAGCCTCAGGGCCGCGGGACCAGAGCACTAGCGCGCCCAGCCGGCCGCAGGGCGCCCTGTCCGCCCCGCCCCCAGGTTTCCCAGACCAAGCCGGGCTCTAGTGGCCGCAGCCTCGACCCCTCCTCCTCGAGCCCGCACAGCTCCGCCCCCTCCATACCCACTCACTGTGGGCCACGCCCCAAGCATAGCTGCGTCCCCAGCGTGTCCACGCCCCAAAACGGAAGCCGCCGTGAGGCCGTCAAAGCCGAGGCCCCGCCTACTAGACACTCCCCGCATGCTCGGCTCCGCCCACCGCCCATCGTCCCGCCCACACAACCCCTCCTCTTTCCGGGCACCTCCCTAGGCCAGAGCGGATTGAAGGGCGGAGCGGCCAGGGATCGCTTTGATACCATTTCCTCGGGTAGGGCGAGAGTGGAGGAGGACAATCTGGACCGCTACGCTGATTCGGTACAGAAAGCACATGCAGAAGCCTCTGCCTTTTCATATCACCCCTCTTCTCCCACGGTCTTTCCCGAAAACCGGCCAGCCAAGCCACTGTACCTTTCTTTTATTCGCATTTCTCTTTAAACTCTGAGCCACAGAGTGCCACCAAACCCACACGCGTGCCTTTTTCCCTTTTTGGTATATTTGCTGGTCACATATATCTCTTTATCGGCGAATTTCCCCGTTGTCCTTCCCTTTCTAAGCGCTGTTCTTAATCCATTGTTTGCCCTGGTGGCTGCACAAAGTTGTCTCAGGTTTTCATTTGCTCGTTTGTGACCTGTTTGTTTGCCGGTGAGCTTAAAAGCCCTTTCGTGGTTTCCTTCAATCTTTATTAAACGTAAACAAATCCAAACGCAGAAGCGTTTTTCCAGACTGTTTAATGAAGCAAGGAAATGCTCACACTTCGTTATGGTCATGACTTTTGAAAAACTGCAAGAAGTAGATTCACCCGACCCCATTCCAGTTTTCACAGGAAAGATTGATGTGGGTATTTAAGAACTCTCAAAATACCTGTTCGCCGTCACACTTGATATCTCTATGGTATCCCATGTAACTGTTGAAGGAACGCAGTAGATTCATATACACTGATTGGACAATAGTCCTTCGTACATGGGAATGTAAAAAAAGTCAAAACTGAGCATCGAGGAAACTGAAGGAGATGGTGTGGAGCAGGGCTGATCGGTAGTCCACTTTTCCACCTGCTGCCAAACACAATTAAAATAATTATTTAGAGAAAGGGTCTTATTCTGTTGCCCAGGCTGCAGTGTAGTGGTGTGGTCATAGCTCATGGCAGTCGTGAACTCCTGGGCTCAAGCGATCCTCCTGCCTCAGCCCCTGGAGTAGCTAGGACAATAGGTGGGGCTACAAATTCTATATCCATGAGTACATCCTTTAAGGATGAAGTGGAAATAAAGACATTTTCAGATAAAAGAAGATTAAGAGAATTTGTAAATATCAGACCTATCCTTAAAGAATGGCAGAAGGAAGTTTCCTAAACAGAAATAGCAAAGATGATGGCACTTCAGGAACGAAAAAGAACATTTGGAATGAGTAAATATAGGGGTAGATAGAATAGACCATCCTCCTCATGAGTTTTTTAAAAATAATGTTTGATGGTTGAAGCAGAAACTGTTATGTCATCTGATATAATATTTAATATATATAGAGGAAATACTTAAAAGCATTTGCATTAAAAGTGAGGTAGGTAAATAAATCTAAATGGAAGTAAGATTTCTACAACTTACTGAATGTGTTTAAAATATCGACGGTAGTAGAATGTGAGAAGTTAATATGTATATTGTAATGCCTATTGATATGGTTTGGCTCTGTGTCCCCACGCAAATCTCACCTTGAATTGTAATCCCCATAGTCCTCACATGTCAAGGGTTGAACCAGGTGAGGGTAATGAAATCATGGAGGCAGTTTCCCCTATGCTGCTCTTGTGATAATGAGTGAGTTTCATGAGATCTGATGGTTTTATAAGTGTTCATGTCTGACATTTCCCCTGCTTGCGTTCACCCTGTCCTGCTGCCCTGTTAAGAAGGTGCCTGCTTCTCTTTTGCCTTCTGCCATGATTGAAAGTTTCCTGGGACCTCCCCTGAAATGCAGAACTGTGAGTCAATTTAACCTCTTTCCTTTATAAATTTCTCAGTCTCGGATATTTCTTCATTGTAGTGTGAGAACAAACTAATACACCTACAGTAACCATTAAAGTAACTTTACAAAGACATATATTAAAAAAATATGGATAAATCAAAATGAAGTTCTAAAGAATGTTCAAGTAACCCAAAGGAAGATAACATATGGAAACAGAAGAACAAGAAACAAAATTAATGAAGAAAAAAACATGTAATATGTCACACTCAAGTCCTAAATATCAATAATTAATGTAAATGTAAGTGGTCTAAGCATACCAATTAAAAGACAGAGATAGGTGGAGTGAATATAAAACAAAAACCATGACTCAACTATATCCTATTTATGAGAAACTCACTTCAAACTTTCTTAATTTTAAAGATTTACTCATTCTTAGGCATAATTTAATGTTTCTCATAAAAAACCATTTTCCCCAAAAACTATACATAATTTTATAATGGAAATAAATTTTAGAAATTGAACTTGGAAGCTCAAAACCTTACAATTGGAGAAGATCTTTAAGATGATCATTTTAATATCCCCCCCCATAGAGGACGTATTTTAACAATATCCCTAACCGATGATCAATTTCCAGCTGGTGCTAGAATGATTGACAGGAACTTCATTGCTTCTCAAGATGGTCCATTCCTTGTGTCAAACAGAGGCAGTTTCAATCCATTGGTATAAATTCTAAATTTTGGAAAACACAGTAGTAGGTTAATCCTTTAGCATGGTAGACTTTCAGATAGTTGAAGTAACACTTATATCTTCTTACTAAATATTTGTTCTTTAAACAACAAACTTTTCTTTCAAGTGTTCTTCATAAGGTCAGTTCCTTTGTCATCTGCATTGCAGTCCTCTGGAAATATGCCATTTTATCAATCTCTCTCTTAAAATGAGGCACTTGCAAAGGAACTCTATACTACATATGTGGAGTACCAGTTTTATTTTATTTTTTCTATATAGATGTTTGGCTTCAGAAAGAATGAGATTAGAACATGGTTATAACAAACTAATATTTATTTTAACAGCTTTTTAAAGATATAATTTATGTATCATAAAATTCATCCTTTTAAAGTGTGCAACTCAAGAGTTTTTAGGATATTTGCAAAATTGTACAACCGTTACCACTATCTGATTTTAGAACATTTTTCTTCCACAAAAGGAAGCTCTGTACCCCTTGGTAGTGAATCCCCGATTCTCCACTCCCCCATCCCCTTGTAAGGGGCTATCTTTCATTTTGATTTATCTGTAGTGTTTTTTAATATATATGTCTTTTTATAGTTACATTAGTGGTTACCCTAGGTATTACAATATACATATTAACTTATAACAGTTTACTGGCATGGACATTTTAAACCATTTCCAGTAAGGTGTAGAAATATTTTACTTAGTGATGTTTATCCTCCTCACTTTTAATACAACTATTTTAGGTATGTCCTCTACATGTTTTGAGCATCACGTCAGATGACATAATAGTTTCTGCTTCAACCATCAAACACCATTTTAAAAACTCATGAGGAGGATGGTCTATATTGGCAAACATTAATATATGTTCTATCTCATGAATTTGCCTATGTTAGACATTTCATATAAATGGAACGTACAATATTTGGTATATTGTGAACTGGTTCTTTTACTTAGCAGAAAGTTTTGAAGTTCATCATGTAGTATATATCAATATTTCATTTTCTTATGGCTGAATAACATTTAATTGCATAGATAGAGCAAATTTGGTGTAAACCAAAAGTATCTAAGAGAGGTCCCAATCAATTTAGAAAGTTTATTTTACCAAGGTTAAGCGTGTGCCATGATACTGCCTCAGTAGTACCTGATGACACGTGTCTGAGGTTGTTGGGGTACAGCTTGGTTTTATACATTTTAGGGAGACATGAGGCATCAATCAATACATGTTAAGATGGACATTGTTTTGGACTGGAAAGGGAGGACAACTAGAAGCAGGGGTGTGGATGACTTCCAGGTTAAATGTAGATTTAAAGATTTTCTGATTAGCAATTGCTTGAAAGAGTTATTATCAATAGAAAGGAATGTTTTGGTTATCAGAAAGAGTTGTGGAGATCAAGGTTTTATCATGCAGATGAAGCCTATAGGTAGCAGGCTTCAGAGAGAATAGATTGTAAATGTTTCTTATCAGAGTTAAAGAGTTTGTTCTATTAGTAATTCCAAAAGGGAGGAAGGTATAATGAGGTATTTCTGGCTCCCCCTTGCAATCATGGCCTGAATTAGTTTTTCAGGTTAACTTTGGAATGCTTTTGGATGAGAAAAGGAATCCATTCAGATGGTTGTGGGGCCTGATATAGGGCTTTTGGGCCCCACAGGGTTGTGGGGTGTCTCTTATGAAGTGCTGAGGTGCAGGATCTGAGAAGTAAAGAGACAGGACACTGAAGAACTGGTGAGGAGCAGCTGTACTCGGAGGGGCCACACAACCTGTGAGTGGAGATCAGCAAGAGCCCCAAATGCCCAGAAGCATCTGTATTTATTAGGTACAAGCAGGGGGTAGGGTCGTGAGTGAGGTCATCATCTATAGGCTTAGTAATAGGGCATACATAATCACGTGAGTCACAAGCGAGGGGGCCACCCCATTATGTCACCTGGGCAGAGAGGTGGGCCGTGTGCAGTAGGAGGCTGTGCCATGTGCGGTAGTAGAGGGTTGTGTACAGAAAAGGGGTCCACCCCCATTAGTTCACCGAGGCAAGGAGGTGGGCTGTATGCAACAGGTGTCATGCACAACAGTTCTTATCTGGGGGCTGGAGACTTCAAAGGTTTTATAATAGAAGGATACTGTAAGCCAGTGCAGTGGGAGCTGACGGACTTGTGCTCTTCTCTTAAGATATTTATGGGAGGATGATTTGAGCTAGCACAGAAGCGAGAAAAGACTGACAGAGTGTATAGCCGCCGTGACTGGTCACACTAGAGGGGTTCTTCTTCCTTGTTTATTTCCAGGATCTCAGGCCTGAGGCCTACTTTCCACAGGAACTGGATGTAAGGTACTACAACTCCTTTATCAGGAGGAGAGGCTCTTGCTCCAAGCTTGCCATATAGCGTATGCCCTTTCAGGCAGGGATGCCACCGCCTGGGTCTTGTCTTTGGTTCTTGTCCTGTTGTGGCTGTTTTCCCACGTACTGCTTCTGTTCTGTGACTGCTCCAGGCATTCCTCCTACTACAAACTACTATATGGTTATATGGAAGGATTATACAAATCAGCACTAAATGTGTCAGTACAGCTCCAACTACAATACCTATATGATTATATAGAAAGATTATATGGGACTAAGTATGATTATATATATAAGCTAGATATAGTAAGCAGTGAGTTATGCTTCAGGCACTAACTGTGCCTGGGGTCTGCACAGTTCTCCTTCCTCGGTGCCCCTGGGGGCTGTTACCCACACCTAAGAATTTTATTTTTGGTTTGCAATGGACATTTGGGTGGTTTCCATTTTTTGGCTATTGTGAATAACACTGCTGCTAATACTTTTGTACAAATTTTTGTGTGGCCATATGTTTTCATTTCTCTTGAGTATATAACTAGTGGTGAAACTGCTGGACTATGTGATAACTCAATGTTTAACTTTCTGAGGAACAGCCAGAGGGCTTGCCAAAATGGCTGCACCATTTCACAATCCCATCAGCAATGTATGAAAGTTATAATTTCTCCACATCCTTGCCAACATTTTTTATTGCCTGTTCTTTGTATTGTAACATCTTAGTGGATGTGCATCTCATTGTGATTTTGATTTTTATGTACCCAGTGACTAATTATGTTGAGTATGTTGTTGTGTTCTTATTGGCCATCTTTGGCACGATGATGTGCAGCCATCTCCACTATCTAGTTCCAGATCGTTTTTATCACCTCAAGTGATACCCATTAAGCAGTCACAGCCCATCCTCTTCCTGTTCCTAGCTCATGGCAACCACAAATCTGCTTTCTGTTTCTTTAAATTTGTCTATTCTGGATATTTCATATAAATGGAATCATACAGTATGTGTCTTTTATAATTAGCTTATTTCACTTACCATGTTTTTGAAGTTCTTCCATGTGGTATCATGTCTCAGTGCTTCATTTTTTATGGCTGAATAATATTCAGTTGTATACATGTACCCAATTTTATCTATTCATCTATTTAAGGACATTTGCATTGTGTCCACCTTTTAACTATTGTAAATACTGCTACTATGACCATTGCGTACAAGTATGTGTTTGAATGTTTGTTTTCAATTCTTTTGGGTATACTACCTCAAAGAAAAATTGCTGGATTATATGGTATAATACGGTTTTGGTGTTGGTCCCCTCCAAATCTCATGTTGAAATATGATCCCCAATATTGGAGGTGGGGCCTGATGAAAGGTGATTGGATCATGGGGGTACAGCCTTCATAAATGCCTTAGTGTCATCCTTTTGTTGATGAGTGAGTTCTCTCTCAGTTCAAGTAAGATTTAGTTGTTTAAATGAGTCTGGGATCTCCTTCTTTGTTCTCTCTTGCTTCTGCTTTTGCATGTGATGTGCCTGCTCCTGCTTCACATTCCACCATGATTGTAAGCTTCCTAAGGCATCACCAGAAGGTGAATAGATGCTGGTGTCATGTTGTACAGTCTGCAGAACTGTGAGCCAATTAAATCTCTTTTCTTTGCAAATGACTCAGCTTCAAGTATTTCTTGATTGCAACACAAAATGGATAAATGCATGGTAATTCTGCATTTAACATTCTAAGGAAATGCTAAATTGTTTTTCACAGTGGGTGCACATTGCCCATCTCCCTTCATCTTAGCCTCTGGAAGGTCTCATTCAGTGAGAGACTTCCCCTTACATACAAGTCATGTAAATGAAGGTTGTTGTGTGCTATGTCGTCCTCATGGTCATATCTTTTTCTTTGGTCAGCTCTGAAATCCCTCAAGCTCACTACACTGTTCCAGAACAGATTTGGTTTAGTGAGATTTTAGTGAAACAGCCCTGGCTGGAGCATCTGCACGTCAACATGGCCCTGCCCTCCAAAAAGTAACCCAAGTCTTCCTCTGCTTCTGCTACTTTCATAGCACATCATGTGCTCCAGCAAAGGGGCATAACAGCTGGAGAGAGGAAAATGCCCCTGCTTCATAAGCAACTGGATATTTTTTCCTAATGGATTAGCACTTTGCACACCAGACTGCACTCCCAGCAGCAGCAGCTGGGGCCACTGAGGCTCTGCCTGCCTGCATCTGCCTCCTGCCCCCTGTATGGGGGAGTAATCTGTGTTCTGGATGAAGGGATACTTTGCAGGTAGCTTTTAGAACACAACAGCCAGTGAAGTTTCTTCTGTCCAGCCATAGCAAATGGAGCCCTATAGCACACCAATTTTCTGGTCAATATTGAGATTTAGAAAACCTCTCTTCCTCACTTTTCATTCCTTCAGTTTATAGTGTTCTTTCTGAAATTCTGGAATTCTGGCAGAAGCTATGGAACTTCCATTTCCTTTCCAGCACTAATGGCTTTTCCTGCCCCCAACCCAAGAGTTATGTGGAACCCAGAAGGTGGCTATTGCCATCCATCAAGAGAACAGTTTAAGTCATTTTATGTGTCTGTTTCTAATATTTTATTGAGAGTAAGAGAACATTCCTCCTCTTTTTAGAATTTTAAAAAACATTTTTGTAAATGTATGAAAAATTGTTGCTCACCGGCTATTAAAGCTACAAATTCTTCAGTTTTCACAGACTGAATTTCTTGTTTGTAGCCAGCTCTAGTGGTCACTTTGTCTGAGGGAGGATTCAGAATTGAGATAAAAAATTGTTGTAGTCTCATTTGTCTTCCCCAGGTACCATGCCAGCTGGCACACACAGAAGCATGGTGATGATGATTCAGTATGATCCTGGCTGTGGTTTGTCATAGATTGCTCTTATTGTTCTGAGGTTTGTTCCTCCAGTGCTTAGTCTGTTGAGGGTTTTCCTCATGAAGGGAAGTTGGATTTTACTGAAAGCTTTTTATACATCTATTGAGATGTTCATATGGTTTTTCCTTTTAATTCTGTTTATGTGATGAATCTTGTTGATTGATTTGCATATGATGCAGTCATGCATCCCAGGAATGAAGCCTACCTGATCATGGCATATTAACTTTTTGATATGCTGCTAGATTTGGTTTGCTAATACTTTGTTGAGGATTATTGCACCTATGCTCATGAGGGATGTGGGTCTGAAGTTTTCTTTTTTAATTGTGTCTCTGCCAGATTTTGGTATTAGGCTGATGTTGGCCTAATGGAATGAGTTAGAGAGGAGCCCCTCCTCCTTGATTTTTTGGAATAGTTTCAGTAGGATTGGTATTATTAGTTCTTTGTACATCTCATAGAATTTGGTTATGAATCCATCTGGTCCAGGGATTTTTTTGGTTGGTAGATTCTTTATTACTGATTCAATTTCAGAAGTTGATATTGGTCTATTCAGGGTTTCAAACTCTTCCTGATTCATTCTTGGGAGATTGTATGCTTCTAGGAATTTATCCATTTCCTGTAGATTTTTAATTTGTATGCATAGAGTTGTTCATAGTCACCTCTCAGGATCTTTTGTATTTCTGTGATATCAGTTGTAACATTGCCTTTGTCATTTCTGATTGTCCATATTTGAATTTTCTCTTTCTTTGTCTTTATTAATCTAGCTAGTGATCTATCAATCTTATTTACTTTTTTCAAATAGCCAACTATTGCTTTCATTGATCTTTTGTATGTATTTTTGCATCTCAGTTTCATTAAGTGCATCTCTAACTTTAGTTATTTCTTTTCTTCTACTAGCTTTCTTTTTTTTTTTCTCTAAGTTCCTTTACAAGCAAAATTAGATTGTTAATTTGAGATCCTTCTAACCTATAGCATTTATGGCTATAAACGTTCCTTTTAACATTGCTTTGGTTGCATACCAGAGGTTTTTGGTAAGTTGCGTCTATTTTCATTAATTTCAAATAATTTTTTAATTTCTTCATTAATTTTGATGTTCACCAGGGATTTATTCAGGAGTAAGTTGATTAATTTACATGTATTTATGTAGTTTTGAGAGATATTCTTGATATTAATTTCTATTTTTATTGCACTGTGATCTAAGAGTTTGGTTGGTATGGTTTTGATTTTTTAAATTTATTGAGACTTGGCTTTATGACCAAGCATGTGGTTGATCTTAGAATATGTTCCGTGTGCAAATGAGAAGAATGTACATTCTATGGTTGTTGGGTGGAGTGTTCTGTAGATGTTTATTAGGTCCAACTGATAAAGTGTCAAGTTTATCTCCAGAGTTTTTTTGTTTTTTTTCTGCCTTGATGATGTTTCTAACACTATCAGTGGGGTGTAGAGGTTTCCCACTATTATTGTATGGCTGTCTACATCTTCTCAGAAGCCAAGAACTTTTTTATGAATCTGGGTGCAGGTATATTTAGGATATATATATATATATATATATATGTATATATATGTATATATCTCCAACATATATATCCAATGTTAGGTGCATGTATATTTAGGATAGTTAAGGCTCTGGTTTGATTGTACTGTATCATTATGTGATGACTTTCATTGTCCTTAATCTTTTTTTTTTTTTTTTTTTTTTTTTTTTTTTGAGACGGATTTTCCCTTTCACTCTTCGTTGCCCAGTCTGGATTTCAATTGTGCAATCTTGGCTCACTGCAACCTCCACCTCCTGGGTTCAAGCTATTCTCCTGCCTCAGTCTCCCAAGTAGCTGGGATTACGATGTGCCACCATGCCCGGCAAATTTTATATTTTTAGTAGAGATGGGGTTTCTTCATGTTGGTCAGGCTGGTCTTGAACTCCCGACCTCAGGTGATCCATCCGCCTTGGCCTCCCAAAGTGCTGAGATTACAGGTGTGAGCCACCGCACCTGACCCATTGTTCTCTTGTAAGATTGGCCTAGCTGTAACCTATTCCTTCATCATTTGCTTGTCTGAGAAGTATTTTATTTTTCATTCATTTACGAAGCTTAGTTTGGTGGGATATGAAATTATTGGTTAGAATTTCTTTTCTTTAAGGATGCTGAAAATAGGTCCCCAATCTCTTCTATTGTAAGGTTTCTGCTGCGAAGTATGCTGCTAGCCTGATGGGGTTCCCTCTGTAAGTGAACTTCCCCTTCCTTCCTTCTGTCCGTCCTTCCTTCCTTCCTTCCTTCCTTCCTTCCCTCCTTCCTTCTTTTTGATGGAGTCTTGCTCTGTCACCCAGGCTGGAGTGCAATGGCACAATCTTGGCTCACTGCAACCTCTACTTCCCAGGTTCAAGTGATTCTCCTGACTTAGCCTCCCAAGTATCTGTGATTACAGGTGCCTGCCACCACACCCGGCTAATTTTTGTATTTTTAGTAGAGATGGGGCTTCAGCATGTTGGCCAGGGTGGTCTCCAACTCCTGACCTCATGTGATCCACCTGCCTCATCTTCCCAAAGTGCTGAGGTTGCAGGCGTGAGCCACTGCACCCAACCCTGCTCCTTCTTTCTAACTGCATTTAATATGTTTTCTCTGGCTGAGCACAGTGGCTCAAATCTGTAATCTTAGCACTTTGGGAGGCTGGGATGGGTGGATCACTTGAGCCCTGGCGTTCAAGACCAGCCTGGGCAACATGGTGAAACCCTGCCTCTACAAAAAATGTACAAATTGGCTGGGCATGTTGGCATATACCTGACATCCCAGCTACTCAGAAGGCTGAGATACGAGAATTGAACGAGCCTGTTAGGCTGAGGCTGCAATGAGCCATGATTGTACCACTGCACTCCCAGCTTGGGCAACAGAGCAAGACACCGTCTCAAAAAAAAAAAAAATTACTTGCATTGACTGGTGAATCCGATGACTATCTGCCTTGAGGATGGTTTTCTTATATGGTATCTGACTGGGGCTCTCAGTATTTCTTGTATTTGTATGTCAACCTCTCTAGCAAGATTAGGGAAATTTTTGTGGACAATATCCTCAAATATATTTTCCAAGTTGCTTATTCTCTCTCCTTCCCTTTCAAGAATACCAATGAGTCATAGATTTGGTCTCTACATAATTCTATATTTCCCAGAGGTGCTGTTCTTTTTTTCTAATTAATTTCCTTTATTTTTGTCTGACTGAGCTGATTTGATGAACCAGCTTTCAATCTCTGAGAATCTTTCCTCAGCTTGGTCTATTCTGCTGTTAATACTTTTGATTATATTATGAAATTCTTGTCATGAATTTTTCAGCTCAAGTTCAGTTTGGGACTCTCTTAAAATGGCTATTTAATCATTCAACTCTTGGATGATTTTACTGGATTGTTTGGTTTCCTTGAATTTAGTTTCAATTTTCTCCTGGATCTCTGTGAGATTCCTTGCCATCCAGATTCTGAATTCCATGTATGTTATTTCAGACATTTCAGACTGGTTACGAACCACTACTGGGGAGCCAGTAGGTTCCTTTAGAGGTAAGGGGACGCTGTGCCTTTTTGAATTGCCAATGTTCTTGTTCTGATTATTTCTCATCTGGGAAGGTTGGTGTTCCTTCAACTGTGGTGTAAGTTGAATATAGTCATCTGGCTTCATTTATGGAGGTTCCCAGAGGTCTAAGGCTCTGTACAGAATATTTGCTTTTTGTTGAATTCTTGCCCTTGGTTTCTACTGAGTGGGAGAATCAGTAGTTTTTTGTTGTAGTTTGGGCTGTGATCCAGTAGATGGCACTTGAGAGCAATGGGCAGTAGATAGGCTCTTAGCCACATGACTGTGTATCCTTGCATGTGCAGCTGTGTACTGTGGTGCCAGGGGAGAGAAGTGGGTGACCTTCTTACCAAGTCCACTCCTGGGCCTTGGGGAAGCCACCTCTGATCACTGGCACTGTGCTCCTGATTTTGTTGTTGTTATGTCTCTTGGGCTGCAGGGCTCCCTTGGGGAAAGGCCTGGAAGGGAGATAGGCCGCATCCTTACCAGACAAGCCCTGTGGAGAGAGGTATCCCTATGTTCCACACCAGCCGGAAAACCTGTACAACTCACGTCTTTCAGTTTTCTGAGAGTGTGGGCTCCTCCTCTACTCAAGTGCTAAGCACAGATCCTAGCTCAGCACTCCTGAGCTGTAGGCTGCAGCCCTGGGGCACCAGGACCTGCTCATAGCTCCCTCCTGCAGATCTTTGGGGTTGGGTTCCAGGTGCACTGGCAGATTCAAAGGACTCCCAGCCTGCCAGAACACACTCAGGTGAAGCAAAGCACCCAGGCCAGGCAGCAGAGGCTGCACTGCGTATACATTCCTGTGGGGTGGTCAGGCAGGGGCCCTGTGAGGGGCTGAGGGGCAGATAAGCCTGCAGGACAAACATGCCCCAGTCTCATGGGGTGGCAGGACCTGCATTCCTCCTGGTAATTAGTTGAGACCAGAGCCTCTCAGAAAGAGGTGAGCAGCCCTTGGGGGTGAATGCTTATGGCCAGATTCTACTGGAGCCATCCCATGCTCATAGGTCCCTGGCTTTGTACCTGCTGTAAGCTCCCTCTCTGTCTAATCTCTGAGAGATTCCCCTGTCAGCCCAAACATCCACAGAGGGTGGCGTCCCTTGCAGCTAGGATCCCAGAGTCTCATGACAAGGAGCGGGCAGTCCCAGAGTCCCTTCACTCAACTTCTCAGTCATCATCTGGGGCCAAGAACCAGCTGTAGTGGTTGTCCATTCTCCCACTGCCATAAAGAACTATCTGAAACTGAGTAATTTATAAAGAAAAGAGGTTTAATTGGCTCATGATTCTGTGGGCTGTACAGGTTTCTGCTTCTGGGGAGGCCTCAGGAAACTTACAATCATGGCAAAAGATGAAGGGAAGCAGGCACATTTTCACATACCTGGCAGGAGAGAGAGAGAGCATGAGGGGGGAAGTGCTACATCCTTTCAAACAACCAGATCTCTCCTTCTTTTTTTTTTTTTTTTTTCAAATGTTTAGGTCTTCTTTATTTTTTTTTTTTTAGCAATGGTTCCATATATATATATATAATTGCAGTTTAGGTTCTGGGGTACATGTGCAGAACATGCAGGATTATTGCATAGGTACATACATGGCAATGTGGTTTGCTGCCTCCATTCCCCCATCACCTATATCTGGCATTTCTCCCCATGTTATCCCTCCCCAACTCCCTATCCCCCACTGTCCCTCCCCTTGTCCCCAACAACAGACCCCAGTGTGTGATGCTCCCCTCCTTATGTCGATGTGTTCTCATTGTTCAACACCCACCTATGAGTGAGAACATGCAGTGTTTGATTTTCTGTTCTTGTGTCAGTTTGCTGAGAACGATGGTTTCCAGATTCATCCATGTCCCTACAAAGGACACAAACTCATTGTTTTTTATGGCTGCATAGTATTCCATGGTGTATATGTGCCACGTTTTCCTTGTCTAGTCTATCATCAATGGGCATTTGGGTTGGTTCCAGGTCTTTGCTATTATAAACAGTGCCGCAATGAACATACATGTGCATGTATCTTTATAATAGAACAATTTATAATCTTTTGGATATATACCCAGTAATGGGATTGCTGGGTCAAATGGAATTTCTATTTCTAGGTCCTTAAGGAATTGCCACACTGTCTTCCACAATGGTTGAACTAATTTACACTCCCACCAACAGTGTAAAAGTGTTCCTATTTCTCCACATTCTCTCCAGCATCTGTTGTCTCCAGATTTTTTAATGATTGCCATTGTAACTGGCGTGAGATGGTATCTCAATGTGGTTTTGATTTGCATTTCTCTAATGACCAGTGATGATGAGCATTTTTTCATATAATTGTTGGCCTCATAAATGTCTTCTTTTGAAAAGTGTCTGTTCATGTCCTTCACCCACTTTTGAATGGGTTTGTTTTTTTTCTTGTAAATCTGTTTTAGTTCTTTGTAGAGTCTGCGTATTAGCCCTTTGTCAGATGGGTAGACTGCAAAATTTTTGCCCATTCTGTTGGTTGCTGGTTCACTCTAATGATTGTTTATTTTGCTGTGCAGAAGCTCTGGAGTTTGATTAGATCCCATTTGTCTTTTTTGGCTTTTGTTGCCAATGCTTTTGGTGTCAAACAAGCAGATCTCTTGAAACCAACCATGCTGGGGCCTTGATCTTGGACTTCTAGCCTCCAGGATGGTGTGAAAATAAATTTCTGTTGTTTAAGACACCCATACTATGGCATATTGTTATGACAGATGGAGTTGACTAAGACAACATGCCTTTCATTTATTCATTTATTAATTCAACAGATATTTATTTAGCATCTGCTATGCACTAGGCACTGTGCTGTGTGTTTTGTTGAGGACACTGTGAGGAACCAGACAAATGTGGTCCCTGCTCTCATTGAGCTGATTACTTAAAGGATACACATGAAAAAGATGATTATTTCAAGTTATGAAGAGTTCCATGAAAGAAAATTACAGAGTACTATAGAACATGTACTAGGAGATTAACTGGAGTCATTTATAAGAACAATGAGTTGAAAATAACCTGCACATCCATGTAGTGGATAATAGTTCAAGAAATATCAATGCATCCACTTGAAGGTTAATTACAAAGCCATTTAAATGTCCTTTTGTAAAGTATGAGAAATTGCTGGTGATTTAATGCTAAGGGAAAAAAGGATAAAAATTTGTGGACCCAGTATGACTAAAACTATGGTGTGTGTGTGCGTGTACATGCGAGAGAGAGAGAGGGAGAGAGAGGGGGGGGGCTAATTGCCCCCTCCTCCAAAATTTAGGCATAAAAGATAAAGAATGGAGGGAAAAATAGTAAGATATAACTACATTAATCAATTCGTTAATGATTTCTTTTTCTGCTGTTTGGGAACTTTTCTTTCATTCATTAAATCATAATGAATAATACACTTAATAGTATATGTCATCTAAAGCATCGCTATTATAAGTTTGGAGAAATGTTTGTCTAAACATTAGTAAAATATTTATTGGCAGAAGAGCTTTTGTAGCTTTAGGAACACCATTTTACTACGCAAACCTTAAATTATCAAGTGATTCACCTACAAGTTGTTGCCACAGCCTGAGCCCTGTCAACAGGTCACAAAACCAGGAAGAGGCAGAGTTGAAATGAGATCTCGTGTCTTCTGAGAAACACCCCTTATGTTTAGAGCCATTTGTAACATTATCATAAGTAAAGACAAATAGTGTTTAGAAAGAGGGAAGTGAAATATTCTGATTTGGTCTGACTCACCTTGAAACCAGACTCTTTCTGTGGGTCTCCTGGAATTGCCAGCTGCCTTACCTTTCTCTCCCTCAATTATTCTTCAAGTATTAATTGAGTACTGACTATCTGGCAGGAGTTTTTCTAGGGCCTATAGGCATGACAGAGAACAATAACAATAAAACCTTTGCCCTCAAATTGCTGATGGGAAGGAAACAACCACAGAGAAAAAAGCCAGAGGAAATCCACACTGAGGGAACAGTGATTGTGAAGGCACTGAGATAGAGTCTCCCTAGTGGTTGTTGATGAAGTCTTTGCTTAAGCCCTTCTTGGAGATTATATATATATGTATATTTTTTTTTCTGCAAAGAAAGATGCATGCTAGTAAGACAGGTGGATACATACAATGAGATAATACTCTACAGTAGTCGGAAGCAAGAGACCAGGTATACAGCAACATGGATAGATCTTTAAAAATGTGCAGAGGGAACAAAGTAAGAAATAGGATGAGATCTATGGCAAATCACTATTTTGGTAAAATGATAGTACATACACAAGATGCTGGAAGCCAGATTTTTCACTGCCAGAAAAATAAATTATGCATAAGCAAGAAGGAAAGGCAAGAATAAATGTTGTGATGTTGGACCACTTTGAGCGGAAGGCTGAATAGCGTGCCATTTTATGAATTCTCTTACTATAGTTAATGGGTGCCTACTGTATGCCAGGCACTGTTCTAGGAACCAGGCTGTTGGTGAACATTTAGGTTATTTCCAGTGCTTTGCTAGCATATGTAGTGCTGATGAGAACATGCTTGTACATGTCTGCACATGTGCAAGAGTTTCTTTATGATATAGACCCTGGAGTGGAATCCTTAGTCAAAATGTGTATCTTCAACACACACTAGCTAATTTCAACTTGCTTTCCAAAGTATCTGCAGCAATTATATACCTTCAATCAGTAGGTAAGAGTTTCATCACCACATCCTCCCCTATTGTTGATATAAAAAGATTTAAATATTTGCCAGGCAGATTTGAATTGGTATGTCATTGTGTGATTTTAATTTACATTCTTCTAATTACCAGTGAAGTTGAGTATCTTTTCAGTATCTTTTAGCAATTTGGTTTCTTCCTCTAAAAACTGCTTCTTTCAAGTCTTCTGCCCATTTATCTATTGAATTGTGTGTTCTTTTAATGTAATTTTAAACCCTACATTTAAAAAATGACATCTCTAACTGATGGTAGAAATAAAATTGGCTTTTTTTTTTTTTTTTAAGATAAAGTCTCACTCTGTCTCCCAGGCTGAAGTGCAGTGGCACGATCTCGGCTCATTACAACCTCCATCTCCCGGGTTCAAGCAATTCTGCCTCAGCCTCCCGAGTAGCTGGGATTACAGATGCCTGCCACCACGTCCAGCTATAAAATTGGTTTTTGCATTGATTTTTATATCTAGGATTCTTGCTAAATTCTCTAATTAATTACATTGGTTTATATCTGGTTCTTCTGCGCTGAGTAGAAAATCTTATCTTTAAAGAATGACAGTTTTGTATCTTTCTGACCATAATATTGATTTTTGTTGTATTATAAGCCTAGCTAAAACCATCAGTCTTGGGGGCTTCTTTTGTCTTTTATAGGATCCTAAAGGGCATGCTTTGAATTGTTCATGCTGATAGCTCTTACTGTAATTATCTGATGAATTGTTCTTTCTTGCTGCACAGATAAAACCAATACAGTGAGACAGTGGTACTGCAGTAAAGAAAGAGTTTAATAATTACAGAGCTAGCCAAGTGGGTAGAAGAGAGTAATTGCTCAAATCAACCTCCCTGAGAACTCAGGGGCTAAGATTTTTATGAATCCTTTGGCAGGAGGCAGGGTAGGGAAGAGGTACTGCTGATTTTTTGGAGCTAAAATCATAGAGGTGTGGAAAACGGTCCTTGTGCACTGAGTCTGCCTCTGGGTGGGGACCATAGGACTGATTGAGTCATGAGTCATACGTCTGGGTAGAGTGGGTGAGTTGGTTGTTCACCAGAATGAAAAAGTCTGAAAAACATCTCAAAAGGCCAATTTTAGGTTCTACAACAGTGATGTTATCTACAGGAGCATTTGTGGAAGTCACAAATTTTGTGACCCCTGGTAGCATGACTCCTGAGCAGTAAGGAATTATAGAAAAGCAAGCTAGGGAACAATGCCTGGTTATCATTTAATTATGCCTGCATTTTAGCAGAATTTAGGCACCTCCCATAATCCTAATCTTGTACATTTCATTAGTTTTGCAAAGATAGTTTTAGTCCCCAAACAAGGAGGGGGTCAGTTTTAGGGAGGGACTATTTTCATCCTTGCTTCAAAGTTAAACTATAAATTAAGCTCCTTCCATGGTTAGCTTGGCCTACACCCAAGAATGAATGAGGACAGCCAGGCTATGACACTAGAAGCAAGATGGACTCAGGCATGCTAGCCTTCTCTCACTGTCATGATCCTTGCAGAGACTATTTCATTACCCCATATATCTAGCTTGCTACCTCTCCAACTTCCTTCAAGTCGTTGCCCAACTATTGCTTTCCTGATAAAGCCTACTCTGATTCCTCTATTCTAAAATATAACTTTTCACCTGTCCTAGCACTCTTGTTTGTGCCCTGTCATATTTTCCCCATAATATTTATTATCTTCTAATATACTATATGTTTTACTTGTTTATTGTTTTTATCATCTACCTTTCCCTCAGTCATTTTTATCCTGTTGCTCTGGTTAGAAAAGAAAATAATTGGGTAAACTATGTCTTTGTGAGCAAAATTTATCTTTCTCTCCATCTCAGTTATCAAACCTGGAAATTATTCATTAGTATTCTGATTTTATGGCAGTATAGTTATTTTCATAAGTTTAGTAAGAGTCCTTTCTATAGAAACAAGACACAGTTGGAGACACTGGTTATTTTACCAAGGCTTTGACTAGAATAACATATTTTTAGGTGAAGTTCCAGCAAAGCCAACCTGAAAAGAGCCTGTTTGGCCAATCCATTTTTGCTGCACTTTATGCAAATAATCAGGTCAACTATAGTAATAAAACTTATTTTGCACACGAATTGCTCTTAGTATAATTTCTCTTTAGTAAAGGAGGGCTAGAAAGAGAGAAATCATATTTCAAAGGAAAACTATAACATATCTGTGACTAGATTCCAGCCCTGACTTCTGTTTTTGAGTGCAGATTGAGTGAGGAATTATTTCTTGGCTATAATAATCCTCCAAAGATTAATCAAGCTATGATTTTCTTCATAGTGTTTTCAGTTGGTGTCCTAATGGAATAGGTTTTTCTTTCTGTTCTGACACAAAAATTCTCTTTTGATTGTTGAATTACTAATGTTATTTATCTCTCCTTGTTTTACCTCTAAGAAAACCAGAATCATGGTCTTCCAAAGACTAGAGATGTGAATCTCCCTCATTTGGAATCCCACTGGACCTGATCTGTTTTGTACTGCAAATGCTCTGCTGCTAAAACCTTTCAAGCCCAGTGCCTCCCTCTAGATCCAGGGACTATTTTGGAAGAGGTGGGTGCTTGAGAATGTAAGGGCCGATTTTGATGGACAAAATTAGTTCAGCTCCTTCAAATCAAGGATAAGCACACAAATGCCTGAACAGCTAGTAAAAATAAGGGACTTTGTCCCTTGGGTTATTACATGGCGCCTTTTCAACCATCCCAACCATAATTAATTTCCTGGTTCCTATAGAATTAAAAGAAAATTACTAAGAGGCTATAAACATATCTAGTGACAAGACATCCTAGATATAATACTCTCAGGTATGAGATTTATGCAGATATATATATATTACAAAATTTTAATCAGCCACCCTAGGACAAACTATTCAAAAGACCGCAAAGAGCATCGTAGCACAACAAAAGCCTCTAAATTCTTTAGCTTAAAAGGTTTTAACAATGCTTATGTTTTATATAGCTAATTGCTACAAGTCTGTAATTAAAACCAAGATTATGGTAGCTAACATAGAAGTTACAGACAAGTCTGCTTTGTAACCTCATTTTTGACTTTTTGTTTGTTGCTTTTTATATTGCTTGATGAATTTTAAGGGTTGATGAATGCCTGTCCACCTCCATTTCCATCTGGCCTAGAACATTTAAATGGGCTCTAAGTCCCTTGGCCACAGGGGACCTATGGATAGACAGGATAGGCCTGGGGCAGGCAGTCATGCCACCCTGGCGATGCTATGGGACAAAATAAAAGTTTGGCAGCCATCGAGGTTGCCTCTGGCAAATCTTGGCCAGAGGGGGAGAATATAAACCAAAAATCAAATTCTAAGACCCCACAAATAACGAAATGAAACCTTCCTCTCAGCTAAGGGCATTCTAAAATAAACCTGAAATACCAGTTCAGGCCATGATAGAAATGGGTGGTTGGATATGCCTCATTGAACCTTCCTACCTTTGTAATTCAGGCACAGGTGATCAGCATTAACATTAAAACAGAGACATTAAGGCTGACAAAACAGACTCTTTGTAGTAATAAAATACCAATATGACAGATAGCAGGCCCTGAAAGAAATAAAAGTATTTTACCCCCAAATAGATTTCTTTGACATATTTTGAAATGGCCCTGCAAAGGTGTCTCTTGTGGGGAAAATCTGCATTCCGTAGGGAATCATCTTCTCTTTCCAGGTCTTTTTCCAAATCCAGGAGAGAATTAACTAAGTGTCTGGCACCTTTTATAAATGTTGTAAAATAACATTTATAATCTGTTCTCTCTGAAGCCTGCTACCTGGAGAGGCTTCATCTGCATAATCCGAACCTTGGTCTCCATAACCCTTCTCTTAATCCCCTTGTCTTAATCCAGACACTCTTTTCTACTGATTCCAGGTGTTTAGATAAGTCCTTTCAACTAATTGCTAGTCAGAAAATCTTTGAATTCATCGATGACCCGGAAGCCCTCACTTCCAGTTGTCCTGTCTTTCCAAACCAAACCAGCATACATCTTACATGTATTGATCGATGTCTTATGCCTCCCTACAATGTGTAAAACCAAGCTGTACCCTGGCCACCTTGGGCACATGTTCTTGGGATCTCCTGGGGCTGTATTTGAAGCCATGGTCACTCATATTTGGCTCAGAATAAATCTCTTCAAAAGTTTTACAGATTTTGACTCTTTTCATCAACACAATAGTTCCCAAATTGATCTATAGATTGAACATAATCTCCATCAAAATTCCGAATTTCTTTTTGTAGACATTGAGCTAATCCTTAAATTTATACAGAAATATGAGGGACTCAAAATAGCCAAAGCAATCTTGAAAAAGCAGAACAAAGTTTGAGTACTCAGAAGACAAAATCAGTTGAGTGACTGTTCTTAAGAAGTTCACACTTTAGTGTAGCAAGCTGAGACAGTAACTCATTCATTTAACAAATATTTTTCTGGCTTAAGTTTTCAAGATGGCTGACTCGAAGCATTTCAAGCATACCTCATCCACTTAGAAGAACCAAAATAGTATGTAGAAAACCAAATTTTGAATACATTATCTAAGAGGGAACATAGGAGTTCAACAGAAAAGTGAAAGGAAACACCAAAATCTAGGAAGGAGAAGACAAACAGCCAGCTTGTGTGGCTGGTACCATCAGGGAACTGGGAGTGACTCCACTTATGATAATTATATGCTAATCATATGCTAATTATAATGTATTGGCATGCTAAACTCAATTTCTGCAAAAAAATTTAAATTTTGATGGAGATTGTGTTCAGTCTATAGATCAATTTGGGAAAAACTGTGATGATGAAAACTGGGAGTGATTCCACTGCAGCCCACTGCAAAAAGACACTCACCCTCTCCCATACTGGGGAATGGATTCCCCATTGCATTCCTACTGGGAAATCCTACAATCCAGGTCACTGGAGAGCCTTGATCCTTCCAAGCACTTAATTTAACTTAAGGAGTGGCTGGGAGACTCTAAGAAGGAACTACTCCAGATGATGCAGATAAACCCCAAAATTGAGGCTTAGCCTGGGAGAGTTCTTGACTTCATGCAGGAAAGAACTCAAGAGTGAACTGACAGAGTAAAGTGAAAGAAAGCTTATTTAAGAAATAGAGTATAGAAAAATAGCTGCTCCAAATACTGAGCAGGATTACCCCATAGGCAGAGTAGCACTTATGTATTACTGGCTAGCTGTATTTATAACTACTCCTTAATTATATGCTGAACGAGGGGCAGGTTATTTATGAATTTTCTGGAAAAGAGGCAGGGAGTTCCAGGAGCCAAGGGTTCCTTCCCTTTTATGCCACATAAGGTAACTTCTGGGGGTTGTCACAGCATTTGTAAACTGTGATGGTGCTGGTAGGAGTTTCTTTTATCATGCTAATATATTATAATTAGTATATAATGAGCAGTGAGGACAACCAAAGGTGGCTTTCATCACCATCTTGGTTTTATCTGGTTTGGGCCAGTTTCTTTGCTGCATTCTGTTTTGGTCAGCTCTTGTTTTGTTTAGCAGAGTTGTGACTGGTGCTCAGAAAACAAATCCTGCTGACCTACCTCACAGGCAAAGAACAAGTCCTGGGTCCCATGGCCTTCCTGAGACCTAAGCAGCTACAGCAAGATACTATTCTTGATCCTAGATCTTAACTGATTATGAATATCCTGGGTACCAGTGGTGCCAGTCTGAGGTAATAGGGAAACTTGGGCTGCTGCTTGTAGAACTGAGGTGTGAGTGGGGTTGGGCTCCTGAAACCAGGACTAAAAAGTGAATGTGACATGGGCTGCAGCCACTGGTGCTGGAACCAGGCACCTCCCCTGGAGCCTGGGCAGGATAAGAGTTGCCTGGAAGTCTTGGTCTTGAGCTGGGCAGTGACTCCTACAGCCTGAGGCTGAGTTGTTGGCTAGGTAGGGCTGACTCAGCAACTGGGTTGGTTGTGACAGCTGGGATGGTGGAGGGAGCCCCCTAGGACTGGAGCATGACAGGGACACAAGTCCTCCACTCACCAGCCAAAGCTGTGACCACTGAGACCAGCCCCATCCTTTTTGTGGCAGGACCTCAGCACTGGTTGCTCCTCGCCCAAGCATTTCATCAGGGGCCTGAAGGTTACCCCACTCCCTGTCATGGCTGGTGCATATACTTATCACTGGGGTGCCTGAGCACAAGCTTGTCCAGCGTCTCTCTCTGCCAGGCTTTGCCTCCAACTTCTGAGACAGAGTGTAGGATCCAGGGGCCTGGGGGTTCCACAATCCAACCCATTACCTGGGACACCCAAGCACTTCGAACAGGGGAAGGAGGTTAGATGTAAACTCCTTATCACTACCATTTCAGCTGGCTCCAACCTGCAAGTACCACCTACTGGGCTGCAGGCCACCCATTGCAGCCCATTGCAACCACTGCCAACACAAAGACACAGTGCTTGGGACACAGAAGAGAATCTCACCACCAGTGCTATCACTATTACCTGACAACGTTTAATACAAAGTATTGTAATGAAGACCATGGGGCAAAAGAATAGATGTATAGAATAATAGAATAGAATTGAGATTCCAGAAATAAAACCATATATCTAAGGTCAACTAATTTTCTATAAGAATATCAAGACCATTCAATGGGGATAGAACAATCTTTTTAACAAATCATCCGGGACAACTGTATACCCACATGCATAAGAATAAAGTTGACCTCTATCTCATGATGTTGCAGCAAAACTTCAGCCAAAGAAGACAAAGAGACCAATGGAGACCAAAGAGAACTTTTATTCAGGCGCCTGAGCTGGCGGCAGGCTCACGCCTTAATGGCTGCCAACCCCAACAAAGAAGGCAGCTTAGCTTATATGCAACAAGAGGCTGGAAAACAAGACAGGATGCTGCTTTTAGACAAAGACAGTAAATTATTGACCTGTGACAAGTTTTAACCTTGGGAAATATACATTTTTCTATGTAGTTATCTTGACCTAACAACTTGCAGCTGGGCAAGCAAAATAGGAATTACAGAAATATGCTCGTGGGATGCAGGTACAGAGATATGCTTGGGTGCCTTATTTTGGGAGGAGAGGGCTGTGCTGGGTCTGCTTTACTTCTAAATACAGCTTATAACTTAGCCTGGAATGTGAGATAAGCTTGCAGCTGCAACTTGTTAGCTATGCCGGGAGAGACTATTCAAATTCCTTATCCTTTTGTATAACTTTAAATGACCTTTACTTAATGTTAACTACTACCTAGGTTATACTTATTATTTAAAACTTTATTTTTATTTTATTTTGTTTTATTTTCCTTCCACATTCTAAAAGCTTTCTTTCTTTTTTTTTTTTTTTTTAAAGCTTTCTTTTTTTTACTTTCTTCCTTTTATACACAGGATGCTAGGATAGTAGGAGAGAGTTTTAAGTCCCGTTATAGGCAACTTACTTGTTTGCCTAGGAAGTTACCTTGCCAGCGTATTTGCTTCTAGTGTTGCTTGTTTACTTTGTGCGAGCAGACTGGCTCTTGGCTTGACTTTAGCCTCTGTCGGCCTCCTCGCAGCTGTGGCCTGTCTTAGGTTGTTCCCATCTTTCAGGAAATCTTACCCATCATTGACTAACCAGCCATCCACCCGGGGGGCATGATCTTTGGCCTTTCCTTTAGAGAAAAGCACGAGTAAGTCAGTCAGAAGTTAGAGTCTTTCATTGCGCCGTTTGTCTGCGTCCGGGTAGGAGCTAGATTACACCTTAGCAAGTTATTTTACAGGTGATGTTTAAGGCCTAGCCTCTCTCCTTCATTCTCATACATCTGTGTTTATGAGCCACATAGAAAGTAAAGAGGGGGAGGCATGGGAAAGGAAAATGCCTTATAGAAGACCTATGTTAGTTTCATAACTTTCAGCCTTTTCATGAGATGAGCGTTCTTCTGTGGGTAATGGCCAATCCTTAGTGCCATTCTTTGGGAGGTGGTGTGTCTCATCACCATTGCCTCCATAGTGGATTGTATACTTTTAAACAGGAGAGGCAATAAACAGGGAGTATTAGACAGTCACCTAATATAAATTTTACACTCCCTGTGAGGGTCTTAACTCCGCCAAAAGATGAGAACCATGCACCAAAAAGAGAGTCTTGTCCAACCTTTCCAGGTTTAGACTGGAACATGGGCTAATTTTCTAATTTTGGCAGTGATTTCCATAACTGCCTGTCCATTGTCATCAATCTCTAAACAACAGTTAAGTTAAATTTACCACACTCTCCTCCTTCTGAAGCCACAGATAGTCTAGTGCCAGTCTGTTTTGATAAATTGCATTTCTCATTTGTGTAGATTGTACAGCTAACAAATTTAGAGCTTTAGGTGTTTCATTAGTTATAATTTCTAATACTGCTTGTAACCTGATGATACAGTTAATCAAATAGATGGGAGTACGATATCCCCAAGATCCATCTTGCGCCTAGATGGCTGGGCATAATAATTATTCTCTCTGGAGGTCAATCCATATCTTTCCAGCCTCCTATTTGTATATTCTAAGTCTACTGCTCATTTGTTCCTATTTTTAGGCTCATCATAAATAGGTTATCCTAAAGTTTTTCCTTGTTTTAAGGGTAACAGAAAGAATAATGGTCCAATAATACCTAATAAACAAGCTCCTGTCCATTTTGCTGGCAACCACAGGTACACTCATCAAGCGCAGATCCAATGGAGGCCTGCAGGCGCTTGCCATGTGCTTGGTGCTTCTAGTTGGTACCATGAGTGGTTTAAAGAAGGGAATTGAGAAAATGGGTTAAGACGACATGGTTTTGAGCTGCCTTTACTTTTCCTACTTTCCCTTTGCCATAAAGCTTTTCTACAGTTTCACTGTAATACTGTTGTCCTAAACAAGCTAATTCACCTACAGAATGTGTATAGGTGGCCCCCCAACGAGCTATGCAGTATCTTCCTATGATAGTTTTTAAGAGCCAAGTACTTAATTTAAGGAGCCAGTAGGGGTTAATTCTGGAGCATCTGTGGAAGAGAGAATTAAAATATAGTTGGGGGAAGCAATTCTTTCGCCTCCCAAGGCCACGTACCTCCCATGTCAGTTCCTCCACATACATAACATGAGGTAACTCCTAGATTTCCTGCTATATGCTCGACTAACTGTGCAAACAGGTTTTTGGTGCCAAATGAGGGGTTAGGGATTACTTGGTTAATACCTTTACTGAATGATTTGAAAATTCTAAATCACTGCTGGGGTTTTTGAGCTTGGATCTTTTTGATAATGTAAAAATATACAGTGTTATTTGTAGCTTGTACCCAGGAATATTTAATGCCTAATTTATTTAGTTCAGGATTTGCCTCTTCTTCTGTGGTTGCATCACTGTACCCGATTGGGACTTCAGTGCCTATTGTCCAGTTGGATGAGCTTGGATTTGAAATACTGAATTCAGTGAGGCTACAAGAACTTCCTATTGAACAACTGTCATAGTTATACCATTCTATGGAGAGGTTTCTGGAGAAGTATATGTCCTGAGGCTACGAGGCATCACTAATCCAGTATGGGGTTAAACTGAATACATTTAAGCTTTTTTTTTTTTTATGAATTAAGAATGTAACAAGCATGAGAAGCACATGTGGACAATACTCCATAAAGCAGATTGGGTTCACTGCTATTACCTTAGTTTTGAGGAGCATTCTTGTTATCTGGCAGGCGTTTAAATATAGATACACACTGTGCTTATGAGAGGAGGGTACCCAAGTGGATTGTAGAGAGTTTTTTTTCCAGACTTATCATGAAGCATGAACCAAGTCCCAGGTAGAAGTTTGGGGTCATAGCAGACGTAGGGCTTGAGGGAATGTATTCTCTTCCTGGGTTCACAAGGGGGCATAGTTTCAAAGGCAAGAACTTCCCAGCGCCATACCTCCCCACCACCTCTCCTTCCGGGTATTAGAGGTCTTTGTTTAACTTTCGAGCATGCGGGAAATAATCAGAGATCAGTCACTCCAGCAGAAGTTAAAAGGAATTCCTTTCATAGGCCCAGAAACCCTGAAGGGGGCAGGAATTCCTCCCAGGTTAAAAGTCCTGGTTTCTCTCATCGGTGCAGACTCCATGTCTGGATCCCTTTCCACAAGATGTGGAAGCTTCTCTCTCTCATCTTCTTCACTCTCCTTTTTCTCTTTCTCTGCCTAAATAAATCACTTTCCGCAAAACTCTTTGGGGTCTGATATTTACTTAATTGCTCACAACACCCAGTGTGGTCCCCTCTCCCATTCTTGGGTGAGAGACCAATGGCCTGGAAGAGAACATCCTAGCAGGGGAGCTGAGCCTCCCCTGCTCCCTGGAATTTGGTTATAGGCTGATCATCACCAAGATGACAGATTGAATAAGTAGTTTGGTTATATACACAAGTTCCCAGGGGAATCCCTTCACAATTATAATGGGTTTGGTACATAAAGGTTTTAACTTGTGTATCTCCTACCCATGTAGTGTGGTACACATAGGCCATCCATCCAAAGCTTCTGCCCTTTTTAAGTTTGCCATAAGGGCTAACATGATTAAAATGAAAGGCAACATTTTATACTAAGGCTAGGCCAGGAGTGCCTTTTCCTGGGAGCAAAGCTTTGGAACAATGACAACACAGCAACAAGATAGTTGATATTGCTAGAATAAAAACAAAACTTAAATTTTTATTTCACATTTCCTTATTCAGTAGGGATTCCTTAAGCTTTGGCCATGCATTGACTACTCAGCTTCTGGTTGTGTGACTAGAGCAGTGCTTGATGATTCTCCGGCATTGGTTGCATCTGAGGTCGGGCTGGTTTGAGTTTTGTCATTGTTTGCAACCTGTTTCAAGGTTAGTTTGGTGGGTTGGTCAGGGTTTGGCTGACTGGTCCACGCGTCCTGGGCAGCAGCTGGCTTTAACTGATTGTGATGAATCCAAGGAACAACTTCAGCAACTTTAACAGCAGTGGGGGTAGATAAGATTACAATAAAGGGCCTGTCCCAGATGGGTCCTAAGGTGGTTGGGTTTCACTTTTTAACTCAGACAGTCTCCAGGTTGGTACGGGTGGACTGGGTAGTTAGGTTTACCGGCAATCTTTCTTGCACCCAACTTTGTACTTCTTTCATGGCTGTACCTAAGGCCTTCATTTGTTTTCTTAACGTTAGTTCTCCTATTTCTTTGAGGTCACCTTTTATTTGGGTAATGAGGAGAGGTGGTCTCCTGAGCAGAATTTCATAAGGTGAGTACCCAGTTTGTCTGGTTGGAGTGCAACCTGATTCAGAGTAGGACCATGGGCACAACCTGATTCCACCGTAAATGGGTCTCTTAGCAGAATTTTCTTAACAGCTGTTTTTATGTCTGATTCATGTGCTCCACCTTCCCTGAGCTCTGGGGGGCGGTAGGCAGTATGTAACTTTCAATTAATTTTTAGTAGCTGAGAAATGCTTTGGACAACCTCGGCTATAAAAGCTGGCCCATTGTCAGACCCGAGAGTCAGGGGCAGCCCAAATTTAGGAATAATGTCTTTTAATAATGCTCTAGTCACTTCCCTGGCCCTTTTGGTGTAAGTGGGGAAGGCTTCTACCCACCCAGAGTAGGTAGAAACACTAACATATATCAATAACCCCCTGCTCGGGGCATTTTGATAAAGTCTACAAGCAAGTTTTCACATGGGGTTGCTCCTACTTCTTGAACTCCTGGGGGTCGAACTGGCCCTTGCTGTGGGTTGTTTTGTGCACAGGTTAAACACTTCTCATGTACTGTACAAGTTACAGCAGTGAGACGTGGCACATAAAAATGCTGCCCTATTAAAGCCTCCAAAGCTGTTTTTCTCATGTGTGTTCCGGCATGAAATTGCATCACAAACTTAGGAGTCATTATGTCAGGGATGGCCAGCCTCCCATCCGAGAATTGCCACCAACCCCCTTTTATATAGTGTCCTGCTTCCTGAGCAAACAAGGCTTTTCCACTAGAGAAATAATTTGGCTTTTCCACAGGTAGAGGTTCTGGGAGGAGAGGCATTTCTAAAATTTTGTTCCGTGGTTGGGGAGCTGTTATAGCAGCTCACTTAGCTTCCCTATCTGCTTTTTTATTTCCTCTAGGTTCATAGGATCCACCTGCCTGATGTCCCTTACAGTGCATGACAGCTACCTTTTCTGGTGCCCATACTGCATCTAAAAGTTGTGAAATTTCTTCCTTGTTTTTTTTCTTTTCCCTCTGCTGTGAGGAGCCCTCTTTTTTTTTTTTTATATGGCTTCATGGACATGCAGCGTAGCAAAAGCATATTAGAGTCAGTATAGATTTTAACTATTTTTCCTTTTGCTAGCAACAAGGCTCTTGTTAAAGCAATTAGCTCGGCCTTTTGTGCTGATGTTCCTGCAGGCAAGGGCTGTGCCTCTACTACTGAGCCTCCACTGGGCCCAAAGTTATATGTTACTGCAAGCACATCCTGCTCCACAGATTCCCTCTGAAACATAAGTGCTGCCATCTGTGAAGTAATTTGTATCTGAATTGTTTAGAGGCTGGTTGGTTAAATCTTTTCGGCTTGAGAATACCTTATTCACCACATCTGTGCAATAGTGTTCAGAGGGTATTTTGAGCTCTTCTATGGGTAGCAATGTGGTTGGATTTAAGGTGTTTACTGTTTTCACAACTATGTTAGGGTTTTTACATAAGAGCCTTTGGTATCTAGCTATTCTTGGGTTAGACAGCCAGTGGTGTCCTCTTTGGTCTAGCAGGGTAATTACGGTGTGTGGTACTCGGATAATTAATTTTTGTCCTAAAGTTAACGTGCTGGCTTTTTGAGCCAGCAGGGCTGTGGCCACTACTGCTTTGAAGCAATGGCGCCAGCCCAGTGCCACAGAGTTCAGTTGTTTGGCTAGATATGCCACGGGCTGGTGCCATGACCCTGGCATTCGCATTAAGACTCCCACAGCTGTTCCTTTTTTTATTTACATATAAGAAGAAAGGCTTAGTTAGGTTAGGGAGTCCTAAGGCCGGGCCTTGAATGAATGCCCTTTTTATTTCCTTGAAAGCCTTTGCCTGATTTGTTTCCCACAAGAGGGGCTTCTTCTCCCTTACCTTAGTGGCTTTATATAGGGGTTTTGCTATGAGCAAGAAATTTGGAATTCAAATGTGACAGAAGCTGGCTGCTCCTAAAAATTCTCTGATTTTTCGCCATGTGGTTGGGGTAGGAAGTGCACACACAGCTCATTTTTGTTCACTACCGAGCTCTCTTTTCTGTTGGCTTATTATAAAACCCAAATACCTAAGCCTTTGCAAAAAACGCCAGCCTTTTTTGGTGAAACTTTATTCCCAGCCTTCCACAGAAGGTGGAGGAGATCTTCTGTGCCCTGTTGGCAACTTTCTTTAGTAGGGGCTGCAAATAAAAGGTTATCCATGTACTCAAGGAGAATGCACTTATTGTTAGGTGGAACAAAAGCACTGAGGTCTGAGGCTAGGGCCTCCTTAAGTAGGGGAATTTTTGAATCCTTGAGGGAGTCAAGTCCAACTATACTGGCTTTCTCTCCAGGGGAAGGCAAACATGGGCTGAGTTGTGGGAGCTAGTCTAAGACAAAAGAAAGCATCTTTTAGGTCTAAGCATGTAAACCAAGTAGCACTGGCAGGAATTTCTCCAAACAAGGCATATGGGTTAGGTACTACTGGATAGATTGTGACTACAACTTGGTTAACTGCGTGGAAGTCCTGTACTGGCCTGTATTCACCAGATGGCTTCTGTACTGGTAAGAGAGGTGTGTTCCATGGTGACTATGCTTTACAAGAATTCCGTGTTTATAAAGCTGCTCTATATGTTCCCAGATGCCTATGATGGCATCCGTAGAAGTTGGGTATTGGTGGACCCGTACTGGGGAAGTTCCTGGGAGCAGCTCCACAAAGACTGGTGCCTGGTTAACTGCTAGCCTGAGCAAGTTGTTTTCTGCCCAGACTCCAGGAAACTTAATGATTAGCCTATCCACTTTACTTGCTGGGTACAGGTAGGGAAGTTGTTTTGATGGAACAAATAGCCTCTATTCCTCAGCTTTTGCATGAGTGAGGGTTAGTAGCATAGCTTTAGGTTGACGTAGGCTTAAAGTTACATTTTCTTGGGGAGTAGAGGAGATTTGTGCCTGTAATTTTTGGAGTAGGTCTTTATCTAAGAGAGGCACTGGGCAGTCGGGTAAGCATAATAATTCATGCTGAATTTTCTGACTGGCAATTTTACATTTTTTTGAGCTACGAAAAGGCCTTCTTTCTGATATTCCAGTGGCCCCAATAATTGTAGCATAGTTTTTAGTTAGTGACCGAAGTGGGTACTACTGAATGCTTAGCACCTATGTCAACAATAAAGTTTATTTGCTGGCCACCCACATTCACATTAATCATGGGCTCCTGGGGGCCTAGAGAGATGGAGCCCAATCTGTCTCAGCCTGTATAGTTTTCAGTTTTGGCTAAGCCAGTTTTAAAGTTGACTTTAAAACATAAGGACTATCAGTTCCTAAGACATGGGCTATTAGACATTTGCCTATTAGTCATCGACACATGTTCAGACTGAGCTCCCTCTTTTACCCACTGTGCCTGGGTATTAATTTTGTCCTTGTTAGGGCAATCCTTTTTCCAATATCCTTATTTCTTGCAAATTGCACACTGGTTTTTTCCCAGTTTGAATTGGCCTCTTGCTTCATTCTGATCTCTTTCTCAGCCCCAGCTGCGGTCATGTCCTTGCCGTCTTCCAAAGTTATTTTCCCTACTAGCTAGGGAATCAACTAGTACTTTAGCCTGTGCTGCAGCCATTACCTCAGCTTCATCTTTTAGTTTTTGCTTTCCCTTCTTTTCCTCTTCCTGATCTCAGTTTATCAACACTTGAGTAGCTACTGATATTAGCTCAGTGGCATTCTTGCCATCCATCTCTTCTAACTAATGAAGCTTCTGCCTCATGTTGCTCTGGGACTAACAAAAGCGGTACTTACCATTCTTTGATTTTTAGCAGCCTCAGGGTCAAAAGGAGTATAAAGCCTGTAAGCCTCAGAGAGTCTTTCATAAAACTGGCTAGGACTCTCCTCAGTCTTTTGTAGGACTTCCCAAATTTTCCTATATTCATTGGTTTTCTCCCTCATGACTTCCATTCAGGAGCACTTCCCTATATCTTTGTAAACGTTCAAATTGATCAGGGTCATTAGGGTCCCAATTTGGGTCAGTATCAGGAAAGTGGGCTTTTGCATAGTGTCGCGGGTCATTTGTGTCCTCAGGCACATTGATTTCTAACCAGCGGAGAGCTGCTTGCACTACTCTGTGTCTCTCTTCTGTACTAAATAGTGCTACAAGCAGCTGCTGACAATCTGCCCATGTAGGATTATAAGTTAGAAAAATTGATCTTATTGTATCAATTATTGACTGAGGCTTTTCTGTATATGAAGGGTTGTGATATTTCCAGTTTAAAAGATCAGTGGTAGAGAAGGGCAAGTAGGAGTAGACTGTTTCCCTCCTCTCACCTGGCCTGGTTCATCAAGATAAATTTGAGCCCAAGTCTCTCTGAGTGGCATTTGCAGCGCATGGGTGGCCAGACTGAAGACACTCTGTTTCCTTATTTTGCCTCTCCCCTTTTAACTTGGATGGCAGGAGTAAGATTTCCTCCCTCCAAGGCAATACTTAAACCCTGCTACTTTCTGAACTTGTTTCCTCAAAAGACATTTGCCCCTCTTCATGTCTGAGGCTTGCTTGGGAAGGGTATATGGGGGCATAGGGAGGAGGTGCCTCTGACTTCTCTGGGGGAGCTTGTAAAATAGAGTTCTCTGGGCTCCCTTGGAATTTTGTTTCTCTTGGGATTCCTTGTATTACAGGTTTTCTGACTTCCTTTGGCCCTCCATGGGCAACCAGAGTTTTACAATATTCAACCATGCATGGGCCAAGCCACTTGGTCCATGTCTGGATAATACTCAACCAAGAGGCAATGTACGGGAATTGATCTGGATGCCTGGACTAGCCTGATATCCCTATTATTACTTCAAAAACTCGGCCAGTAATTTAACCATCAAGAGTACCCTCTGGCTGCCAGCCAACTCCAAAGGCTGGCCACTCAGGCTCACAAAGTGTCCTTAACCTCTGAGGGGACAACTTTACACCATATTCCCCTGAAAAGCCTCTTTTGAAATTGTTTAGCATACACTTCAAAGGAGTAGGGGGAAGCTTTGACTTGTTGTTTCCCATTTTGATTTACTTCTCTCTTGTCCACCCTCACAGCACACAATTACACACCTTTGCTTCAGACTGATTAGACCGCATCCCTTGAGGGAGTGTTTTAGATGCCAATTGGCATTGGAGAGTTCGTTACTCCCCCTACAGTACCCTAGATTGTGGGGGCACCTCCTTCAGCTGTATGTGGTAGTCCCAAAGGACGTTTGCCCATAGTCCTGGTCAGTCCCACACTTTGCTTGGAGTGTATGGTCCCCTCCAATGAACCTGCAGCTCCACACTACACTCCCCCGTGTTGGCTCCTCCTGGAGCCATTTGTTTCATGCACTTTCATACACCTCCCCTGCCCCAGGACTCCTCATCAGAAGAAATGAGCCTCTCTCGTGTCCTGGGTGGGGTAACACACACCCACACACTGGGGTGGCAAACTGCCCTTGCCACCCTGTCAGCAAACTTTACCTCACTGCACTTGCCACTCTGTCAGCTTAGATTCACTCACATTGGTGGCTTTATGGTTTCTCTTTCTCTTTGAGAGCCTGCCTCAACAGGCTCTACCCTGCTGCTCTTACCCTGGCTTTAGGGTTGAATCTCACCTGAATTGTTGAGGTCCTTTCCTCACCGCCCTCAGCCACTTTCTGGTTCAGGCCAATAGACAACCCTTTTGAGGGATGATCAGTCCCTCACCCACCTAAAAAGACAGGATTTGTATCTGTCCTCTACAACAGCCTCTCTTTGTCTGTAGGGCCCTCTTTTCTTACCATGATTCTTGGAGTGTGCTGTGCGGGAAGTTGTCTTGTGGTCTCTTTCCAGGTTCCTGTTGCACCGGTAGGGGTAGGGCCTCAGGATGTGGGAGAGCCAAGCCCTTGTCTCGGGAAAGGTCTCCCATTGGTGCGCCTAGGGACCGGGCCTCACCTCAACCTCCAGGCCTAAGCCCCACAGGCAAAAACAGTAAGCCCGTTGTCTCTCTCTCCTGGCTGGTTCCCCAGAATGTTGTAGCAAAATTTCAGCCAAAGAAGACAAAGAGACCAATGGAGACTGAAGAGAACTGTTATTTGGGCACCTGGGCTGGCAGCAGGCTCACACCTTAATGGCTGCCAACCCCAACAAAGAAGGCAGCTTAGCTTATATGCGATATGAGGTGGGTTTAGACAGGTTTTAGACAAAGACAGTAAATTATTGACCTGTGACAAGTTTTAACCTTGGGAAATATACATTTTTCTACGTAGTTATCTTGACCTAACAACTTACAACTGGGTAAGAAGGGAGGCAAAGGCTGTGCTGGGTCTGCTTTACCTCTAAATACAGTTTTTAACTTAGCCTGGAAGCCTGGAATGTGAGATAAACTCACAGCTGCAACTTCTTAGCTATGCCAGGAAAGACTATTCAAATTCCATATCCTTTTGTACAATTTTAAATGACCTTTACTTAATGTTAACTACTACCTAGGTTATACTTATTATTTAAAACTTTATTTTTATTTTACTTTATTTTCCTTCCACAGTGACATATATGATATTAAGTCAAAATTGATGAAAGAGCTAAAATTACAAAACTCTTAGAAGAAAACATAGTAGTAACTGTTGGTGACTTTGGATTAGGCAATAGTTTCTCATATATGACACTAAAATACATGCAACAAAATATACAGGCAAAAGTAGCTTATGTGATTGTACCTGAACAGAATTGGGAGGGTTTTTAAGGGATTTGATGGCTGATGAGGCATAGAGGGTCCTCAGAGGGCAGGCTGGTAAGTGATATATCTGATAAGGCCAAGGTGCAGTGGGTGGTGAGGATGGTCCAGAAGAGTAGTACTGGAGATGAGACTCTGGCAGCCAACAGCCTAGGAGAACTAAGAAGCTGGAATCTCCAGGTTGAGAAGACATCCATGACAAGGGAGTGTTGGGGGCATTGGAGAGTGAGGCTGTAGGGCCTGTTCTTTGAAAAGGAGGATCACAGATGGGTAAATGCTTCCACTCTCTTTCACCACAGGATATCTCCTAGTGTCCTGAGTGCTTGACTGGCCAGGAATTTCTGGAGGGAGAGCCTATGCTTTGCCAAAGGGTGAGTATATGAGGGCAAGATAGGGCACTTGGAGTGGGAGTTCCAGGTGTGGAAGGAGAACCCAGGAAGTAAGCAGCTGCCTGAAATGCAGGATGGATGATGGTGAGAAAAAGGGGCAGGTAGGCTGATTCAGGGCTCTGTCTTAGATCCTAAGACCATGGAGAGCCCCTGAATAGCCAAGGTTGCATTGGAAGAATAATACCCACTACATTACCTTATTGGTGGGCTTTGGGAAGTGGTTGACCTGCCTTTAAAAGTGTTCCACAGCCTTGGGGGCACATTGAAGTCACTTGAATCTGCATAAGGAAGGTTAAAACCCCCAAAGAAAATAGTACTGATGGAATCCAAACTCCCTGCCTGGCGCTCCGCCACCTGACCCTGCTCAGTTAGCCATCCTCATCTCCAAGTCAATTCAATGACTCAATTTTTGATGCAATCATAGTTCACTGTAACCTTGAACTCCTGGACTCAGGCAATCCTCTCTCCTCAACCTCTGGAGTAGCTCAGATTACAAGCATTCACCACCACACCTAGCTAATTAGCTAAATTATTAAAAAATAAAATTTTAAATAAATTTAAAATAAAAATTTTATAATTTTTTTTTTTTTGTAGAAATGGAGTCTTTCCATATTGGCCTCACTCCTGGCCTCAAGTGATCCTCCCACTTCAGCCTCCCAAAGTGCTGGAATTATAGGCATGAGCCACCACACCTGGCTGCATGACTCAAAAAGTGTCACTCTTGAGCACAATGAGTGCTTTTCTGTATAGCCACAGTCAGCCCCAGCTCCTAAGCAGAGCTGGGCTTAGCCTATGTTTTGAGGCCAAAGTGGATATGAAAATTTGGCCTTTCCACAATATCTATGGTATTATTTAACACTGAACAGAAGGCCCTTGCTTAGAGTTGACCACTGAATTCTTTGTAGGATGTAGTACATAAAAGGAGCTGGGGCTGTTGGGGACTAGAGGTGAGGTCCCAGAGAAAAGGACCCTGAGGTAGTGAGGAGTGGGGGCTGGATATCTGGGGAGCCAGATCCTAGGAGCATGCCTCCAGTCTAGGGGCAGGTTGCTGCTCCATCTTTCAAGCCAGACGCAAGGCCTTTCTTGCAGAACTCCGCAGATGAGACCTTTTACCCAATGAAGTGCACAAAAGGGTCTGACGCAAAGCTACTTTCTGCTTGCTATTGCATTTTGGGCTTTGCCTATAGTGGGAGGAGCCATGAAGTCCCACCCAGCAGCCTGTTGCATCTTATTGGCTTTCACAAGAGCACTATGCCCCCATTGACTGGATGATCTGGGCATCTGCGCAGAGCAAGTTAGAACTCTTCCGGCGGAAGCCCCCCAGTGGCTGGAGTGAGAGTCTCTGAGTGAGAGGTTGGGTTGCCTGGAGGAGGAGGCACGGCACCTGAGCAGCTGCTGTGTTTGGAGTGTGGCTGGAAGGCAGAGACCTGGACGGGGGTAGGCCTCACACCTAGTGTCACTTAGTATCCAGGCTGCCCCGTCGACAAGACAATGCTCCAGCTGATTTCCAAGGCTCTTGCCTTCTTCAGGAGGAAGACCGTCTCGGCTGCAGAGAGGGCGCAGCAACTGAAGCTCTTGGAAGGTACCTAACTTATCCCTTCCCCCACTGGAGGCCTGCTCATAGGGATGCACCCTCCATCCCAACCCCACCGGAGGCCTGCCCGTAGGGGTGCACCCTCCATCCCAACCCCACCGGAGGCCTGCCCGTAGGGGCGCACGCTCCATCCCAACCCGTTGTCTGAGGCCTCAGGGGCTCAGAAGGGCTCAGCATGCTCAGGGCGGCGCCACCTTGTGGCTCCGGGAATCTTTGAGTCTGCATGTGCTGGACTTGCATCGACTCGCGCCCCAACTCTGCTGTCCAGTGTGGTTATGGTGTAAGTAGGGAGGACCCCTGAGAGGCTGTCTTACTCTTGCATTTCCCCAGACGCCTTTGGAATTTCTCTTATGTGGATGCCATGTGAATGTGCAACAGATTCTCTTTTTATATTTCCCATAGCAGTGGATCTTCCTGATTTGAGGGTAAATTTGATTTTGTTTCCCAAACGGGCATGTGTTTGAAGCCAAGTGAGGAGTCATATATGTGTTGCCTGTGGGAGGGCAGAAGCCACGTTTAATGCATTCACTTTTGTATCCTAAACGCCTGCTCCAGAGTCTGGCACTGAGTGGACACTCAGGCATGTGAAGGCATTTGCGTTTGGTGGTGTGAGTCCATAACAACTGAGAAGGTTTGCTGGGGTGGAACACATCCCTGCACTGAATTATGTTTATTCTAATTTATGTCGAGTGCTTTTATGTGCCAAGCACTGGGCTAAGAAAGGGCATGCCTATCATTGATACAAAAAATTCAATGACAGAGGTCCTAGTATTGTGGTGTCCATTCTACAGCTGGGTCAGGGACACAAACAGAAAAGAGAAAGTACACAGCTGGTCTGTAGCCCAATAGGAGTTACACCTCAGCACTCAAGTCCAGCAGCCATTTCTTATCAGATATGTTCCCTGGCTCTGAAGTCACTTCCTGCCACAAGAGTAAATTCACACTGTCTTCAGGAGGGTGTCATCTTTGGTCAGCAGTATTTTCTCAACAGGAACTCGGCCTTCCTGGTGTTGGAATCTCCCTGTAGCTTTTCTGCCGGCACAGTTCGAACCTCTGTAGAGGTGGTTGGCTGAATCATAACAGTTTTCCAGAGAAGGCTGTTTCTTTTAGCTGAAATCTCTCACTGCGGTGTCCACTAATTAGCCTTACTTTTACCAATGGGGCCACATAGAAGAGTCTTTGATGTATTTTTCTTGTGCCTGAGTGGTAGTTGTCACCTTTGTGCCTTTCACTTTCTTGTTATTTATTTCAGCTAATGAATTTGATTCATTTTTCTCAACTTTTCAGGATTGTCTTGGCTTCTGATTCCATAATCATAAACGATAATCAAGATCTCTCCCAGTCATCCTGCCAATTTACCCAAGTCTTTGGGGAGGCACCTATGGTGCTGTTCATAGTGCGAGATCCACAGGCTGACTCTCTGCATTCAGAACCTGAACTATGGCTTAATAGCTGTGTTTATCCAGAAAACAAAAACAAAACCTGAGTGATTTGGATGCACATTTGTGCTAGACTTAAATCCCCAGATCTCTTTATGTGCTTTGCCTGGTGAGAATCTCCAGATGCTCTTCCTGGTGCTGCTATTGTTGGTAATGATGAAATTGTATCACAATAGTGGATGCTGAAAGACTCTCTAGATATAGATGTAACAACATCATTTACACTCTAACCTGTGGAAGCATTCACAGTTCTAAGCAGTTTACATGTGTGTTTCAGTTAATATTTATAACAACTTTATTAGACGGACATTATTAATGTCTTGGTTTTTCAAATGAAAACAAGTTCAGAGAGGTTAACAAATCTGCTCATGGTTATATGGATGATAAGGAGAGAAAGCTGTGATTCAAAGTCAAGCATTCTAGCTTCAGAGTCAGTGCTCGGCACTTCAGCATTCAGCTGCCTCAGTCATGGAGCCCCTGTGCTATACAGATAAATGGTGGAACTGGCATTTCTCGCTTGGCATTCTGCCTCCAGAATCCTACACATTAAACCACTACATTCTACTGTTATTGTCATCTGTATCTTGAGACTAGCCATTTTATCTCTAGATTTAGTTAATTGTCTATAACAGCTTTTTCTGGCAGGGCTTATCTGTAGTGTGTATTTGCTTTTTAGGTTAATTAATGAAACCTTTTGTTTATCCATCTCTTAGGTGGCAGCAGTTTAAAAACTGTGCCAGGAGTTGTGACAAGGTTCGGTAGCTTGATTGATGATTTGATTTACGTCAGTAGTGATGCTGTGACTGGAAATGTACTTCTGAAAGTTGGTCAAAAAGTTACTGCAGTTGTGGAAGAAGAGAAAACGTCTCATGGATTGAAAACAATCAAAGTAAGAATTGTATGAGTTTGGGGATGTCTTTGTTCCTTGGGTGTGGGTGCTATTCAGCCTCTCTGAGATGACATGGTATAGTAGATGTAGAGTGGAATTTGAAGTCTAACTTACTGGATTGTATGGGACATTTGTTTTTATCTTTGTAGTGGCTTCTGTTGAGAGAAAAGTATAAATTCCATATCTATTTTTTCAGCATTTAAAAATGTTATTAACAATGATAACTATTAGAGTCTATACTATCCTGCAGCTTCCTTTTTTTATACAAGTAACTGCTTTCTGCATTTGCTGAAGTGCAATTGCTAGGTGAAAAGACATACATTTTAATCATTTTTTAAAAATAGCTTTATTGAAGTATAATTTACCTGTACATAAGATCCTCAAGTTTTAATAATATAGCTCAGTGACATTTTTAGTAAATTGACAGAGTTGTACAACCTTCATCTCAGTCCAGATATTAACCATTTTAATGAATATAATAAAATTATGCTTCAGCTTTATTGTACTTATTGACACCATCGGGAGTAGGCTGCAAGACTGCCTGCCAGCATTGGCAAGGATGGGAATATAGTTAATCTTTGAAATCTTTGGCAATATGAGAAGTAAAAAGCAATCTCATAACTTTATTTGCATTGCTTTGAGTGTTGGTGAGAGTAGAACAACTTTTCTTTTATTAGACGTATTTATTTATCAGGGACATTAAAGATTTTTTATGTTAGGGAAATTAGAGCTTTGTTAGAAAATTTATGGTATGAATGATTTGTAGATATTTCTTCCAAGACTGTTTTTCGACTTTGCTTTATACAGTTTAATTTTTATATAGTATAAATGAATTCATCTTATTCATATGGATTTTGGGTTCAATAAAAATTCTTGCAAAGTCCTATTACACTTCATAATTCACACAAATTTCACTTGGGTTTTCCTTCAAATATTATTTATTTATTTACATCAAAATATTCAGGCTGTGTGCGGTGGCTCACGCCTGTAATCCCAGCCCTTTGGGAGGCCGAGGAGGGCGGATCCCAAGGTCAAGAGATCGAGACCATCCTGGCCAACATGGTGAAACCCTGTCTCTACTAAAAAAAAAAAATACAAAAATTAGCTGGGCGTGGTGGCGTCCGCCTGTAGTCTCAGCTACTTAGGAGGCTGAGGCAGGAGAATTTTCGAACCTGGGAGGCGGAGGTTGCAGTGAGCCGAGATCACGCCACTGCATTCCAGTCTGGTGCCTGGCAACAGGGTGAGACTCTGTCTCAGAAAAAAAAAAAAAAAAAAAAAAAAAAATTCAGTATGCCTGGAATTGATTTGGGTGTGGCAGTTGAGAGAGGGATACAGATCTTGTTTTGCTAGTGGCTACCCCGTTTTCCCCATACATTTAATGTAATAATCCCCTTTTCCCTTATTGAGTTGGAATGCCACTTGTATCATACACTACATTCCAGTCGACATTTGAGACTGTGGGGATACCCTATTATGTTCATTTGATGGTGCTATCTTGTCCTGAAAGTAAGATCAAATGGTTTTAATTATGGAAAAATTATAACATATTTCAATGTTTTGTAGTCTGATTTCATACTACAAAACTTTTGTGTATGTTGTTGGAATTTTCCCAGCCATTCTTGCATGTTGATTTTTCAGTATAAATTTAAAAGATTATTATACTTAGTTTCCCCACTCCCAGAAAAACAACAGCAACAATCAAATCGTTTGGTATTTTTTAATTGGGATGACTTTGAGTTTATAGATTTAATTTAGAGAGAACTGACATAATGATAATTGTCTTTTGCCTCAAAAAGCATGTTTCTCCTCTTACATACTTCTGAATTGTTCTATACTTCAGTAGATTCTGTATATTTCTTGCTAAGTTTATTTCCCAGATTTTAAATGTTTTTGTTTCATCATTAATATACATTTTTACTTATTTAACTTTTTAAGATAAACTTTTACTTTTAGTATAACTTTAAATCATTATCAATATATTTATAAATATATTTTCAAACTAATTTTATCTTCCTGTATAGTACAATATTGATTTTTGTTATATAATTTGGTAGATGACAAACTTAGTGAACTCTTCTTTGTGCTTTTCTTAAATAGTTGAGATGTACTTTATTATTAACATTTTTTAGATGGCAACTGTCAACTGAATGCTTAATATAAACTTTCTTTAAATTTGAACAATTTTATATACACATAAAATTATATTTAAATAATTCAAATACTAGAAGGACATAAAATGAAAAGTAAAAATTGTTCTTCATGCCCTCCTGGACAACTTTTATTCTTCAGACATGGTGCTTTTTGTGGTTTTTACTTTTAGAAATAGAAGCTGTATTCTCATGGGCACCTGGATAATGTGCATAATATTTGTATACCTTTTCTTGACTTAGCAATGTTAGCCAGTATTTATTGACCTCAGATCATGAAAGATGTGAAATTTGGCTAAGTTGCATCATGTACTGCTCTGTTCCCTTTCATTAGTATTGTATTAATTTATAGAAGCATCCTTGTGCACATTCATTCTTCTATAGGTTATCATTGTAACTTCAACAAAGATAGTTACATTTTTTACATGTGTGATAATATAGCATGATCACAGGATCTTTTTTTGTTTTTTGAGATGGAGTTTTGCTCTTGTTGCTAAGGCTGGAGTGTAATGGCACAATCTCAGCTTGCTGCAACCTCCGCCTCCCGGGTTCAAGCAATTCTTCTGCCTGTGCCTCCTGAGTAGCTAGGATTACAGGCACCTGCCACCAGGCCTGGCTAATTTTTGTATTTTTAGTAGAGACGGGGTTTCACCATGTTGGCCAGGCTGGTCTCGAACTCCTGACCTCAGGGGATCCACCCACCTCAGCCTCCGAAAGAGTTTTGATTACAGGTGTGAGCCCCCACATCTGGCCAATCACAAGATCTTAAAAGAGGATCTTGACATCTAAAAAATAGAGAGTCTTGCTCTGTCACCCCGGCTGGAGAGCAGTGGTGCAATATCAGCTCACTGCAACCTCTGCCTCCCAGGTTCAAGTGATTCTCATGCCTCAGCCTCCTGAGCAGCTGGGATTACAGGCATGTACCACCACACCCAGCTAATTTTTGTATTTTTAGTAGAGATGGGGTTTCACCATGTTGGCCAGGCTGGTCTCAAACTCCTGACCTCAGGTAATCTGCCTGTCTCAGCCTCCCAAAGTGCTGGGATTATAGGCATGAGCCACCACACCCGGCCTTGTTGGTCCTTTTAAACAGCATCTCATCAATTTTTGATTTTCGTCAATTTTAAGGCACAACAATAATTTAATAATGTAAATTTAAAGCATGCATAGATTATGGCCATCCTTTTGATTTCAGAAATGTTAAAACATGAAACAAATGAGTATTCTGAAATATAAGAAAGACTAGTTATAAGCCTTACCTGGTTTCCATTTTTTTTTTTTTTTTTTTTTTTAGGTGGAGTTTCGCTCCTGTTACCCAGACTGGAGTGCAATGGCGCTATCTCGGCTCACCGCAACCTCCACCTCCTGGGTTCAGGCAATTCTCCTGCCTCAGCCTCCTGAGTAGCTGGGATTACAGGCACGCGCCACCATGCCCAGCTAATTTTTTGTAGTTTTCTAATGAATCAGCATACAAGCATACTCTAGACTCAATCTCCTGACCTCAGGTGATCCACCTGCCTCGGCCTCCCAAAGTGCTGGGATTACAGGCGTGAGCCACCGCGCCCGGCCCTGGTTTCCATTTTATTGGAATGTATGGTATTGACAGGTGTTTTGAAATATCTTAGCTTTGATAAAGAAATATCCTCTGTATTACATTTCTAGATTTTTTGAAAATTAGGTATGTACTCCAATTTTGGGGTACTGAAAAAATTTATGAAAGAAAAAAATAAAATTAGGGATGATACAGTTTTCAAATGTATCATCTACCACCTACCCACCGTGAACCCCAAACTACCTTTGCTGAGGTATGCAGAAAGCTCTTGTCAGGGAATGTGGAAGTTGCGTTTCAGGCCATGACTAGTTTGATAGACAATTCTTTTCAATAGCTTTTGCTGGGAGAAGGGGCAAAGAAATGAGGCTGAGGGGGAGATCAGATCAATGAGATTTGTTTATCTTTTTTTTTTTTTTTTTTTTGAGTCAGGGTCTCATTCTGTTTTCCAGACTGGAGTGCAGTGGCATGGTCATAGCTTGGGTCACTGCAGCCTCAACCTCCCAGGCTTGGGTGATCTGCCCACTTCAGCCTCCTGAGTAGCTGGGACTATAGGCACACAGCACCACACCCAGCTGAGTTTTTGTTGTTGTCTTAGTAGAGATGAGGGCTTGCTATGTTGCCCAGGCTGATCTTGAACTCTTGGACTCATCATCCACTGGCCTTGGCTTCCTAAAGTACTAGGACTACAGCCATGAGCAACCACACCTGGTGTATTTTTTTTTTTTTTTTTAAGGATAGGAGAGTCTAGAGTATGCTTGTATGCTGATTCATTAGAAAGAGAAAAAATGTTGATATAGGAAGAAGAGAAGCAGTAACTGTAGGATCAAAGTTCTTATGAATATAAGAGGGAATGGTAACGTGTTCAGTGAAGGGTCAGCCCTGTGAAGAGCTTGGATATTCTCCCATTGTTACAGGAAGGAAGGCAGAGAAAGCCAGGACAGGTGCCAGCGAGTTCATAGATGAACTCCTGTCCCATGGCCTTTATTTTCTCAGAGAAGTAAGAGGCAAAGCTTGCCTATCTGTGTTTTCTAAATTTTCACTAATGGAAAGAAAATATTTGTGTCATTAAAGAAATAAAATTGGGCTTGTCATGGTGGCTTACATCTGTAATCCCAGTACTTTGGGAGGTGGAGGTGGGTGGATTGCTTGGGTCTAGGAGTTGGAGACCGGCCCGGGCAAAATAGTGAGACTCAGTCTCTACAAAAAATAAATTAGCTGGGCTGGTGGCACACACTTGTAGTCCCAGCTACTTGGGAGGCTGAGGTGGGACGACTGCTTGAACCCATGAGGTCCCAGTACTTTGGGAGGCCAAGGCAAGCAGATCATGAGGTCAAGAGATTGAGACCATCCTGGCCAACATGGTGAAACCCCATCTCTACTAAAAATACACAAATTAGCTGGGTGTGGTGGTGTGCGCCTGTAGTCTCAGCTACTCAGGAGGCTCAGGCAGGAGAATCGCTTGAACCCAGGAGACAGAGGTTGCAGTGAGCCGAGATTGCACCTCTGCACTCCAGCCTGGCGACAGAGTGACACTCCGTCTCAAAATAAATAAATAAATAAAAGTTTAATGCTGCAGTTTTGATAGTTTTAGATTGTGGTAGGTGTGTTTACTAGGGAACTGGAGTAAGATTACCACCATGCCAAGCCCAGTTTTATTTCTTTAATGACAAGTATTTTCTTTCCATTAGTGAAAATTTAGAAAACACAGGCAAGCCTTGCCTCTTACTTCTCTGAGAAAATAAAGGTGATAGGGCAGTATTGGGTGTCCATGTGATATTTATGCCCCTCGTTCTCTAGACAGCTGAATTTGGTTTTATTTTTACAGCAGTCCACTTGCTGGGATAAGGGAGAAGAATGTCTGGACAGTTGGCCTTTGAGGTTTTGCCAGCTGAAAATGAGTGAAGTTCAATAATTGATGGTGTTTGAAAGGGAAAATAATCCGAGGAGGGAGAGTGAGGAATTTGACATGAAACTTGGGGAACGTTATGTCTGCCATATGATTGAGCTAGTGTGGAGTCAGGGAACAAAGAGGTCAGAGGGTCTAAGGATTATCCACTTGGACATTGGCAGAAGTGGTGGTGGATACATAGATGGGAGCTTGGTGCCTCATTCCAAGGTCCTGAATATTCACTGAGGGAATAACCCTCAGTGAAATTAGCATTTACAGTTCCAAAGATAACAGTTGAGAGATGGGACTAGGTCATAAACTGGGTGATTCAAAAAAGAAACGTGAAAGCAAATTTACCCCTCCATGGGTCAAGTTTCCATTAGAAGTCTTTGAACAAGAAATTTCACTCCTAGTAGTTTATCCTACTGAAATAAATCAGTCATGTAGGCAATGTGTTACGATGTGGGTCAAAAGTCCAACCATGTGGAACTGAGTCAATAAATTATGTCACTTCCATTCAGTGGGATGACATATTCTCCTTTAAAATAACATTTCAACAATCTGTTCAAATACATGATTGTTTGATGTTACATTAATAATGTATAAAATATTAAAATTTCCTCCAAAGTGGTACATAGATGTTTATGCATAGTAAAACCATCTGGACCAGGGTAAGGTACCAGAATGTTGATAGTGGATTTATTAATTATGTGATATTACTTTTTTGCTATTCTGTGTCTTTTTTATGTTTTATATGATGAACATGTATTATTTGTGCAATTAAAAAACCAAAATATAAAATAAGAGCCATTATACCTTCAATCCATATAAATTTTATATACATCTTTATCGTAGATAAATGAAAGCCTACATTTGACTTGTCTTTTTTAGAGCCCTCCACCACCCAGTTGTTTTCTCAGCTTTATCTCATGCTTCTGTCCTCCAGGTGCCCTAATCTGGAGTCATGGCTTTTCTCCCTGTTCTCCTAACTTGACTTGTGTTTTCTCTCCTAGCTTGCTGTGTCTCCCTGTCAGTCCCCATTTACCAACCCCAAATCCAACCTATTTATCAGGTAAAATCTTTGTCTTCTTTCAGAGCCCAGGTCAAAATCACTTTCTCCAAGAAATTGTCTTTTATTCTCTCAGTCTGAAATTCTCTTCCTCCCGAGAATTTTCAGAAACCAGTTTTGGAGCCTTTTAAAATTGTTCATTACAATTTGCCTTGAATTAGTTTTTTTTTTTTTTTTAATCTTTTATTCCCCTTTGATTGTGAATTCCTGGAAGGCAGAAATAGTGCATTAAATCTTGTGGGTACACAAATAATGCTTTAAGACACATTTAGAAAGTATATGACTGACTGGCATGGAGCTTGGGGAAGCTCCCTAATGCAGAGAAAGGGTGAGTGAGTGAGAGTTCCTGTGGGATCCAAACTTCTGCCATGGAGTTTTGCAATCCTGGGCATGGGAGAATCCTCTTGGCGCCCCTGGGCCTTCAGACTGACATAGAGAGACACCTGGAATCTTTGCAGAGGCACTGCTCAAGCCCATGTGGAGCCTCACAGACCTTGGGTCTGAGAAGCCTTGCACCGTAGCCCTGATAGAGGCTGCAGCCACAGTGCTGTAAAGGCCAGACTGCTCTGCTGCTAAGGACTAGGCAAGGCTTGCTGACTTGTGCTCCCAGCACAGCAACCCCAGCCCTGCCCAAATACTATGGGCAGTTGTGGTTCTGAATTTCTTTGAGAAGTGTCCAGACTGCAGACCCTGACTCCATTGTGCCTCACCAGGCAGGGCTTGCCACCTTGGGCTTCCAGCGCAGTGGCCCCACCACAACCTGAACACTGTGAGCAGTCTTAGACCTGTGCTCCTCTGGGAAGCAACCAGACTGCAGATCATGTGATTTTCTGCCCCCACTGCTCCTTACCAGGCAGGGCTTGCCAACTCCCAGTGCAGTGGCCCTGTGCCCAGCTTGAACATGGCTCTGCATTCCTCTGGGGCAGAACTTCTGGAGGTAACAGACAAGGTTTGACACTTTTGCATGCCCCCAACAGCAAAGTTCAGCATCACCACTGGTGGGAGGGAAGCGCAAGCATGGCACATGCTCCACAGCTGCTAGTCTCCATCAACACAGCTGAGGGATCCTGCCCTTCCCAGTGAAAGGCCCACAGCACAGCCACCGTGCCCCTGCCCAAACATTTCACCTGAGGTCAAGAGCCCTTCTGAAAACGCATCCACCACAGGCCTGTAATATTCCCTTGGACTCCTACCACCTAAGCATCCCACCTGACCCCACCTGAGAGTTTGGCCGGTGATCCAGGGACTGGCCCACCCCTCCCCATCATAGACAGCACTTGAACTCTGGGTTCATCCTACCCAGGTCCAGCCCCTTCAGGACTCATAGATGCTTTTCAGTGGGCCATCTAGGGGCCTGGAAACTGAGGAACCACCTACCCCATTCCAACTTTCTTGGCACCTGACCACTTTCCCTAGGGCATGAGGTTGTACCGACCCGGCCAACCGACACCACCATAACCAACATCCATTCACATGGGCCCAAAGATGAAGTCCTCTCTTTAAAAGAAGCAGCAGTACTGCCACATCAGAGAGCAGGAGAGCCCTAAAGCTATCTCTATCAGGTTGAGTGATGAGGTTATGCCCTGAAACCACACTCACAGAGAGTTGCAAAACAGGCATTTCCTGTGACATTCAACCACATTGTGGTCCAGAGATAGGCTACAGTGTGCATTTGAATTGGGAGTCACCAGCCCTGGAACAGGGGCATGATAGAGAAACAGATCAAGTTCCTACCTATCTAGGACAGGGAGCTGGTGCAATCCCCTCATTCCCCTGCAGAGACCTTAGTGCACTTCACCAAGAGCTCCTCCCAGCCATTCTTATTAGTGCACCATCAAGGTATTTGTGGGTGAGCCAGAGGCTCCAGCTCTGCCCACCTGTGGTCCCCCACCCAGGTATAACAGGAGCCTCTGGGCACTGGGCACTCCACTGTCCAGGCCTTCACTTGAGACAACAGGGTGCACCTCACGGTAAGGAAAGATCATGTACATGCCCACCTGCATGTGCCACAGGTGGTTCTTACCTGCAACTGCTATCTACTGGTTTGTAGGTTGAACTGAATAGCCCAATATAAAACCTGCTGACAGAAGTGCACAAGGCTATAGAAGCAAAGCCAAAAGATCCTACCCAACATGTTCCTCTTCAGATGGGAAAGAATCAGCATAAAAATTCTGGCATCATAAAAAATTTGAATATTGTGACATCACCAAAGTATTGCTCTAGCTCTCCAGTAATGGCCTCTAATGAAAATGGAAACTTGGAAATGACAGATAAAGAATTCAAAGCATGGATTGCAAGGAAGTTCAGCAAGATCCAAGACAGGGATCTGCCATGGACCTTTGTAATCCTGGGCGTGGGAGAACCTTGTTCACACCCCTGGGACTTCAGACTGACACAGAGAGACACCTGGAGTCTTTGCAGAAGCACTACTCAAGCCTTCATTTCCTGGATTGCTTTAGAAGCTTATTTGTGTTGAAATCAACCCCCACTTAAAAGGCACAGAATGTCAAGTTGGATAAAAGAATAAGACCAAACCATCTGTTGTCTTCAAGACACCCATCTCATATATAATGACACTCATAGACTTAGAGGGTTGAAGAAAGATTTATCATGCAAACAAAACCCAAAAAAGAGCAGGGGTCAGTATTCTTATATCAGATAAAACAGACTTTAGACCAACAGCAGTATAAAAGGACATAGAGGACCACTGCATAATGATAAAGGGTTCAATTCAACAGGAAGATTTAATTATCTTCTATCTTCAATATATACATACCCAACATTAGAGCACCCAGATTCATAAAACAAGTACTTTTAGGCCTATAAAGAGACTTGACAGCCACACAATGATAGTGGGGGACTTCACCCCATTGACAGCATTGGACAGATCATTGAGGGAGAAAACTAACAAAGAAATTCTGGACTTAAATTTAATGCTTCACCAGTTGGACCTAATAGAACATCTATGGAAGACTCCATCCACACACAGAAATATACCCTTCTCATCTACAGACAGAGCATACTCCAAAACTGAGCACGTGCTAAGCCATAAAGTGAATCTCAATAAAGTACACTAACCATACTTTCTTACCACAGTGGAATAAAAATAGAAATAAATACCAAGAGGATCTCTCAGAACCACACGATTACATGGAAATTAAACAACTTGCTCCTGAATGACTTTTGGCTAAACAACGAAATTAAGGCACAAATAAAAAACTTCTTTGAAATAAATGAAAACAGAGATACAACATACGAAATATCTGGGATGTAGCAAAAGCCGTGTCAACAGGAAAATTTATAGTGCTAAATACGTACACCAACAAGTTAGAAAAAAAATCTCAAATTAACAGTCTAACATCACACCTAGAGAGACTAGAAAAACAAAAACAAACTAACCCCAAAGCTAGTAGAAGAAAATAAATAACTAAAATCAGAGCAGAACTGAACAAAATTGAGACTCAAAAATTCATACAAAGTATCAATGAAACCAAAAGTTGGTTCTTTGAAATAATAAACAAGATCAATAGACCACTAGCTAGATTAACAAAGAAAAGAAGACCCAAGTAATTACAATCAGAAATGACGAAGGTGACATCACAGCTGATCCCTCAGAAATACAGAAGTTCCTCAGAGATTATTATGAACATCTATGCACACAAACTAAAAAATATAGAGGAAATGGATAAATTCCTGGAAATGAACAACCTTCCAAGACTGAATCAGAAGAAATTGACACCCTGAACAGAGGAATATCAAGCTCTACAATTGAATCAGTAATAAAAAACCTAGCAACCAAAAGGAACACCAGACCAGATGGATTCACAAATTCAACCAGACATACAAAGAAGAGATGATACCAATTCTACTGAAACTATTCCAAAAACTTGAGGAGGAGGAACTCCTCCCCAACCCATTCTGTGAAGCTAGTATCACTCTGATTCCAAAATCTGGCAAATTACAGAAAAAGGAAATTACAGACCAGTATTCCTCATGAGCTTAGATGCAAAAATCCTCTACAAAATGCTAGCAGACTGGATCCACAACACATCAAAAAGTTAATTCACTACAATTGTGTATGCTTCATTCTGGGATGCAAGGTTGAATCAACATATGCAAATCAATAAATGTGATTCACCACATAAACATAATCAAAAACAAAAAAACGTATGATCATCTCGATAAAATCCAACACCCCTTCATGATAAAAAAAATCCACAAACTAGGTATTGAAGGAACATGCTTCAAAATAATAAGAGCCATCTATGACAAACCCGCAGCCAGTATCATACTAAATGGACAAAAATTGGAAGCATTTCCCTTCAGAACTGGAACAAGACAAGGATATCCACTCTCCCCACTCCTCTTCAACATTGTACTGAAAGTCCTCACCAGAGCTATCAGGCAAGAGAAATAAAGATATCTGAGTAGGAAAAGAAGTCAAATATCTCTCTTCACTGATGATATGATTCTATAGTTAGAAATCATTAAGTACTCTGTGGAAAGCCTCCTAGAACTGATAACTGACTTCAACAAAGTTTCAGGATACAAAATTAGTGTACAAAAGTCCATAGCATTTCTATGAGATGAGAGCCAAATGAAGAATGCATTTCCATTTACAATAGCAATGAAATAATAAAATACCTAGGAATACATCTAACAAAGAAGTTGAAAAACTTCTGTAAGGAGAACTACAAAACACTGCTGAAAGAGATCATAGGCTGGCCACAGTGGCTCATGTCTGTAATCCCAGCACTTTGGTAGAAGTTGGGTGGATCACCTGAGGCCAGGAGTTTGAGACCAGCCTGGCCAACATGGTGAAACCGCGTCTCTACTAAAAATACAAAAATTAGCCAGACATGGTGGTGTGTGCCTGTAATCCCAGCTACTCAGGAGGCTGAGGAAGGAGAATCACTTGAACCCAGGAGGCGGAGGTTGCAGTGAGCTGAGATCGCTCCACTGCCCTCCAGCCTGGGTGACAGAGTAAGACTCCGTCTCAATAAATAAATAAATAAATTAATTAAAAAAAAAAGAAACATAGACATATTAGGCTGTTTTGTGTTGCTATAAAACATACCTGAGACTGGGTAATTTACAAAGAAAAGAGGTTTTAATTTGGCTTGTGGTTCTTCAGACTGTACAGGAAGCACGATGCCAGCATCTGCTTCTGGTGAGGGCCTCAGAAAGGTTACAACCATGGCTGAAGGCAAAAGGAAGTCAACATGTCACATGGTGAGAGAGGGAGCAAGATGGTGGGGCAGGGGGTGGTTTTTAAACAACCAGATCTTCCATGAACTCAGAATGAGAAATCACTCATCACCAAAGGAATGGTGCTAAGCCATTCATGAGGGATCTGCCCCTGTGATCCAATCACCTCACACCAGAACCTCCCTCCAACATTGGCAATCACATTTCGACATGAGATTTAGAGGGGGCAAACATGCAAACCATATCAACAGATGACATAAACAAATGGAAAAACATTCCATGCTCATAGATTGGAAGAACCAATATCATTAAAATGGCCATACTGCCCATGGCAATATTCAGATTTAATGCTACTCTTATCAAATTACCAATGTCATTCCTCATAGAAATAGACACCTCAAAAATTCATATGGACCGAAAATGATCCCAAATAGGCAAAGCAATCCTAAGCCAAAAGAACAAAGCTGGAGGCATCACACTACCTGACTTCAAGCTATACTACAAGGCTACAGAAACCAAAATAGCAAGGCACTGGTACAAAACCAGACACATAGACCAGTGGAATGGTATAGAATACTCAGAAATAAAGCCACGCTTCTGCAACCATCTGATCTTCAACATAGTGAACAAAAACACACAGTGGAAAAAGGATTCCCTATTCAGTAAATGGTGCTGAGATAGCTAGCTGGCTAGCCATATGCATAAGAGTGAAACTGGACCCCTACATTTTACCATATACAAAAATTAAATCAAGGTGGATTAAAGACTTAAGTGTAAGACCACAAACTATAAAAATCCTAGAAGAAGGCCGGGTGTGGTGGCTCACGCCTGTAATCCAAGCACTATGGAGGACAAGGCAGGCGGATCACCTGAGGTCGGGAGTTCAAGACCAGCCTGACCAACATGGTGAAACCCCCGTCTTTAAAAAAAAAAAAAAATCCTAGAAGAAAACCTAGAAATTATTATTCTGGACACCAACCTTGCAAGAAATGTATAACTAAGTCATCAAAAGCAATTGCACCAAAGAAAAAAATAGACAAGTGGGACCTAATTAAGCTAAAGAGCTTCTGCACAACAAAAGAAACGATGAACAGAGTAAACAGACAACTTACAAAATGGGAGAAAATATCTGCAAACTAGGCATCTACTTTGCCAACTAGACAGACGTCTAATATCCAGAACTCATATGGCACTTAATTCAACAAGCAAAAAACAAATAACCTCATTTAAAAGTGGGCAAAGGACCAGAACAGACACTTCTCAAAAGAAGACATACAAGTGGCCAAAAATATGAAAAAATGCTTAACATCACTAATCACAGAGAAATGAAAATCAAAACCACAATGAAATATCATTCCATACCAGTCAGGATGGCTATTATTAAAAAGTCAAAAAATAGCAGATGCTGGTGAGGTTGTGGAGAAAAGGGAATGCTTATACACACTGCCAGTTGAGTGTAAATTAGTTCAGCCACTGTGGAAAGCAGTTTGGAGATATCTCATGAAAACTTAAAATGGAACTATCATTTGATCCAGCAATCCCATTACTGGGTACATATCCAAAGGAAAAATTATTCTACCAAAAAGACACATGCACTCGTATGTTCATTGCAGCACTTTTCAAAATGGCAAAGACATGAAATCAACCCAGGTGCCCATCAATGATGCATTGGATAAAGAAAATGTGGTACATATACACCATGGAATACTATGCAGACACAAAAAAGAATGAAAATCATGTTCTTTATAGCAACACTGATGCAGCTGGAGGCCATTAATGTAAGTGATTTAATATAAGAACCGAAAACCAAATACTGCATGTTCTCACTTAAAGTGGGAGCTGAAAAGTGAATACACATGGACATAAAGATAGAAACAATAGGCACTGTGGACTATTAGAAAGGGGAGAGAGGGAGGAAGGCAAAGGCTGAAAAACTGCCTATTAGGTTCTATGCGCACTAGCTGGGTGATGGGATCATTCACATCCCAAACCTCAGCACCATGCATTATACCCATCTAACAAACCTGCACGTGTAGCCCCTGAACCTAAAATAAAAGTTGAAATAAAAAAACAAAAATCACTAATTGAATAACTAATTAATTTAAAAAGTCAAGCATGGACCACTGATGTTCATGTCATAGCACGAGAATTATGATTCATCCAATATTGTACATCTGAGGTCAAAATGGGAAAAATTATTTAAATGCATAGTTTATGACTGAAGCATATGTGGAAAAGTTGCTAAAAATATATATGACTGTACAACACATAGTGAACCCCAATGTAAGCTGCACACTATAATGTATCAATATTAGTTCATCAATTGTAATTGATGTATCACATCAATGCAAGATGTTAATCATAGGGAAAACTGAAGGTGGAGGAGAGGAAGTGTGTGGAAACTCTGTACTTCCTGCTCAATTTTCCTAAGCTGCTCTTAAAGTATAAAAGATGAAGCTCAGGCATTATGATATCATCAGCCCATGTCTATGTTTGTCAGCTGAAATATATTCACTAATGCTTATTATAGTTGTTTAAACCATTTCTTGAACAACAATTATTTAAGCATATGTTTCTGATTTTTAAACGTTTGTTATGTTTGAATTGTTTCTTTACCTTACAGGTGGATGCTCTCTGTGATGATTGCCAATGTGATGAACCATCCGACTCTTACACAAGGGTTTCAATTGGTTGTATTACATCTGTAATGGAAGGGGGTGACTGCATTAATCACACAGCTTACTTCTGTCTAGATGTTGTTTGTAAAGGTACAATTTACATTTTAAGAGTTTTTAAATGAATTTTTACCAATTTTCTTAATTTTATTGATTAAATTTGGAGATGGTTAAGGGCACAATATTCAGGATCAAATTTGGAACGTGCTTATTTGATGGTGATTTTTATAGTAGAACTACTTTTCCAGTATACTTGGCTCCAATGAGCAGCTCCTTAATGTGTGAGGTCAACCTTTGGAGTTGAAAATAATGTGAAGCAAAGGACAGATGTATTCATATAATGTTTTTTAAAAAAATTCATGCTATTTGTTGCATTTTCATTTACTGAATGCAGTTACTAACATTTGTGTAATTTTGTATTCATATAGGTATGAAATTCTAATCTAACTAAAAAATAATACCAGTATGCAGGATACTGTTTTTTATAAATATTCTAATGCTTTAAAATAAGGATTGGAGATAGCTTTGTACCTTTCTGTGTACGTGTGTGTGTGTATTCATTGTTGAATGTTATTTGTAATTAGCAGATATTACATTGTGTTGTTTTATGTCTAAAACAATGTCAATCTGTCTGTGCTATTTCAGTTTAATTCAGCTCAAGGTAGAGCGCTAGATGCTGGGGAGACTAATGAATGTTGTCTGTAGGGAACTCATAGTCTAATTGGGAGAGGCAGAGGAGTAATGGATACATTATAATGATGTGATAAGAGCAGCAATACTAAGCAGAGGAGAGGGCGTGACTGAATGCAATGGAGAATAGTGGGGAAGACTTGGGGAGGTGTTCCTCGAGCTGGACTCCATGCCCTTGCAACTCCCCCAGCTAGGCTGGATTGTGAATGGTGAATAGAAGTAAGAATTGCACATGTACCCCCTGCATCTAAAATAAAAGCTGAAATTAAAAAAAAAAAAAAAAAGAATTGTGTACCTGTTTAAGCCAAATCAGCGGCCATTTATCTTGGGTACAAAAATGGAAGTTAGCTCAGCCACACTGGGCAGCTTTCTATTTTACTTTTCTTGGATATAAAAGCCAAAACTTGAACTTAGTTGTTAACCCTGGAAGTCCCTCAAAGTGATTGTTGGGTGGCAGTTAGGAATTTATGACCTGTTTAGTTAGAAATTGCCAATTTTGAAAGAAAATGCTTTTGTGATTGCTAAGCTCCAAATGCAATGTTTTGGTTCCTATAACCATGCCAGCAGGAAAATATCACTGATGGTAGCCTTGCTGGCAGAATCCTTCTCAAAGTGGGAAAGAGTTGAACATGTTTGTTATGCCAAAGGGATTGACTGAGCTGTGGAAGACAGGAACTATGTTTGTACCACAATATATTCCAGATACATATTTCTGCTCTGTGAGTTTCTTAATTTCCAAGAACCTTATATTTACTATGGTGTTTTGTTCCAAATTTATATTTGTATTAGCACCACAAAAACCAAACAATTTTATCTCCAATGTAGAACTTTTCAACTGAATTTACGATAGCATTCATGCTAATGTCAGATATTTCACCTCTGCCAGAAAGAACTTTCACAACTTTTGTGAATGCTCTTTAAAGATCAAATTAGGTTTTTTACTAGTTTTTCTCTTACTTTTCTTTTTTTTTCTTCTTTTTTAAGATGAAGTCTTGCTCCGTTGCCCGGATGGAGTGCAGTGGCGCAATCTTGGCTCACTGCAACCTCCGCGGCCCAGGTTCAAACAATTCCCCTGCCCTAGCCTCCCCAGTAGCTGGGACTACAGGTGCATGCCACCACACCCGGCTAATTGTTTTTGTATTTTAGTAGAGATAGGGTTTCCCCATGTTGGCCAGGATGGTCTCGATCTCCTGACCTTGTGATCCGCCTGCCTTGGCCTCCCAAAGTGCTGGGATTACAGGCGTGAGCTTCTGCGCCCAGCCTGTTACTAGTTTCAGTGAGGCAGAACACACAGCATGTTGGAACCATGGCATGTCTCAGTAAGAGGATATTAGAAAAAATCTATTATTATAGGATTTGAGATGTAGTTGGGTGATTTGAGGAGGGTCTATGAAAGCGGAGTATAGTTCTAGACTAGATGCTGTCACAAAGTAGGGGCAATTCTATGATTATTTTGTGGGCGGCACAGTAGCCTTGTTTTTGTCTACGCTTAGACAAAATTCTGAAGTGATTTTATTTTGTTCTTTTTTTTGGCATGGTCTCAGAATAATTTTCTCTGGGGTTATATCCTATGAAATTCTTTATGTCCAACAGAAAAACATAATGGGTTGGCTGTGGGTGTCAGTCTAGCTAGCTATCACATTGAGGTCTAGCTGTGAACATCAGATGACTTTTGGACTTGAGAAGTTGTTGGTTTTTTCTTTTTTTTTTTTTTCTTTTTCACTTTGATTCCACAAATTTGGATGGAAAGAATCAAACCATTATTGGAATTCACTTCAGTCTTTTTTCCTTTTTAGAGCATCTCTTATCATTTAACTGCTTGCAAAAGTCTTATCCTAATATAGCGAACATATTAACAGCTGCTGTTTCCCTTTTCTCACACACTTAATAAAAATTGTAATAACAGATTTTTGAAATTATGTTGGAGCAGATTTTTAAAAGTCACAGATTAGAGAATTACTTGTAAATGTACTTTTTGTAGCTTCCCATGTTAACTTGTGATCCTTAGGTATTTTGTTCTTAAAATGTCTGCTAAGTTATAAAGTAAATCCTTCAGCAAATTTGGGTCCTCTGGTTTTCCTGTAGTTTAATGATACCACTATGGCCCCCATAGTGGAGAGTAAATGTTGACAGATTTTCTTGGGTTGCCATACGAATTACCACAGACTGGATTTAAGCAAGAGAAATTTATTTTCTCACAGTTCTGGAGGCTAGAATTCCAAGATCAAGGTTCTGGTGACCTGGTTTCAGATGAAGGCTCTCTTCCTGGCTTGCAGGCAACTGCTTTCTTCTTTGTCCTCACATGGGTTTACTCAGTGGCTCACTGCATGTGCAAAAAGAGAACAAGAATTATGTTTTAAGATGATTGTGGTGTTGAGAATAGGCTGAATGGGCAAGGGTGGATTTGGAAGACAAGTTAGGAGCCTGTTGCAATAGTCCTGCTCAGTGATGATGGAGACTTGGACAAGGTTAGTAGAAGTGGAAACTGTAAGGATTGATTTGATTCTGGATATATTTTGGAAGTAGAGGTGAAAGTATTGGCTGATTAATTGGACATTTGATGTTAAGGAAAGAGGAGTCAAGGGTTACTCTAAAGTTTTTTATTTGAGTAATGGTAAGGGAAGAATTTCAATTTTTGAGATGTAGAAGAACTCAGGGGCAAAATTGGGTGCATGAGAAGAACAGTAAGAACTCAGCTTTAGACGTAATTTGAATAAGTATTTGGATATATGAATCTGAGGTTTAGCAGAGCAGCACGTATAAGTTATCAGCTTATGGATAAAGCCACACAAAAGGAATAGGTATAGAAAAAAGTAAAGGGTGAGAGAGAAGAGGTCTAATATATGTCTTGGGTTAATTTAAAATTTAGCTGTAATGGAATTGAGGAGTAATAAATAAAGGATTATGAAGGAACTAGAAAATGCTGGATCGTAGGGTATAGAAACATTTAATTTTAGTAGATATTGCCAGCTTTCTGAAGTGGTTGTAGCAATTTACACTTCCAGTAGCAATGTTTGAAAAGTACATTTGCTCCAAATTCTCTCTGGTACTTTTGTATCTTGTGACTCACATTTAACTTGTTGTTAACATCTGTAAATATTTGTTTATAACTGTACAATATAAGATATATATGTAGGTATCGCCTGTCAAAAACACCTGAGAAAATAGTTTCTTTCTTTTTCTTTCTGTAGCAACATGTCCTACCTGCTAATGCTGCCACTAATAGCAATCAATATTTATTTGGTGGTTGTATTAGTTAGGGTTCTCTAAAGGGACAGAACTAATAGTCTGTGTGTGTGTATATGTGTGTGCGTGTGTGTGTCTGTGTGTGTGTGTGTGTGTGTATGAGTTTATTAAGTATTAACTTACATGATCACAAGGTCCCACAATAGGCTGTCTGCAAGCTGAGGAGCAAGGAGAGCCAGTCTGAGTCCCAAAACTGAAGAACTCGAGTTCGATGTTTGAGGGCAGGAAGCATCCAGTACGGGAGAAAATGTAGGCTGGAGGATAGGCCTGTCTCTCCTTTTCATATTTTTTTGCATGCTTTATATTCGCTGGCAGCTGAGTAGATTTTGCTCACTCAGATTAAGGGTGGATCTGCCTTCCCCAGCCCACTCACTCAAATGTTAATCTATTGGCAATACCCTCACAGACACAGCCAGGATCAATACTTTGTGTCTTTTAATCCAATCAAATTGACACTCAGTATTAACCATCACAGTGCTGATTATGCACCAGGGACTATTCTGTGAGTTTTATATATATTGATTAATTGTCCTTGCAACTCTTTGTGGTAAGTAATACCATTGTGCTTCTCATTGTATAGACAAATAACTGAAACATGGAGAGGTTAAGTACCTTGGCCAGGTTGAAAACTGAGTAAATGGCAGTGTCAAAATTTAAATGCGGCAGCCACGTTCAAACTTGTGCTCTTACCTGTGTACTTATATGACTCTCCTGAAGGAGTTGTGAATATGACCAATTGATTGATAAATTGTGTGCTGTACCCAGAAAGATCGGCTGTGATGTACAGTTGACGCTTTTTCCCATTTCACTTTGTTAAATCGGTAGAGGAGAATCAATGACTAAGATAACAAAAAACTTGCTTTTCATTAGGAAGATTTATAGGTGAACTGTTTTAAAATGTTCAAAATGTACTATTTTAGGATATTCCAATGTCAAAATAACTTGTAAAATGTAACATTACCAGAAATAAGACTTTTTAAACTTAAATTCTCTTCATGGCTGTTTTAGATTTTGTGCCTTATCAGGGTGACCAGTTAGAAATTGAATTTTCCATCCAGCCAGACACGCAGAACAGAAAGGCCCTCTCAGTGAAGCCTCTAAGAGATAAGCATGTGCACGAGGTATTTTGTTTGCATGTTGCACTTGTCATTCCTTTCTGCTTATCTTTCCTTTAGTGATAACTTCTGCTGCTCAGGATTCTATTGGGTGTGTTGGGAAATCTTAAATAAAATGTATTGCTTGCCAAAGAGGATCCTATTGTCTTATTGAAAAGGCTGTATTTCTGAAAAGAAATAGAGAATAATGTAGAGCACACATATAATTAATATATAAATTATGCTGTTTATTTGGGAGGTATTAAAATGTTTTGAGAGCAAGAGAAACAAAAAACAAATTGTGCTCCAGGAAACTGTTGGAAAAGAATGAATGGAGTGGGTCTTGGGCTTACCAGTCAAAGCTTGGTATGATATAAGTAGTGGAAACTGAAAATGAATTGGCACAATGGTAAAAATGAAGGAATGAACTTGCAATGTGACCAAGGAAGTGGGGAAAAAAAGATAGCCTACTTATTATCACAACCTTTTATCACTCAGCTCCTTTCATGCTCTCATTCTTAACTGCGGAGGTTGATGGCCATTGTGGATAATATTTAGAACAGGGTTTCTCATCAGAAACCAGGGCTGCATCCCCATAGATTCTGACTTAATTGATCTGAGGTGGGGACTGGGCATGGGTATTTTGACAAAGCACCCCTGGTGTTGCTAATGTGCCAGCCATGATGGGAATCACTGCTGGGGATGGAGTGATCTGCGAGTTAGAGCCAGAGTGAGGCAATGTAGAGCCAGTTACAGTGTATTCTGCTGTTTCATAATCATTTCCGTCATTTATAATTACAGGTGTGCATTACTAGCCTACATGGAAGAAATGGGGTGATAGATGATACTATCTTTTTCACCTTGGATTCTCTGACTCTTCCTGATGGATATATACCTCAAAGATATAACATCGTTAATGCAGTCGTGGTGTCGAGCATTCAGTCCTGCTATACTTGGAGAGCAGTTTCTATCACCCCAGTGCAAAGGTCATAGTAACAAAAATTTAAAATTACCTATTCAGTTTTTCTTCTATGGAAAGTACAGGACTTGTTGAATGTGTTTTGAAAAAATTAAATTAGTAAGCCTCAGTAATTATTTCAAATACAACTTTTAAAATCCTTTGTGTGTTGGCTAAATGGAATGTGTCTTCTGGAGAGTGTTTTTCATGACTGATTAAAGACATTTTAATCCCTTGTAAGAATCTTGTATTCATACTTTTCTCTTTTTAATAGATCTGTTTATTTTTCAAAAATGTTAATTTACATTTTTTTTTTGTTTTTTCTTTTACCTTTTGACATGAAGAAAATACATTGTGCATCATAGGTTTTTTTTTTTTTTAACCATTTGTATTATAGGTCCAGTAGAACCATGTAACTGTCTAGTGGTTTGTTCCCCACTTTATGTGTACATAGTTGGAGTCATTATCCTCTAGACTTCAAGTATTCACTTATTGGCTCACTCCACAAGGCAAGTGAATGCCTTCTATGTGCCAGGTGCTGGGGTTAATAGCTTTGAACACAAAAGACAAATTTCCAGTCCCTAATGGAACTTGTGTTCTGCTAATACCCTGCTTGGCTTTCTGACTCTGAAGCCATAGAAAGGGGCAAGTGGGAGCTGTGACAAATCCAGTTCCCTGTGAACATCATCATTCAAAACAGTCCCATATCCTGTAAAAATACAGAGAAGTCCACTGTTGGACTTGAGAGACGCAAGGGCCATAGATTCTGTTACCTCCTCATTTAATTCTCCAGTTTGGTTGATGTAAAAGAATGTCCTTTGAGAATAATAGTGGATTATGGTAAGCCCAATTAGGTGGTGATTCAATCACGGCCAGTGTTTCACAGACATCCTCACTGGAGTTGAATGAATCATTACTACACCTGGGGTGCTGTGGTTGCACAAGTGAATAATTTCCCTTCATCCTTTTAAATAACAAAGTTCAGAATCAATTTGCTTTCCTAAGGATGGCCCAGTGGTGGTACATTTTGAACATTTTGCCAGGGATATGTCAACTCTGTGGCTTATTACCATACTTTCAATGCAGGGTTCTTAATAATCTCACCCTCATTGGGGTTTCACACTGGTTCCCTTAGACGGTACTAGGGTCTGTGGAGCAGGAAATAGTTGGTTGGCGTAAACCATGTTTTCTGCAGGTGGGACAGAAATTGCCAAAAATCCGAGGACCTGCCACCATGAGTTTCTGGAGCTCCAGTGTTTTGTGGTAGAGTTTCCAAATGGCATGCTGTGAATGGGTTGCAGACGTACTAATATTAGACTCCCCACAGCTCATTTAGGGATACATGTAATGAAGAAAAGGAAGTAAGACGATGATCTTGGGTAGGGGTTGGCAAACTATGGCCCTCGGGCCAAATCTGGCCTGCTGCCCCCTTTTGTTAAAAATGGATTTATTTAGATATAACTCACATGATTTATAATTCACCCATCTGAAGTGAACCATTCAATTATTTTTAAAAGTGTATTTGCAGTGATGTGCAACCATCACTACAATCTTAATTTTAGAACATTTTCACTCCTGCTTAAAAACACTTCATAACAGGAATATAAATACGATCCTGCATTTCATTTTTTTCATACAGTCACAAACATATTCACGTTCCTGCTTGCATTTAAAAATTCAGCTCTTCAGGTGGTTCTGGAGCCCTGTAAACATTGAGATACTTTGCAATCAATTGGTCACAGATATGGCAGCAGATGTCACTTGCAATCTGAACGTCAAATCTTCTTTCCTACCTAGGCGTGTCCCCAAAGTTCCTTAAATGCATAAACAGTTACATACTACAGTCTATCCTGGCTCAAATTCAATTGCTTTCAAACAAATTTTCACGTATCTACGACACCACACCTCAAACTCACTATAGTCCATGTTCTAGTGACTAGGACCACCAAACTCTTTATCAAAAGGGGAGATTAACTGGTCTTGCAACATGCTTCATGCTTTCATATTGCTTTGTTCTTGTTGATGGCATTCATTCTTTTCTAGAGTTTCAACTACATCAATGTAAAGATTCCATCTATTTTAGGCTAAAGGCAAACATAAATGTGAAATGGAGACTTAAACTACTAACAGAAAATGTCACTCTAGTGGCTTAAAGAAGTAGAAGTTTACTTAACGAGTTATGTGAAAAAGAGTCATACTGGAATTTTCTAGTGGAACTATTCATGTTTTTCTATAGAGGCTTCCATCATATGGGTGGGTTTTATCCAATCAGTTAAAAGGTCTTAAGATCAAAAATAGGTTTCCTGGAAAGGAAGATATTCTACTTCAAGGCTGCACTATCAATTCCTGCTTACATTTCTATCTTGCCAACCTACGCTGCAGATTTCAGACTTGCTAGTACCCACAGTTACTTGAGCCAATTCTCTAAAGTCAATCAATTTCTCTCTGTCTGTGAAATAAGCACCATGTTATTGGAAACTGGAGGAAAGGGGATCAATCCTTGTTATATAGTGGCAAAAATTCAGCTGATTTGTGTCCTGCAGTTATGTGAGAAGCAGAACTTGAAAACAGTAAGCTTGGATATTTAGCTGAGGAAACTTTCAAGCAAAGTGTTGAAGGTGCAGATGTGTTTCTCCTAGCTGCTTATAGTCAAATGTGAGAGGAATTAGAAAGATTGATGGAAAAACTATTTAGCAAATGGGAACAAGGACACGATGATTTGGGAATGTCTCTGCCTATCCAAATTTCAAAATATGCAAAATTAGATTCACTGTCAGGAAAGCATACTCTGGAAAGAAAGCCAAGTGTGCGACTGAACAAACTTTTGCTAGTATTTCAGAAAGATCAAAAGTTATTCTGTCACAGAGGGGGCTCTTAGAAGAGATTAAATGTTTGCCTCATGAATCGTCTCAGCCATCCCAGCAGAAGCCAGAAATAGATATGGGATTATCCAGGAAAGACCTGTAGGAGAGCCTCTTGTCTAATGAAGTGAATCTCCGTGATATACATGGAAGACCTACAAGACTTTTGAGAATTTTATGCTGAAAAGAACACTGTCAGCTTATACAAAAAATGACAGAAAAGAGAGAAAATGAAAAAAGGCGATTGAACTTCCAAAATTCTACAGGTAGAAAACAGACTGAAAAAACTACTATTATCCTACAGATACATATATACATATTTTCTATGACAAATGGAGGATGATCCTGAGGGCAGAGCTGCAAGCTCAGAACGTAGAACCAAGAGCCCAGGGTGTGGAACATCAGTCATAAAAGATTATTCCCAAGCTTCCAGATCGAATAGAGTTTGTATTTTAAAATTGCTTGGGAATGGTGCTTCTTTTTTCCCTTCATTCTCTCTTTTTAAGTGGGAATGTCTTTAAATACTTTCCTATGTTTGTTCCACCATTGTATTTTGGAAGCCAGTGGGTTAAGTTTCACAGGTTCACACCTGGAAAGAAAGTTTGCCCCAGGATGGGTCATCCCCAGAATTTCACCCATACCTGGTTTAGTTGATGAAATTTGGGATTTTTAGCTGATGAGATTTAGATGAGTTTTTAACATTTGAATTAATACTGTAATTGGAGGAGACCATTTGGGAAATTGGGATGAGGTGAATGTATTTTGCATTAGGCACCGAAATTAATCTTTGTCTAATTGTCTATTTCTCCCTTTATTTCTGTTTGGTTTGGCTTTATATTGGAATGGCCTATCCCTGAGATATTCCTCTCTCCTTCTCCCATGCTTGGATAAGACTTGGTATAAGTGCAAGGCGGAGGAGGACTCTGTTGTTTGTGAGAGTGTCTAAGCTGCAGTGGCTTTTGTGTAAGTCATTCTTTCATTTATGCTGGTGGCCCTGCCAAGGACATCTGGGGAGTGTCAGTAATTTATAACATGTTCTGGCCTTTGGAATATACTTCTGTTTGTTTTCTCTGTGTGTTAAAAAATAAATAAATTGACTAAAATAAATGCATTTTTACCAGATTTTAAAATGGCGATTTTGGCTCTTGGGACTATCTTCATGTTTTTTCAGAAATTTTAATGTTATTTAAACAGCAATTATTGGGGATTTAGTCACAATGAATAAGAGAAGAAATTCTAAAATAAATTCTGACTAGTTAGCTCTATTGGTTAAAAAACTCTGATGTTCCTTTTCTTATTAGACATATAGAAATATTTAAAAATTGGCTGAGTGCAGTAGCTCACGCCTGTAATCCCAGCACTTTGGGAGGCCAAGGCAGGCGGATCACCTGAAGTCGGGAGTTTGAGACCAGCCTGACCAACATGGAGGAACCCTGTCTCTACTAAAAATACAAAATTAACCAGGCCTTGTGACACATGGCCTGTAATTTCAGCTACCCAGGAGGCTGAGGCAGGAGAATCACTTGAATCTGGGAGGCAGAAGATGCAGTGAGCCAAGATCGTGCCATTCCACTCCAGCCTGGGCAACAAGAGCAAAATTGTCTCAAAAATAAATAAATTTTAAAAACTGTCTTTGGGAATCTAAAATAGTACTTCTAGGAGACACAAGGATGAATAAGAAAAACTTCCTTTTAAATTTAGTTCAAGGCCAGGCGTGGTGGCTCATGCCTGTAATCCTAGCATGTTGGGAAGCTGATGGATTGCTTGAGTTCAGGAGTTCAAGACCAGTCTGAGCAATATAGTGAGACCCTGTCTCCACAAAACATAAAGAAATTTAGCCAGGCATGGTGGCACGTACCTGTAAATTCCAGCTACTTGGGAGGCTGAGTTGGGAGGATGGCTTGAGCCTGGGAGGCAGGGGTTGCAGCGAGCTAAGGACACGTCGCTGCACTGCAGCCTGGGCAATAGAGAGAGACCCTGTCTCAAATAAATAAATAAATAAAAATAAAATAAAAATAAATTTAGCTCAAAAAAGATTAGGATAAAAGATCAGTAATAACTTCTAATGATATTATACTCTTCATCTATTTTAACTAAAGTTTTTGTAATTTTTCTTTCTTTTAATATATTCAGATTAGATACCTAAAATTGTGCTAAATGAAAAATGCTAAGTTGGAGCCGTTGCTCTCTAATCTACACCACCAAAGGGTAAAGGCAGCAGAGAAAATGAGACTCAAATGCAGAGATCTGGGTGGTCCCAGTTCATAGAATAGGGAGTCATAACAACCTTAAAAACTAATATTACCCTTTGAAATTAGAATCCCTACATATTGGCCAATTATTCTGGCCAAGGGAGATGCAGGTAAGAGAAGAAACGTGGTTTTCAAGAATTTTATAATTATAAAATATAAATTTATTAAGTTGAATAATAAATCGATTTATAATATTTTTGTTTTCTTTATGAAAATGTTAGTATGGCCAGGAGCAGTGGCTCACACATGTAATCCCAGCACTTTGGAAGGTCGGAGTGGGCAGATCGCTTGAGTTCAGGAGTTCAGACCAGCCTGGCCAATGTGGTGAAAACTGTCTCTAACAAAAATACAAAAAATTAGCCAGGCATGGTAGCCCATGCCTGTTGTCCTAGCTACTCAGGAGGATGAGGTGGGAGGATCGTCTGAGCCTGGGAGGTGGAGGTTGCAGTGAGTCGAGATCGCGCCACTGTACTCCAGCCTGGGGAACAGAGTGAGACCCTGTCTCAATAAAAGAAAATGTTAGTGAGCTATTATTTAATCGAAACAGTAATATAAAAATTTGGTGACAGAGTAAGTCCATCTCAGAGAGCATCATGTTGTTAGCTCATAATAAGCACTGACCTGTCGATGGCAGCATTTTTAGATTATTTGTTAAACATTGTATCCAAGATGCTTGTTGAGCTCTTGAATGCTATCTTGAAATTTCCAAGGTATATTTGGACAATGCTGGGGTTACTTAAACATTTACATAGGATTTAATTTTAGTGACTATTCTTGTTCATTTCTAGAAATTCTATTTGGTTGTTTATCAAATTTTGTGATCTATTACTTTATAGTTTCTTGCAGGTTGTTCTAATATCCCAGATTCTTGGGTTGCCAATCACTGTTTAAATTTCTGACTTCTTTATGGTGATTTAAAGACGATATCACTTGAAAATTTTAAACTCTGAACTCACTTTTAGTGTTTTTTTGCTTCTTTCCTCTGGGATTTTTGCATGATCTACATTTTGGTAGTGTACTCCAGAGAAGTTTTACACTTGCCTGCATTGAGGCCCTAAGGGTTTTTAGACAAGTTTTCACTTTAACTTTTAAATCTTGTGTCTTGACACACATAGTATACATTCAGACCCTACTCTCAGGCAGACCTGGAGTTTCCCCATCCAAGGCAGCTCCTCTGCTGCTTCCCAAGTCAGTGGTCAGAGGATTTTCTCTGCAATCGGGGTTGTACTTTCAGTGTCCAGGCATTGTGCAGACACAATTCTAACTCCATGCTTCCCTCATCCAATCTAAAATCTTGCTCTTTTCCCTGGGTGAGACTTTAGCATCTGGCCCTTTTTCTTCTTTGTTTATACCTGGATCTGATATTTTCAGTTTACTTGCAATTGGCTCTGATTTCTCTATTTTTTCCCTTTCTTTTGAGAGTAGCTATGCCTTAATTTTAAAAATATTTTTGGCCATTTGTAGGAGTTTCTAAAATGCAGGTAGGCCAGTCAGCATCAGCTCAGTCATCCATGTCACTAGAAGTCAAAAAAATCAATATTGAAGTAAGTGTGTGAAATCTAGGATTCTCTTAATTCACTTTCAGCACAGAAAGGTATAAAGTTGCTGCATTTGTTTGAGCAACAGGGCACTAAAATCAGGATTCATTTTTAGAGAAGTCAGTCAACCAAGTGACATTGTTTATTACATACTGAACAGGTTGCTCCAATATCCTAGCTTCTTAGGTTACTAATCATCATTTGTTGAAGTTTCTGAATTCTTGTGATTTATTTAGTTTTCTGTGTTTTTGATGATTTGTCCCTCTTGTCACTTGAAATTTTAAAATATGAACTCATTTTTAGTGCTTTTATTTCTTCCTCTGGGATTCTTGCAGAATTTACATTTTGGGAGAGTCCTTCAGAGAAGTTTCACATTTGTGATAGGAATAGAAATTAGGTTTTATTTCAATACCATATTAGTCAGGGTTCTCCAGAGAAACAGAGCTAATAGTATAGAGAGATATAAAGCTAGAAAGAAGACAGAAATAGATAGATAGATAGATTGATAGATAGATAGAAAGAAAGATAGATGATAAAGGATTTATTAGGGAAATAGGCTCAAATGATTATGGAAGCTAAGAAGCCATCTGTAAGCTGGAGAACCAGGAAAGCTGGTAGCATAGCTTAGTTCAAATCTGAATGCCTGAGAACCTGGGGGACTGCCCAGGCAAATCTAGGAGCCTTAAAGCCAGAGAACCCAGAGTGCTGATGTCCAAGGGCAGGAGAAGATGGGTGTCCTAGCTCTAGAAGAGAGTGAATTTGTCTTTCCTCTGCCTTTTTGTTCTATCAGGGCCCTCAAGTGAACAGATGGTGCCTGCCCGCATTGGGTAAGAGTGGATCTTCGTTTTTTAGTCCACTGATGCAAATGCCAATCTCTTCTGGAAACATTGTTACACACATACCCAGAAATAATGGTTTATTAGCTATATGGGTATCCCTTAATCCAGTCAAATTGACACCTAAAATTAACCATCACAAACACCAACTTGTATATGGGAGAACAATTCAGTCATGATGCTAACCACTCAGAGTTAGTGTTAGACTTCACAAGTTAGAAGACATGGTCCCCAATAAAACTGCCTCCACTTTAGACACATGCCACATGTGGAGTCCCCAGGACACTCTCACTTTTGATCAATTATCCATAACTCTGGGAATTTCCCTCAAACCTCCTCATGGTTGCTAATTTGCAATAATGACTCATGGAACTCAAGAGAGTGCTATACTTAGTTATAATTATAGTTTTATTACAAAGATGCAAATCTGGAACAGCCAAATGAAGAGATACAGAGGGTAAAGTCTAGGAGGAGCCCAAATGCAGAGTTATCGTATCTTTTTTCTGTGGAATCAGGGTGCATTGCCATCCTGACACACTGATGTATTTATTAACCAGAAGGTTCCACTGAACTTCAGTGTCCAGAGTTTTTGTTGTGGTTTTGTTATTTATGAATAATTGATTTAATCGTTGACCCCATGATTGAACACAATCTTCAGCCTTCCTTCTCTCCCTGGATCTCAGAAGATTGGGCTGATATCACATGGCTCAAAGCCCAAATCCTCTAATAATCACTTGGTCAGTGTTCCTGAAATTATGAGCTCTCATCCTGAAGCTATCTAAGTGCTTAACATGAGTCACCTAATTGGCATAAACTATCAGATGTGATAGTTTATGGGGCTCATGAATAACAAAAATATTCTTATTGTTTGGGAAATTGCAAGGATTTAGATTTTCCCAGAAACCAGTGACAAAGAACAGTCAAGTTTATTTTATTTTAATATTTTTTTAGAGACGGGGTCTCACTATGTTGCCCAGGCTGGAGTGCAGTGGCTATTCACAGGCATGATCCCACTACTGATCAGCACAGGAGTCTTGACCTGCTCTGTTTCTGACCTGGGCCGGTTCACCCCTCCTTAGGCAACCTGGTGGTCCCCCGTTCCCGGGAGGTCACCATATTGAAGCCGAACTTAGTGTGGACACCTCATCAACATAGCGCACTGTGGCCCAGAACTCCTGGACTCAAGTGACACTTCAGCCTCAGCCTCCCAAGTAGCATGCGCCACCGTGCCAGGCAGAACAAATTCTTTATTACACAACAGGTTTAATATAGCATTTCCAAATTAAAGTAAGAAAGTAGTAGAATTTAGTATTATTTAAATATTGATTTTTTTAAAGGAAATAAACATGTCTCAATTCATTTTTTTTTTTCATAATATAGGCTGGTGAAGCCACTTGGCCTCCCTCTCACGTATGTCAGAACAATCCAGCCTTTATTTTCAGAGAAAAATATTATAATACCTAAAGTTATTACAAAAAATAACTTTCATTTATTGAATTAAACATTCAATGCTGAAGAAGGGAAAGGCATTTAGAGTGAAACTCTCCTTTTATATGAGTACTTATTCTTCCTCTTCATGTAAGGAAGTTTATTATTTAAGCCCTATTATTTGTTAGAAAATATTTTAACTTAATGGACCTCTTATTACCATGTTAATTCTTACTTTACAGTTGATGGGATAACTACCCATATCTTTTAAAACAATTATTTTATACTTTGCCAAAGCTTTGTATAATATTCTTGGTACCAGTACAATAGTTTTAATTATTTTAGCTCTCTGTTTTATAATTTAAGGAAACATTGAAAAATTTTTCTGGTATTACTCTTCTAATTTTTTTTAGTTTCACCCATTGATTTTTCTAGATGAACTTTAGATTATTTTTTCCTAGATTACTGCCTTGTCCCCTTGATTTGTTTTTAAACCAGAATTATATTCAACTGATACATGTATTTTGGAATGAACTGGCATCTTTTCATGTGCAATAATGTGGTTATTATATAAAGTCTCTCAATTGATTACACTTTCATGTTTTAATCACTTCTGTAAGTTTCTGCATTTTATATCTAAGTATTTTCAGTTGAGATAACTTTAGAGAATATTATAGCTTTGCTGCTACAAAAAATAGAGATCTTGTACTATTACATTTTCTAATTGTTTCTTATGGGTAGTTAGTACTGCTAGGGGTGTATAGATAGGCATACCTCCAGGGATCACCACAATGAAGCTAATATTGTAATAAAGTGAGTCACATGAATTTTCTGGTTTTCCAGTGAACATAAAAATCATGTTTGATAGCAACATGGAATCAACCTACACATCAGTGGTAGACTGGATAAAGAAAACATGGTACATATATACTATGGAATACTGTACACCCATAAAAAGGAATGAGATCATGTCCTTTGCAGGAACATGGATGGAGCTGGGGGCCATTGTCTTTAGCAAACTAATTCAGGAACAGAAAACAAAACAACACATATTCTCACTTACAAATGAGAACTAAATAATGAGAAGGTATGGACACGAAGAGCAGAACAACACACACTTGAGTATGGAGGGTGGGAGGAAGGAGAGGATCAGAAAAAAATATCTATTGGGTACTAGGTTTAGTACCTGAGTGATGAAATAATCTGTACAACAATCTCCCATGACATGAATTTATCTATATAGCAAACCTGCACATGTAACACTGAACCTAAAGTAAAAGTTTTAAAAAATGTTGGAAATGCTAACCAGAGCAATCAGGCAAGAGAAAGAAATAAAAGGCATCAAAATAGGAAAAGAAGTCCAACTATATGTCTTAACTGACAATATGATTCTATACCTAGAAAACCCTAAAGACTTTACCAAAAGGCTCCTGGAACTGATAAATGACTTATGTCAAGTTTCTGGATACAAAATCATTGTACAAAAATAAGTAAAAAAGAATAGAAAATAAGAAGGTGTAAGGGGCAATGAGAAGAGGAAAAGAGCAGACTATGTGTAGGGTCTTTTATGCCATTGTTAGGACTTTGGCTTTTACTCAGAGATAGAAAACCATATGGAGGTGTAGGTCAGAGGAATGAAATAATTTGACTTCTATTGAAAAGTTCTCTGAGGGTAGATTGTGGGGTTCAGAGGTAGAAGTAGGTTGGAGACAGTGGTGGCTGTGACAAAGGTTGTAGCAAAAAAGGCAGAATGATTTGCTTGAATTCTGGGTAATTTTTCAAGTTTGATAGAGCTTTTTATTTCATATGGTTCTTATCTCTCCCTGTATTTTGTCCTCACTTTCCTCCTTCCCAGGCTTTTTGTTGTTCCTGCTGCTTGGCCCGATTGCCGTGGGTAGCTGCAAGTAGTTTTATAATCAAGTGGTTGTCAGACACTATTTTTGGTGTTGGGAATGAAGCAGTGAACAAAAGGATCCAAAATCTATGCCCTTAGGTTGTTGACATCCCAAGAGAGGGAGATCTGTCTGTAAACAGGTACATAAATATAACATGTAGTGCATCAAAGAGACATAAATGCTTAGAGATGCATTTATCTTATGTGCTTAGAGATAAGTTGTTTTTTTTTTTTATAAGATGGGGTTTCACCATGTTGGTCAGGCTGGTCTTGAACTCCGGACCTCAGGTGATCCGCCCGCCTTGGCCTCCAAAGTGCTTGGATTACAGGCGTGAGCCACCACGCCCGGCCAGAGATAAGTTTTCCAATGCTTTGAACAGATGCCACCTGGGAAGCTGCTGTGAGAGATCCCTGAGAGATCCAAGAGAGATGTAATATGGTTAGGCTTTATGTCCCCAACCAAATCTCATCTTGAATTGTAATCCCTATAATCCCCATCATCTCCATGTGTCAAGGGAGAGACCAGGTGGAGGTAATTGAATCATGGGGCAGTTTCCACCGTGCTGTTATTGTGATAGTGTGTGAATTCTCATGAGAGCTGATGGTTTTATAAGGGGTTTCCCCCCTTTACTCGGCACTTCTCCTTTCTGCTGCCTTGTGAAGAAGGTGCCTTGCTTCCCCATCTCCCATGATTGTAAGTTTCCTGAAGCCTCCCCTATACCTGTGGAACTGTGAGTCAATTAAACCTCTTCCTTTCATAAATTACCCAGTCTCAGGCAGTTCTTTATAGTGGTATGAAAACAGACTAATACAGTATGAAGCAAAGACAAGCTTCTGTGCAGGTCTCCCAGGGAATCACTTGTCAGGTCAATAAATATATCCACAATGTTTTAGAGAACAGGGTTTATATTGCTCCCCTGGCACCAGCAAGCCACATCAGGAATGCAGGTTGCTGTCTCCACAGTCGCTGCTGACATGAGGAAAAGAAACACCACAGTGCTTTCTTACTGAAGTTTAGCAGTCTCTTTATTAAGCACTCCCCTGGTTGCAGTAATCTTTAGATTCTATTCCAGAGTTCCGAAAAAGTTGGTATATACTGTTTTAGCCAGCTTAATATTAGTTTCAGTGGAGGGATTGATTCTCTTTTTTTCTCCAAGTTAGGAACTTTAATGAAACACTGTGCACACACATAACAAACTTGGGAGGTCTGTGTAAGCTGGAGAGGCATAAACTTCCCTCAAAATAGTAAAGGGAATGCATCATGAATAGAAGCCTTTCTTTATATACTGTCTACAAAAGACTCTTTCTCAGTCAGTTTTTAAAATTTAAATTCACTTTTCCATAAACAATGTCATATATGACCATTAATTCCAAGTTTCACTTGTAATATTATTGTGCTGTATTAATGTATTTGCACTACATTAACCAGATAGTATAATGAGGGCTCTAAAATGCTGACTGTTCAGTATGAAGATGGAAATAGAACTTTACTGTCAGGAGGAGTGAAAAACAGCAAAATAGTAATGAATTACAGCATTCGGCTACGAACTCTGCATCTATTATGTCATTTAATCCTCAAAAACATGGTCAGAATTAGGGAGTATACAGTTAGTCAACACAGGCACAGAGAAGTCAAATGACTTGGTAAAGGACAGAGATCTAGGAAATTCTCCCTACAGGGTTTTAAAATTATTTTCACTCATTCATTCAATATTTTTTTTAATACCAGGCTGGGCATCCATTCCTAATGCAAAGATTAATAAAAGAGGCTATGGCTTACACATCAATGACACTTTTGGTCAAATGAGAAAGATGGATGAAATCATATAAATAACCAGGAAAGTAAAAATTATGATAGCGAAGTTAGGGTCTACATTAGATTGAGTGTCAGAGAAGCTACTTTGAGGAAGCAACATTTAAGAATGGAAGGAAAAATAGACATTTATTGAGCAAAGGATTATGAGAAGAGTAGGAGGGATGGTATGTGCAAAGATCCTGGGGCAGAAAAGAACTTGGTGCACTTTAAAGAACTGAAAGACTTTGGAGTTGACCCAATGTCTTAATTCAGCCAATGGGATGTAAAAGTATGTGATGTGAGTAAATGTCTTGAATATGCTGGTGATTCACTATGAGAAGCACATGCCCGTTCATCCTAGGCCCAGAATAAGTGCACATAGAACCTATCTAAATCCAGCTTGCAGCAAGGAGCCAAACCCAGACAATTTACATCTAAAACAGGGCTTCCCAGCCAAGAACTGGCAAATACTAGTTCACAAGTGATGTGAAGAACTGTGAATGTGGAAATAAATGCTTGTTATTATAGGTCACTGAATTTTGGGTGATTTATTATGCAGTGTTGTTGCAGCAAGCTAATACATACTTTTAACATAAAAAATTACACACACACATATACACCACACACACACACACACACACACACAGAGAGAGAGAGAGAGAGAGAGAGAGAAGACTTCTCTGCCCTGGGTCATCACCAGGTTTGACTAGAGCAAGAGCAGGAAAACGATGACTATGAGTCTCTACAGGTTGTCAGGCACAGTTATTAACAATAATAACACCAAATGATGGGCAGTTAGGTCATAATTTTGTCATCAAATTTAAACCAGGCTGCTACTACCAACTGTGCTGCTCCAGGCTTCGTAAGAACCCACTGCAGAACATATTTCAGATTTTCTGCAAAATGATTTCACTTTTTTTTTGTAATAAGAAGTAGGATAACAGCACACTGTGATGGCAAAAACAACCACATTGACGAGCTGCCATGTACATGATCCAAATTTCTGGCTTAAACAAGCTGTAATCTTTTCTAACATGTTTCTTTATAGCCAGTAAGATGCTGGCACTTTAAGATATATTTCTCCTTTTTTTTATAGCTGGTGGATTTTTATGTTGCTTCCCACTTCTTAAGGGCGTTTTTGAAACAATTCTTTTAACAGTGAGATTTTACTCACTTTTCTAGGATGACATTAAAGAGCACTTAAGAGAGAGAAAATTACACTGATATGTTTTGTCATTTTGTTTTTGGTTGATTTCATTAAAATGTATCTGATAGCACTTAAGCATTATCATAAGGTAAGAATATAAATACATTAACAGCAATTGTTTATGAAATCTGGAATCTTTTCCATTGTACAAGGAGTTATTACTTTGGGAAAATTATATTTCTTGTTCTTAGATATATAAGTTGATAGAATTTTAGAGCTGGAGAAGGCTTTGGAAATCCTCTAACCTAGTGTATCTTCAACTTTTGTGAGTCATTAATGACTGCGAATTGAGTGAAACTTGTAAACCATATCCTCAGAAAAAAACTTAAATCCATTTGATTTATACTTACAGGAAGTTCAGATCCTTTAGAAACTTATCTATGGATACTCTGTGAGTGCACAGACTCCATAATAACAGCCTTAGTCTTGTCAGATTATAAATGAAAATAATTTTTTTTGTCTTTGTCCATCTTATTCTTCAGTGTCCTATAGCCACAGTGGCAGCCAAAAATACAGTGAGAGGCTGTATGATTGCACAATTACTGTTTAATTAATCAACTTATTTCTGATTAATTCTTAATTTTTATTATAAAATATTCAATCATTCATAATCGTAAAAGAGAAATGTAATGAGCTTCCTGTGTCTGTCCACCAGCTTCAATAATTGTCAACATTTTAGCTACCTTGTTTTATTTATCCGTCTTTTGATTTTTGACAAGTATTTAAAAACAAATCAAGACATCATATTGTTTTACCCATGAATATTACAGGATGTAGCACTAAATGATAAGGATACACCATGTTGCAATTAATAGTAATTTCCAAGTCAATTAATTTGAGTCCCCTAATTTCACCTAATTCCAAATGAGGATTCAAATACCATCCACATATTTGATTTACATTTTGTATCTAAGCGTCTTTTATTCAATAGTCCCCTCCTGATACACATTTAAACATTTTTTTTTCTTTTCTTTATGTGCAGTCACAGAGTTAGCTCTCTTTTTATTGATTTAATAATGAATTTTTTTTTTCTTGTAGACTCTTCATGGATTCTGAGTTTGGCCAATTATTTCCTGGTTCCATCATTTAATTTGTTTCTGCATTTCATGTATATCCTAAAACCTGGGAGTTAGAGATAGATTACCTTTAATTTTTTGCTCTATTATTTTTAATTTATATTTATATTTACTCTCCTTTTCAAAGGAGAGTAAGAGTCTACAAACATCCCCTCACGTCATGAAGAGTGGGATTAATAGAAGACATATTTGTGTCTTTCAATCCAAACTCTTCATCTCTTTGAAAATATGGGTTATTTCACTAGTTTGCTTTATTCCTCTGCTAAAGAACAAAGACCTTTCCTGATATTTATGCACTTCTTTTCCTGTCCCTATTCTAGAGATCAGGTTGTCTGTAATAAAATATATTCCAAATCCTGCACTGAGGCATGAAAGTGTCTAGCACAATACCTAAGACATGTCAATGTCTTAAATGTTAGCTGAAATTGAAATGAAATAAATCTCTTTCTTCACTCAAAATAACTGTATGTCCAGTTATTAAAACAAATAATAATTTCCTGGATTGAGGTAAATGAAATTATTTAGAACCCAGCACAGTATAAACTAAAATATGCTCTGTATTGGGAATGGGACAAGAATATCCCTTCCTGTTCATTGGACCAGAATTCTAGATAATTTTGTGACTATCTGGTAGTCCAAAACTGGTGATTAAAAGCAAATGAAAACATCGAAGGTACTCAATTAAAAGGTTGAAGACTCAATACACAATTGAGGAGGATGAAGTAAATATTTTAGTTTATTCTATTTTAGCTGCAGGAAAAATAAATGCATCATGGAATTATCACCAGTTTATCATTACACACATTGGTTGGCTTATTTACTTCAATAGATATATATTCTAAAATATATATTGAACAACAGGCTGTGAAGTGTACAATGTTAAATGCATCTCAGTGTAGATTATGATCTTATTTGAAGTATATAAGTAGAATGAATTTTGGGATACTTTTTGGGGTAGTTCTTTGCTACTACTTGAAGACAACTAAGTATTATTATGACTATATAGACAAAACCCAATTAACTCTGATGTAAGGAATGCATTTGGCAGAACATAAACGCTTCAGCCATCCGTACCTCTTATTTAGCAATTATCCACAGCTTCATGATATCTCTTTTATTGTACTTTCTTTTATTTACTTTATTGTGCTTCCCAGGCATATTTCTAAGCTCGTTAAAAGCACAGGCTAATCTAGTTGAGTTCATTACAAAAGACAGGGGCTGTCTGGTAATTCATTTTTCCATTTATTAACTTATTAAAGCGATATTGTGATGCACTCAGTTAATGGTACTGAAAAAGATGAAAAAGCATGGTTCTTGTCTACCAGGCATACTCCTTTCAATACCTTATCAACTCTTTCCTTGAATCTGATGGGAATTCCAGGAGCTTCATTTGCTCAGAGCATAATGCAGGAACCCTGCGACTGACTCTCCCCAGGTAAGGCCCCACTTCCCCAAGACACGTGAAGAGTATGTTCCTGGAAAATGCTCCCACCTTTGTCTTCCCCACCAGTACTCTTTGCCTCACCATCACCATCTCTTTTGAGACACTTAGGGAGTACTCTCTCTGTGCTTTTTACCTCTGCTCACATTAGTCACCACAAAAAAGCCCAATACAGTGATCTTGAAACCTTATCAGCTTCTAGATCATCATTCTCAAATAGCTTTATATGTCCTCTTTTCTAAGTCCGTCTTCTATCCTATCCATCTCCTAAAACCCTTCCACTCTGCTCTCTCCCACTATGTCTTTATGGAAAGATGGAGAAGGGAGCTATTAATTCCAAAGATGCTTATTAAGTAAAGTATTATGTAAGAGAGAATCTTGAAATACAGGTAGAAATTTTATGGTCTTGAAATAAAGGCAAAATGTACTCCACACAAAGGGAATACAATGACTAGAGTGTTAGGAAAGTAAATGCATGCATGAAAGTGTACAATGGCTTGTATCTTAACATCAAATAAAAACTCAAAAATTTTAATAAGTTCATAGTGTATGAAAATTTAAATGACATGTAGATTATCATGCCCATTTCAGAAATCATACCAATGAATGAAACAGTGTAAAGCAACGGACAAAATCTTACAGATCCTAGTGAGAGAGTGCTTGTAAACTTCACAGGGTCCAATTGGAGGATCTCAGTGTAGGTTGCATGTGCTCCTTTAGCAGTCACACAAAGACAACCTGCAAATGCATATGCATGCCGAGAGGACGCAGCTCATATCATATGCTTCATATCAAGTGTCTGAACAAGACAATTATATATTGACATGTTTCATGAAAGCTGCAAGTCTTAGTTTCTTTTCATATACTGCTCTGACAAAATCAAATTTTGACCACAAACTCTTTACTTATTTTAAGGTATTATATTTAGCTTGGAGACATTGTCTTCAACTGAAAGATAATTGTGTATATGTCTCCAAATGTCACAGATGACTTCTTTTTTCCTTTGCTTTTAAATGACTTTATTCCATTAATCACAACAGCATCTACATAATGTAAAAATGGTCCTCATATATCAAAATCACATTAATCTTTCAGTTTACATACAATACTTGGTATACTTAGGTATTTACCTGTACAGGTGACTTCTTTGATGTTTTCCTCTCAGCTTTTATCTTGGACAACGTTCATGACTTCTCAACCATGTGGAAATAAGCTTTCAAAAAAATACACATTATCTTTGTTAAGGATTCCAGTGACACAAAGAGGCACCTTATGATACTGTTTTTATTTGGAAGCAATGGTTCTGTGCAGCTTCAACCTCACACAAACACAGACATAGTTATAAGAGTGCAAATAAAGAGTGTTTACTCAAACTCTAGGCAAACCAGAAGAGCTCAACATATTTTACAATTAGATTGGGCATTATTTTTCATTCTATAAACTGGTATATTCATGCCTATACCCTCCACGATGCCTTGTACATACTTAGCGGTAATGATGGAATGAATAAGGATGTTATAATGAATGGTAGATAGGAAAAAATCTAAAACCAAGTATATTCTGTTTATACCTCTATTTCCTATCCTGAGAGTGAGAAAGGAAGCCAGTCGGAAGGTAAAACAATATGAAAATCACTCACAAAGATAAATCCTGTATGAATTATATCAAATCAGTTTTGTTCTATTTAAATTACTATGCTATTACCTCATCCTGAAGATAATTATCATACACAAAAGATATAAATGAGATAGAAAATGTATCATTCCATTTATAATAGACATCCCTTAAAACTTAAAATACATTTTGATCACTATTTGGAAACTTTGCATGTGAGTAGAATAAATTACATAAGGTGCAAGTACAGTACTTTATTCTCCCCATCTGCATATCCACCAAAAGTTTGTTCACACCCTTTCTGTGAGCCCAAACTGTCTCCACTTCTTGGATAAAATCATGGCTAAATCCCATTATTATTATTTTGATTACTCTTAAATAATAGAAAGTTACTTAGTCACTATTAATTATAAAAGTAAGAAAATTTCAGTAACTAAAATGTTCAATCTCTTAATTGTAAAAATTCCGAACTATATATAAAATGTAATCATGTTCCTGTCTCATTTAGGACCTGTGTAAGTTAGAAAGCCTTTGGTAGCAAAGTGGAGGAGGTGTGGTTGGCTTTTAATCTATTTCCCCGACTTAGCAAATGTTTTCCTTCACACCCATGCTTGCTGGAGGGGCTTCATCTCCATAATTAAGGTGAGATGGGGGAAAGGTGAATTGTGGGTAATGGGACAGTCTTACTTGAAGGGCAGTACCACAACTTGGCCTTGGTATTCTCTGTTCTGAATGCTGAAATATCTACGTGAAGAGTCTCTCCATGCTGTTCTGGTTTCTGCTTTTCCTTCTCCTTTAAATCTCCTGAATTCCTTTCAGGTGGAGAAGATGGGAGGTCTGACTCCTCGCAATCTGGCAGATAAAGGGGATACAACACAGAGCGTACCAGCGCCCAGGTGGTCAAAATAGTAAAATGACCTTGCTCATATCCTCTTTTCAGGCAGCGACCTACCTGCTCCAATAACTCTAAATCTAAAGTTCCTCCATCCTAAGGAAACCAATGGCATTCCTCCTGAATTAAGAGTATAAGCTTGTGTAGAGCTCCAGGCTCTGCAGTGCACTGTTTAGCCTTAAGTAGCTGTTGCACTATTTTAAAAAATACTTCCTGCTCTTTGGTCATTTCTTGACCCATGATAACCTAACCCCTGATATTTTACATTTGCCTCCTGTCCTGATGGGAGTCAGGACTGTCCCTTACCGGGATTCCCTCGAAAATTGATGAGCTCTCCTCCTTTACATGTAAATTCAAGGCTATCCCGTCGGGGGCACCAGTTGCAGAGCTTATAGCTTGCAGTGAATGCCAAGAATGAAGTACTCAGACAATTCCAGCTGAGCGGTGCCGGGGGTAGCTCTTCTGAGAGAGTCTGCCCCAGCATCTGTCCGCCAATTGTTTATTGAAAGGACTTGTAGTAACTACAAATGTCCACTAGATGGCCACTTGAGGTGGCTTGTTGAGGCACCTGTACCTTGTACATACTCAATCTGCATTCTCAGGAGGCTGTTTTCGGCATTCTTTATCACACCACACACTCCACTCCCTGTCCTGTTTTCAGGGTCAAGGAGTTTCATTCTCATGCACAAATAACACAAATAATACAAAGGTATTTTTCCATGTCTCAACCTCAAATGCCTTATACATAAGCTTGAATGTGTTGCCATGTGGCCCCCTACACCCGTCTCTACTAAAAATACAAAAAAATTAGTTGGGTGTGGTGGCGCATGCCTGTAATGCTAGCTACTCAGGAGCCTGAGGCAGTAGAATTGTTTAAACCCAGGAGTCGGAGGTTGCAGTGAGCCAAGATCATGCCACTGCACTCCAGCCTGGGTAACAGAGTGATACTCCATCTAAAACAAAGAAACAAACAAACAAACATTTTACTTTTAAAATAATGATTTTCACTATCGAATTAAAAACCACGTATTAGAGAGAAGATATTAAATGAGCCAAGATGTGTAATTGATGATCGTCAAATGTGTATTAGTAAATATCTTTTCAATTCTGATTTTCTAATAATTCAGTTCTATAGAATTTTTTAATCCCTTAAAGTATATGTTGATTTCCAAATGTGCCTTAGTGTAATTTAAGCAATTCATTTAACAGACATTTATTAAGTCCCTAAAATACACTGTGCTTGTTCCAGTGACACAGCTGGAATTGTCTGAGTATTTCATTCTTGGCATTCACTATGTGACATGATAAAAGCCCCATAAAACTGCATACCTCAACCATACCTCGGCTTTCTATTGAAACTGCTCTCTGTAACCCAAATGTGACAGGTAAGCAGTCCAAACCCATGCCATCTTGGCCCCTGCAACTTGTAATAAGTAATTAAGGACTGTAATTTCCACCCTACCCAGACAATGTGTAAACAAATGCTAATCTTGACTTTTGTGAAACACTTAAGTAACAATCAGAATGTCCAAAGTCCCCTGGCCCTCGGAATGTCCGGAACCCCTCGCCCTCATCTTCACCCAGGAATCCACTGGAATGTCTGGAGCCCCTCACCCTCATCTCTGCCCAGGAGGTTATTTACAGAATCCACTAGCCCTCAGAATGTCTGAAGCCCCTCACCCCCACCCCTGACCCTCACCCTCACTCCCGAGGTGGTTTTATGGGTATAAAAGGTCTTGACACCCTCCTTTCGGGGCCACGGGTTGGAGAGATGCGAGTCCTCGGTGGCCGCCAGCAATAAAGACCCCGCAATTTGGCATACTTTTGTCTTGGTGCTGACTTTCTATGCTAGCTCCACTACAACATCTGGAGGCCCCAGCGAGATTTACCTTTGTCTGTCACCAGACAAAAGCTGTTTCAGAGTCTCGCCCAGGTGGCTGCTCCCACCTTGGGGACCTCTAGGGGAGGTGCCCCCTGAGATGTTCCAGGGCCCCAGAGTTCCAGCCCCGTGGAGGATGAGCGACTACCCGGCCGATATTCACCCAAAATTCCTCAGGGTCCCGGGAACCTCTGGAGGTAAGTCAGGTCTGGGGACTGGTCCATCGGGGGACCTGAGTCAGGGGACCGGACATGGTCATTGCAACTCTGACCAGGCAAGCCTACCGTGAGATGTCACTGGAGGCTCAGGTTGCCTCATTAGAGGCTTGGGTTGCCTCACTGGAGGCTCGGGTAATTTTGTTTTCGGTTGTTTTCCATAACCTCAGTGTGAGCGAGAGAGTGAGTGTGTATATATGTAGTCCCATGGCTGGAAGGCTACGGGGCTTGTACGGGCCTTCACTCGTGGTTCCACGGGCACGTCATAAGGCATAACGGTGATTCATCTCAGAACTGAAAATTCTGAGGTGACCACGCCCAGGGTTTATATGGGTACACCTTAGCCAAGATGCTCTGAAACATCCCTCCGGGGATGTGGACGGGCAGGCATCAGACTGGTCTCCCACCTGGGAGGCACCCATCCTTTGTCTGTCAATCCTATATGTGGTTCTGTCTTTATTGTAGATTCATCAGTTTTGTTAGACTCCTGTTGGCTGATATACAGTGGTTTAGACCTGTTACTCCTGAGGTGGATAATATTCTCCATTGGCTAAGTGATCATTGACTTCAAGGAACTCTAATTGAGTTTACGCCTCTGGAAATAATTCTGTTCTCTTTCCTTTTCTTCTTCTTATTCTATCATTGAATCCTCATTCTTCCTTCTTTTCATGTCCAAGAGAAAATTCTGCCCCTGACGACTTGGGCGTAGTTTTTTTTCTCTGTTTTAGGGAATCAAACTTTAAATAAGAAACTACCACTGAAGAGGGAGACCCAAGCATCTCAGATCAACTTCCCCTTTTCATTCCTAAGACTGTAAACTTCCCTTTTTCATTCCTGAGACTGTAAACTGAAGCCCTTTTCATATGTAATTCCTGAGGCTGTAAACCGAGATCCTTTTCATATGTAATTCCTGAGACTGTAAACCGAGACCCTTTTCATATGTTAAGCTATAAACCTAAGATTCTTCCACGTGTAACATCTGAAGTATAAGCCTATATAAAGATGGAACCTTCCTTTGTTAGGGGAGCTTGGCTGTTAGGCAACTATGCCATTTTACTCCCGGCTGAATAAACTCCTTCCTCCTGTATTCGGTGTCTGAGAGATCTGCTTCCTGCGGCCGCTCCTGCTACATTTTTGGTGCATTGGCCGGGAAGTGAGTCTCGGATAGCAGACAACGGGAAAAAGTCTCTTAGGTGGTTTGCCTAGCCCTGTGGAGCGTCCCTGCAGGGGGAATCCTGCTCGCTGGGGTGGCGCATCCTGAGAGCGCTCCTGGGCAGGTATTTGCCTGGTGGAAAAGCCTTGCCAGAGTGAAGCAGGGAGGCCCTGCAGTGTGGATCCACCCAGTGGCTGAACACCAAGGAGTAATGAGCATTTGAGGAAGTCCGGCTTATTGAATTTGGTAAGATTGAACCAGGGAAAGTAGCCCACCCCATTTTGGGTGGAAGCGTGGCTTGATCACCCATGGGTGCCAGATCGGCACATTGGAAGGTAGCTCTCTCTGTAACCTCGGAAGCTTTTGCTTATGGTTTTGAATTGGAAGGAAAGCAATCGGATGTGTGTCTGTGTGTGTAGATGTGTCCAGCCCAACTCATCAGTCATAAAAGGTATCGGGCCCATTAGGAAGGGCCTCATACATCGAGCAATTTGTAAGAATTAGAGACAGCCACATAAGGCTGAGTGAAGAAGCCTCTGGGCGTTATAAAAGGATTGAAGTGAATGTAAATTGGAGAGTGCTCTGTGCTGTGTCTTGCTAGGCTGGAACTGCTGTAAGTGAACTGACACTCTCCTAACTGTGGGAATTGTTTCTTTGAAGTATTAATATGGCTCACTCCCATAGCAAGCCCACCCCTTTAGAAACCATGCTGAAAAATCTCAAGAAGGGATTTAGTGGGAATTATAAAGTAACTATGACACCAGAGAAATTAAGGGTTTTATGTGGGGAAGATTGGCCAGCATTTAGGGTAGGTTGGCCCCTAGAGGGGACCCTAGACAGGCCTGTTGTCTCCAAAGTAAGGCATGAGGTTATATACGGTGAGCTAGAACACCTTGATCAATTTCCATACATAGACTCGTGGTTGCAGTTAGTGTTAAACCCTGTGAAGTGGCTAAGAGAGCAGGCAGAGACTGTTTTAGTAGCCAAGGGATAGACTGCTAGAAACCACTATCCCCCTCGCTGCCGAGAAATGCGGACTCCCAAGTCCAGGCAAATGCAGCAGCAGAAACAGGCAGGATTTGCATGCATGAATACTTCAGTTATTGGAAGTAGCTAACCAGGCGTTTGTAAACCAAGAGGTGGTAAGCCAGAGGGAAAATCACAGGGAAAGGGAACGTCAGGCTCAACGGAAGGCTGACTTGATAGCTGCTGCTATGAGAGGAACACCCCCAAGGGCGTGGAAAAAGAGGGGTTCCTGGAAAGCCCCACAGTCTGCCCGCCTGTGCCTGCAATGCGATCAGTGTGCATTTTGTCAAGAAATAGGACACTGGGGAAAAAATGCCCACAGTTAATGAGAGAACAGGGCGATCCTAAGCATGAGGATCCAGATAAAAAGTGAAGGGGCTCTGTTCAATCTAATGGAAAGGCCACTGGACTAAAAGAGAGAGGGGCCGGACTCATATGCCCCCAAAGAGCCCACAGTCTGGTCGACAGCCCTGTAAGCCCCCATGGAAAAAACAGAACCAATATTGTTAGAGCTATTAAGGTGTTAAGAGAACAGACTTTCTTGTACTTAATGGACTGCCCCTGCCCCGCTTCTCCGGCAAAGCCTGTTGTGCAAATCGAGGGCCACTATCACATTCAAAGAAAGAGATTCCCTGAAGCTAAAAATGCCTCAGGCAGGGGTTATCCAGGCTCTCATTGTCCCTTGGGAAGGAGGGTGGAGCCTTCCTAGCCAGAAGCAGAAGACTGATATTATCACCTAGGCCCTTGCAGGGTTTGCGTGGCTTTGCACCCAACTCATAAATGCAGTTGGGATTGTTGCCAGCAGAGGATAGTTGGTTCACTTAATTGGACTTAAAGAACACCTCCTTAGCATTGGAATGGACTCGGAGGGTCAAAAACTATTTGCATTTCAATGGCAGAAACCCATAAGTAGGTGTAACCACTCAATACACCTGGACCCAGCTTCCCAGGGGCTCAAAAACTCTCTCATCATCCTTGGGGAGGCTTCAGCCCATGACTGCTCCCCAGAAGCTTCTTGCTTGCACGCTGCCCCCGTATGCTGATAACCTTCTATTGGGACACCCCACAGCAGTCAGGTGCGCAAACAAATACCTTACCTCAGCACCTAGAGGACTGTGGGTATAAAGTGTCTAAAAGAAAAGCCCAGATTTGCCAAAAAGCAAATGCAATATCTGCGGCTCATCATCTTGAAGGGGGAATGCAGCCTAGAAGCAGAGAGGAAGCAAGCCGCTTGCAGAGTGACAGAACCTGAGACTAAAAGGCAGGTGAGAGAGCTCCTGGGAGCCGTGGGTTTTGTAAATTGTGGATTTCCAAACTTCACAGTACTAGCCAACCCCCTCTATGATGTGACAAACTTGGGAGACAAGGAGAGCTTTGAATGGTGATCCCAGCAGCGTCAGGCCTATCAGGAGCTGAAAACAAAACTAATATCAGCTCCAGCTTTGGGACTGCCTGATTTAACAAAGCCCTTCACATTATATGTGGCAGAAAGAGAAAAAGTGGCAGTTGGGGTCCTAGTCCAAACAGTAGGACCTTGGCCCAGGCCTGTAGCTTACCTCTCCAAGCAGTTGGATGGAGTTTCCAAAGGATGGCCCCCATGCTTAAGGGCCCTGGCAGCAACTGCTCTGCTAGCACAAGAGGCAGATAAGCTAACTCTGGGACAGAACCTAAATATCAAGGCACCTCACACAGTAGTGACTCTAATGAATACCAGAGGGCACCACTGGTTATCAGATGTTAGGCTGACCAAATACCAGAGCCTGCTATGTGAAAATCCCCACATCACCATTGAAGTCTGCAACGCCTTAAACCCCGCCACTTTGCTCCCAATGTCAGAGGGTCCCGTTGAACACAACTGCGTTGAAGTCCTGGACACAGTCTATTCCAGCAGGCCTGATCTTCGGGATCAGCCATGGACAGTAGCAGACTGGGAGTTGTATGTGGATGGGAGTAGCTTTGTCAATCCACGAGGGGAAAGATGTGCAGGCTGTCGTGGTAACTCTGGACACTGTAATCGAGGCCAAATCCCTGCCTCAGGGCACCTCAGCTCAGAAGGCTGAACTCATTGCTTTAACTCAAGCCCTAGAGCTGAGTAAAGATAAGGTGGTAAATGTTTACACCGACTCTCGATATGCCTTCCCAACTCTCCAAGTACATGGAGCACTGTACAAAGAGAGAGGCCTGTTAACTTCAGGGGGAAAAGAAATAAAGTATCAGCATGAAATTTTGCAGCTGCTAGAAGCAGTCTGGAAGCCCTGGAGGGTGGCGGTCGTGCATTGCCGAGGACATCAGTGGGCCCACACCTCCGTGGCCCTGGGAAATTCCAGAGCAGATTCAGCAGCTAGTAAGGCAGCAGCTGCCCCCTACTGAATAGCAGTTACAGCCCCGCTGATTCCCCAGATCCCTGATCCAATACCCACTTACTCTAAGGAGGAAAGAGACTTTCTCCAGACAGAAGTGGGTAACTGATTAAAGAAGGATGGATCCAACTGCCAGATGTAAGAATAGCAGTGCCACAGTTGCTGGGGGCTGCAGTTGTACAACCCATACATGAGACCACTCATTTAGGTCAAGAGTCACTTGAAAAGATGTTGGGCCAGTACTTTTACATCTCACACTTAGCAGACTTGACCAAAACTGTGGCACAGGGATGTATTACATGTCGGCAACACAACACGAGGCAGGGTCCAACTATTCCCCCTGGAATTCAAGCTTATGGAGCAGCTCCATTTGAAGATCTCCAGGTAGACGTTATTGAAATGTCCAAGAGTGGGGGACATAAGTATTTGTTGGTCCTGGTGTTCACATACTCTGGATGGGACTGAAAGAGCCCATGAAGTAAGCCATGTGCTGCTTTGAGATCTTATCCCTAGGTTTGGACTGCCACTGCACATCGGAGCAGACAGTGGACCAACATTTGTGGCAGATTTAGTCCGGAAAACAGCAATGGCCTTGGGTATCGCCTGGAAACTGCACACTGCTTACCGACCCCAGAGTTCCGGAAAAGTGGAAAAATGAACCAGACCATCAAAAACAGCCTAGGGAAAGTGTGTCACGAAACAAGATTAGAGCAGGTGCAGGCACTTCCCTTGGGGTTATTCGAAATTAGAGGCATCCCCTTTAGGAAAACAGGATATTCCCCTATGAAGTCTTATACCATATGCCCCCTCCCCTACTTTGGGCACTCCTAGGAACTCCTCGGGAGTGGGGAGAGATTGAGTTAGGATGCTAGTTACCAGCTCTAAGGAGAATCACTTAGGATACTTCAACCTAAGTAAATAACAAATGTCTTGTAAGCCTTTTTCTCCCCGGTTCACCCTTTCTCACTAGGTAATCACGTGTAGATAAAGGTCGGCAGTACAGTCCCTCTAAAGTCACAATGGAAAGGACCTCAGACCTGATCCTGACCAATCCCACAGCCGTGAAGGTAGAGGGAATCGCAGCCTGAATCCACCACAGCCGTGTCAAAACCAGCAACAGCTGAGACTTAGACCAAGGCAAGGACTGCAGAATCACCTTAAGAAGGACAACAAGCCCTGCTCCAGCCACATGCCGAAAGCTGGCTGGTCCATGCATGGCTGAAGCATGAGGAGATTCATCGTGGGACTTGTTCTTCTTAATATTTGGACTTGCACAGTAGGGACATTAACTAATTTTGAAGAATGCTGTCAGTATGTACACCAGGTAGGACGTAAACGTTGCTGCCATTCTTTTGTCCTGCGGTTCTTACAAATGTATGGGGACACAGAAGGGAACCTGTTTATATAATGGTACTCAGTGTAAGGTGTGTAATCTGTGTGATGGACAGGTAGCTGTGTCATAGGCATCATTAAGCCCTCTTTCTTCCTATTATCTGTTAAGATAGGTGAGCTGTTAGGGCATCCAGTTTCCTCCAATAGGGAGAAGAGAGATCTAAAACTAGGGAATTGGACAGATGATGAGTGGCCACTGGAGAGAATTATTGAGTACTATGGGCCAGCCACATGGGTCGAAGATGGCTCATGGGGATACCGGACCCCTATTTACATGCTCAACCAGATCATCCGGTTGCAGGCTGTTTTGGAAATACTCACTAATGAAACGGGCAAAGCTCTGTCCCTCTTGGTCCAACAAAAAACTCAAATAAGGCACACGATCTATCAGAACCGGCTGGCCCTAGATTATTTGCTAGCAGCCGAATGGGGAGTCTGTGGAAAATTCAACCTAGCCAACTGCTGTCTGCACATAGATGAGCAGGGGCAAGCAGTAGAGGATATTGTGCGAGACATGACCAAACTGGCACACGTGCCTGTACAGGTGTGGCACGGATTTAACCCTGAGTCCTTATTTGGAGATTGGTTCTCATCCTTGGGAGGATTCAAAACCCTCATCATAAGTGTTCTAATAAAAATAGGTGTTTGTTTACTGCCCTCTTGTCTATTCTCCCTGCCCTTCAGATGATTAGGGGATTCATCACTACTGTAGTTAGCCAAAAGAATGACATCATAAGTGTATTATATGAAACACTATCAGTCGGTTTCTTCAGAAAATCTGGAAAGTGAGAATGAAAGTGAGACCTCTCACTAACATTATAGAGTGGTGAGGGTCTCAAAAGGGGGGGGTTAAGAGGGAGACCCAGGAATCTCAGATCAACTTCCCCTTTTCATTCCTAAGAGTGTAAACTTCCCCTTTTCATTCCTAAGACTGTAATCTGAAGCCCTTTTCAAATGTAAACCGAGATCCTTTTCATATGTAATTCCTAAGACTGTAAACCGAAACCCTTTTCATATGTAATTTGTGAGACTGTAAACCGAGACCCTTTTCATATGTTAAGCTATAAACTTAAGATTCTTCCAAGTGTAACATCTAAAGTTTATGCCTATATAAAGAACGAACCTTCCTTTGTTAGGGGAGCTTGGCTGTTAGACAACTATGCCACCTTGCTCCCGGCCAAATAAACTCCTTCCTCCTGTATTCGGTGTCTAAGAGATCTGTTTCCCGTGGCCGCTCCTGGTATACCACTCCTCTTTGCCCGTTTAGGGTAAAAAAGGAGTAATTGTCTCTTCTGTCAAAAGAAACAGAAACAGGGAGGGAGAGGAGAGAGGACAAGAAAGTAGGGGAGGAAAAGAAAGAGAGAGGAGACAGAAGAGAAAGAGTGAGAGAGTAGACAGAGAAGAGAGAGGAGAGAGGACAAGAAAGTAAGAGAGGGGAAGAAAGAGGAGACAGAAAAAAGAGAGAGAGAGGAGACAGAAGAGAAAGAGAGAGAGTAGACAGAGAAGAGAGAAAGTAGACAGAGAAGAGAGAGGAGACAGAGACAAGGAAAAAAAGTGAGAGAGAGAGAGAGAAGAGAGAGAGATAGGAAGAGAGGAATTTCATGCTTTTTAGGGTCCCTGTGTCAAGGTGACCAAAAGCTGCAGGGGTTGGGAACTCGCAGCCAGCCAAGCGGCTGCGAGCTCAGTTTTTAAACTGACACATAAAGCGTTTTTTTCTTTCTCTGCGGGCCGCCAGCCCTGCCCGGCTTTCAGGCAGGCCACACTGCCTCAGGGTGCAGCATTTGCATCCAAAATCTGGCTTTAAGAAAAAGCTTTCTAACTCTTTATAATGCAAGTGACCTGTTAGCACAGTAGTTAAGGTGTAGGGCCTGCAACTGCAAGGTTTTTTGTTCAAATCCTCAGTGAAGCCAGTCTTAAATTAGTGAAATCTCTTGGAGGAAATTCAAAAACTGAAGGAAAAACCAAATAGGGTAGTCTAGCTCCCGGCCTTGTACCGCTCTCCAGTGCACGATGGCCAACTTCAAGCCTGGGTTTTCAGGCCAATATGGGATAAAAATAACCCTGGAGAACTCTGCTCTTTATCGAAACTAGAATGACCGTCTTTTGGAATTGGGTGGCCTGACACTGGGACCTACGACTCAAAAAAAAAAATTACCCAGGCTGTATAGAAAATGGTGGCAGGAACTCCTGGACACCCTGACCAGTTTCTATACATTAACCGATGGTTGGATTTAGTCCAACAATCCCCCCTCCCCCCCGCCATGGCTGAAACATTTCATAAAACAGGCTAGACTTCAGGTCATGTTAACTGGCCCAAAGAAAGCTCCTTCTGGGCCAGCCATTCTCTCCACCCCAGCGGAGGATCAGGAATTACCTCCACCCTACTCAAGGTCCTCTGAACCAGGGTCTCAGCACCCCCCTCGACAGTACTAGTAACCAAACCTTGTGCCCCCTGCACACCCACAGCAGGGCCCCACACCCACCAGCAGTCCTTTCTCTCCAAGGGGCGCCCCCAACAGGAGAAGACAATCAGGGTTGCCCATTCTTTGTTCACATCCCTTTCTCGTCAAATGACTTATATAACTGGAAGGTGATAGAAATTAAAGAGAGGGTCAAAACACCAAATGTTGGCACAAGCTTTATTAAGAGCAAGGGAAAAGCTTCCAGGCTGCACCCAAAATTGGCTTGCAGCACCTGTGGTGTGGCCAAGGGGATTTTTACGGCCTGCAAGCTGGCAGATGCCTCCACTGTGAGGGGCTGTGCAGGAGGGGAGGTGCTGGGGAACTGATGAGTTTAATAGTTCCTGGGAGGGGTTCGTGCTAGGGAACTGCTTAGATGATGAGAGGGGGAGGGTTAGAAACCTGCTGAGATGGAAAGTTCCCCGGGAGGGGGTTGTGCTGGGAGGCTGGGGAACTTAAGCCGGCAGCGGCAGCGGGTTTTACAATGGAGTAAGTTCTGTCAGAAGGCTCAACATCCCCTGTTCTCTGAGAAGCCCCAGGCTTTGACAGAGCTCTTAGAATCTGCACTCCAGACTCATCGCCCCACTTGGGACGACTGCCAACAATTATTACTGATTCTGTTCACCACAGAAGAAGGAGGCAAAATTAGACAGGAAGCCCTGAAAGCCTTCATAGGTCCAAGGCGAGGAACAGTAGAAAAAAAAAGGGGGGGGGGGACCAAATTAAAAAGGTTTTTTCCTCTACCCAACCCCAATGGGACCCGAACACCTTGGGGGGTCACCAAGCTCTGAACACTTTTCACCAGTATCTTTTAGAAGGGATTAGGGGAGCAGCCCACAAGCCCACAAACCTCTCCACGGCAGGGACTGTAACTGAGGGTCCACAGGAGTCGCTGGCTGCCTTCCTTGACCATCTACACTCCTATTGACCCTGAGGCTCCAGAAAATCAGTGGACCATCAATCTGGCTTTTGTTTCCCAGTCAGCCCCAGATATTACAAGAAAGTTGCAGAAGTTAGAGGGATTCCAGAGAACAAATTTAACCCAATTGCTGGAAATTGCCCAGAAAGTTTTTAATAGCAGGGATACTCCTGGAACCATACAAAACAGAAAAGTTACTAAGGCAGTAATAGCAGCCCTTCAGAAGACACGAGTCATTTCACGAGGGCAGGGGGCCTTGTAAAAGGGCCCCCAGGGCCCCTGGCTCCATTAGGAAGAAACAAATGTGCATACTGCAAAGAAGAGAAAATTAGAAAGAATGAGTGTCCCAAGAGAAAAACAGGAGTAATTGCTCAGGAAAATCCACTGAGGGCTATCCTCAATTTAGAAGATCAGGATTGACGGGGCTGGAGCTCTTATTTACTAAGCCCCCAAGAGCTCAGGGTCACTTTAAGAGTTGGGGACAAACCTATCAGCTTCTTAGTCGACACCGGGTGGCCCACTTGGTCCTTAGCCTCTGGGACCACTATCCAGTAAAAAAACAATTATCCAAGGGCCACAGAAAAGAAACCACAAGAAGCCCTTGGACCACCAACCGACTTGTTGATCTGGGGAATGGCACCGTCACCCACTCCTTCTTAGCCATTCCAGAGTACCCACTCCTAGGATGGGACTTATTCCACAAAGTTCAAACAAATATTTCTTTCTGAGAGTCAGGCTTGCCTCTCAATTCCTCCTCCCTTGGCATCAGGACCACCTCGACAAATCCTCATCACCTGTGCTCTGTCAGATGAGTATCTCTTGCAAGAAACTTTATCCTCAGAGACAGATCAACCACCAACATCTGACCTCCTCTGCCAAATCTAAGAGAATGTACCTGGAGTGTGGGCGGAGACAAATTCCCCAGGCTTGGCAAGTCCCCGTACCCCAGTCGTGGTCCAGCTGTTGGCAATGGCAACTCCAGTCCAGGTACAACAATATCCCATGAGCCAGGAAGCCAGACGGGGAATTGCTCCACATATAACCAGACTCCTAAAAGGAGTAATCCTTACTACCTGTAAGCCCCCCTGGAATATCCCCTTGCTCCCCATCTTAAAACGAGGCACAAAGGACTATCAGCCTGTACAGGACTTCAGGGAGGTAAACAAATAAATGGAAATTGTCCACGTTACAGTTCCAAATCCGTACACCCTCCTAAGTCTATTGGGTGCAGAACACCATCATTACACTGTCTTGAATCTCAAGGATGCATTCTTTTGCATCCCACTGGCCCCTGTCAGCCAGCCCATATTTGCTTTTGAATGGACTGACTCCTCGGGATACTGGGGTCTCAGGGCAACTCACTTGGACAAGACTGCCTCAGGGGTTTAAAAACTCCCCCACTCTGTTTGATGAGGCACTTAGCCAAGATCTTGCCACCTTCTGAGCTGAGTTCCCCGAGTGCACCCTACTCCAATACATGGATGACTTACCCTTGGCTACAAAAACCCAGGAGTCCTGTAAAGAGACCACCCAGTCATTATGAAAGACCCCTGCAGAACCCAGAGGAGGTACTGTATACGGATGGCAGCAGTTTCATGATTGACAGAGTCAGGTATGCTGGGGCAGCTGTAGTCACCCTAGAGCGGGTTATCTGGGCCCAGACTCTTCCACATGGAACCTCGGCCCAAAGGGCAGAACTCATACCTCTGACAAAGGCCTTAGACTGGGTGGAGGGAAAAACTGTAAACATCTACACGGATAGCCGGTATGCCTTTGCTACGGCTCATGTACATGGAGCCATTTATAAAGAAAGAGGACTACTTACCTCAGAGGGAAAAAAGCCATCAAAAATGAAGAAATCCTAGCCCTACTAGAGGCTATATGGAAGCCCAAGGCAGTGGCATTAATACACTGCAAAGGACACTAGAAGGGAAATTCACCAGAGGTGAGGGGAAATAGGGCGGCTCACCCTGTCCCAGACAGGCAGCCTTGGGACCATTAAAACCTCTGACTCTTCTTGTAACTCTGCCATCCCCAACCCTGCCCCCTACCCCTACGTACTAATGAAGAAAACTTTGCTAAAGAACAAGGGGGCACACAAGATTCCACAGAATGGTGGATTCTACCAGACACAAGGATTGTGGTCCCCAAGGCTCTAGGATGGGCCCTAGTTAAGGACACACACCAGGCCACTCACTTAGGACAAACTAAACGAATTGAGCTGCCAAAAGCTAAATACTACATTCCCCACTTACATGAACTTATCAAGGAAATTACTACTTGGTGTGATGTATGTGCTCCAGCAAATCCAGGAGGGAACAGGTCTAGCCAGGTAGGAGTAAGACTCAGAGGGACTAGCCCTGGGGAGCACTGGGAAGTAGATTTCACTGAAATAAAACCCCCAGCAAATAGCTATAAATATCTCCTGATGTTTATAAATACATTCTCTGGATGGGTCGAAGCCTTCCCCACTAGGTCCGAGGCCGCTTTGGTGGTCACAAAAAAACGATTACAGAACCTTGTTCCTCGGGGTTGGACAATGGGCCTGCCTTTACTGCACAAACTTTTCAAGGCCTAGCCAAGGCCCTGGGTGTATCCTGGAAATTGCACTGTGCCTGTTGTCCTCAGAGTTCAGGGCAAGTCGAACGAATGAACCGGACCTTAAAAGAAACCCTGACAAAGTTTATCCTAGAGACCAGTGAAAACTGGGTCAGCCTGATTCCTTTTGTCCTCCTCCACATCCAATGCATACCCTATCAAAAAGGTTTCTCCCCTTTTGAAATCATGTTCAGTAGGCCCCCTCCCTTACTCCCCAGACCCATGGATACTGTGCATGCTGAAGTCCATAATCATACACTCCTTAAGTCCTTACAGGTGCTCTAGTCTGTTCAATCCCAGGTACACCAGCTCTTTAAGGACACTCGTCCCACCCCATTGGACCTTGCAGAGCAGCCAACACACCCCTTCCAGCCTGGAGACTCTGTCCTTGTTAAAAGATTCGCCACCTCTGGCCTCACTCCCTGTTGGAAGGGACCCTACATGGTTATCCTGACCACACCCACTGCACTCAAGGTGGACAGACTAACGGCCTGGATTCATCACACCGATGTCGAGACTGCCCACCGGAAGGACAATGGAGTGTCAAACACTCATCCCCCGATTCACTAAAGCTAAGACTTGTGTGCTCTTTGAGGTCACCACCCTTGCCACCCTAATCTGTGCTGTAGATCCCTATAGCAACCCCCCCTTGAACCCACCTACTATCAATGGGTCCTCACCGAGGGCTCCACTGGAGGATATGTTAGTTCCTTAATGGGGAAGGGATCCACCCTAGTCAACTTAACCCTGGAGTACATTCCGAAGACCCCCATTACCTTCTCCCTAGACCTCTGTGCCCTCCTAGGCCCCAACCTAAATTTCAGAACAAGTGGAGGTGTGGCCGGGTGCAGCAGTTCAGGGGCAGAGCAACAACTATCTGTGCTGAGGATCCACCCCATAAAAAAAAAGATGGAACTGTGAAGACTTAAATGAATTCTTTTGCCCCCATTGGGGTTGTGAAACTATCTCCACCATATCAGGGTACACCAAAAACATAGACTAATGATATTGAAGTCTCGATATGAGCCCTTAGAACCAACAAACAATACTAACCTGTTGGAGGAATCAATGATTTAATTCCTGTAAATAAAACAAGGGGGGAATGTGACATGGTAAAAGTCCCATAAAACTGTATACCTCAACCATACCTCGGCTTTCTGTTGAAACTGCTCTCTATAACCCAAGTGTGAATAAGTAATTAAGGACTGTAATTTCCATCCTACCCAGACAATGTGTAAACAAATGCTAATCTTGACTTTTGTAAACCACTTAAGTAACAATCAGAATGTCAAAAAGTCCCCTGGCCCTCAGAATGTCCGGAGCCCCTCACCCTCATCTTCGCCCAGGACGTGATTTTCAGAATCTACTAGCCCTCAGCACGTCTGAAGCCCCTCACCCTGACCCCTGACCCTCACCCTCACTCCCAAGGTGGTTTTATGGGTATGAAAGGTCTTGACACCATCCTTTCAGGGCCATGGGTTGGAGAGACGCGAGTCCTCCATGGCTGCCAGCAATAAAGACCCTGCAATTTGGCACACTTTTGTCTTGGTGTTGAATTTCTATGCTTGGGCCAGTACAACAGAGGTATGCAGTTTTATGGGGCTTTTACCATGTCACAGTCACAGTGTGATCTTAGCTCACTGTAACCTCTGCCTCCCAGGTTCAAGTTATTCTCCTGCCTCAGCCTCCCAAGTAGCTGGGATTACAGGCACGAACTACCACGCCTGGCTAATTTTGTATTTTTAGTAGAGATGAGGTTTCATCATGTTGGCCAGGCTGGTCTTGAACTCCTGACATCAGGCAATCCGCTTGTCTTGGCCTCTCAAAGTGCTGGGATTATAGGAATGAGCCACTGGGCCACCAGTCCCAGGGTATTGTTAAAAACAATATAGCACTTAACTAGCAATTAATGGAGCTTAACACCTGGCTGAGATCAGGTGTTAAAACAAAAAGAACCCTGACAAAACCAGTCATTCCAGTGTGACTGTGAGCATGCTAACACTATGTCCTCTGAGGAGCAACAATAGAGGCATCACACTGTATATGAAGAGGAATAAGCTTCATTTACATAATTCAGTATCAGGCACTAAACAAATAATCAAACAAATAACAATAACAAGTCCAAGATACAAGGACTAGGACCCAGAGTTGACACAATATATTATTTAAAATATTAAGTTTCCAATTAAGAGACATGCAAAGAAGCAGGAAATTTTGAGCCATATGCTGGAAAAAAATAGGCAACAGAAACTGCCTGTGAAAGAGACCAGAGATTCTGAGAGTTAAACAGGTACACTGGAAGCATCATGGTTTAAGAACTAGACGTAAAAGGAAAATAAATCTAGGAACTCCCAAATCACTAAGCTAAAGGTAAAAGTCAAGCTGGGAACTGCTTAGGGCAAACCTACCTCCCATTCTATCCAAAGTCATCCCTCTGAGGCTCGCCTGAGACAAATACATATCTGATTGCTTCCTCTCCCCTATTGTTTATGTAAAAATGTAGATTCACTGAGCCAGGCTAAATTGTGTATTCAGTGGAAGGCTGATCAAGGACTGAAAACAATGCAACCTTTTGTTTCTTATCTATTTCTAACCTGGAAGCCCCCATTTCGATTTGTTCCACCTTACTGAACTGAACTAATGTACATCTTACACATATTGATTGATGTCTCATGTCTCCCTCTAACGTATAAAAGCAAACTGTACTCCTAACCACCTTGGGCACATTTCTCAGGACTTCCTGAGTCTGTGTCATGGACCCATCCTTAACCAGGGCAAAATAAACTTTCTAAATTGACTGAGACCTGCCTGAGATATTTTGTGTTCACATATATAAATTGCTAGAGCCCAGAACAAAAAATTCTACCCATTTGTTATAGTGAATCCCAAGTTCCTCTTCAAAGAATCAGTATGTCAGTATGTACAGCTCTCTTATTCTGTAATTCTCTATTTTAAAGTTTAATTTCCTTGTAATTCTAGTAAACAACTTTCTCCACTGGTTCTAATCAGTAGTTCACATCTGCTTCCCCTCTTCCCCATCCTGACTCACCTTGGTCACCTAATCACCCCTGGCTGCCTACTCTGACATGCCTGTAACTGTCCTTCCCACCAAAACACCCACCTTGCCACTCCAGCTCAGACCCCTGCTCTTTTTAAAATAGCCAATCAGGATTAGTCTAGCTTGTGCGGTCTAATCCTAGCCAATAGGGGATGACACAGCAGTAGGGATGACCCCCCCCCCCGTGAGGCATAAGTACCCCTTCCTCCCTTGTCCAAACATGTGGTGGCCATCATTGCTCCATCAGTGTGCCCTGCACCCTTCTATAGAAGTGTGATATTGTGCTGGCCTAGAGCCAGAACCGGAGCAAAACTATTTTATAAAATGCAAAACTGTTTTTAGATAAGTTGAAATGGCTGCCCCATTCTCCTTACAATAACTACTGTCCTTGGCCTCTGTAAATAGAACTGCTGTTTGTTCTTCAAAACTATGTAAAGCTGCTTACCTTTTCTTATCAGTAACTGCCAGAATTGCTAGCCTTTGCTTACTGGCAATTGCCAGACTAAGCAGCCCAAGCTAGTTCCATCCTGGCTCCTGTGACTTGTAATAAGTAACTAAGGTCTGTGATTTCCACCTTAACCAGATAATGTGTAAACAAATGTTTATCTTGACTTCTGTAAACCACTTAAGTAACAAACGGAATGACAAAAGTCCCCTTGGCCCTTGGAATGTCCGGAGACCCCCACCCTCATCTCTGCCCAGGAGGTAATTTACAGAATCCACTAGCCCTCGGAATGTCTGAAGCCTTTTCATTCCCATCCCTGCCCCTCACCCCCACTCCCAAGGTGGTTTTTCGGGTATAAAAAATCGTGGCACCCTCCTGTTGCCACCACAGGTTGGAGAGACGTGAGTCCTCTGTGGTCGCCGGCATAATAAATGACCCTACAATCTGGCATACTTTTGTCTTGTGATAACTTTCTACATTCGGTCAAATACAACAGAAGTAAACTGCCTTGCTGAGAGGACATATTTTCAAGTGCTATTTCTTTTGTGGCATCGAAATTTTACTTATAACACATTTACAGCCAACCAATTGTTGAAAAATGGGCTAAAAATACATGGGAAAATTACAGTTTCTTCAATAAACGGTATTGAGAAAGCTGAGTATCTACCCACAGAAGAATGAAATTAGACCCGTATCTCTCACCATATATAAAAGTCAACTGAAAATGAATTAAATGCTTAAATGTAAAATCTAAAATTATAAAACTACTTGAAGAAAACATAGGGGAACAGCTCCATGACATTGATCTTGTTGCTGAAAATATGGTTGCCGGGTCTAAGGATGGCTCTGAGAAGGGCCTTTTTCTGTGTCCAGCTTGGGCTCCAGGCTCAGGTTCTTGGCTTCCCTTGCTTGAAGAATTGAGCAGAGAGTCTTAACCACACGGTGAGTGTTACAGCTCCAAACAAGAGTTTGCAGACCGAGAGACTGAACAGCAATGCAGTTTATTGAGCAAGAAAAAGTAAAGCTTCCACAGCCTACAAGGGGAACTGAGAGGGTTGCTGTTGTTGGTTAGGGCTGCCTGGGCCTATATCCCCAAGTAATTCCGAGTTGCTAAGTGTTTGCTCCCTAACAAGTGTTAGTGACTATGTAGTGAGGGCTCTCTTCCTGACTTGCAGATAGCCACCTTTTCACTGTGTCCTCACATGGTGGGTAGGGTAAGGGAAAGAGAGAAAAAAAATGAGTACTTTCTGGTATTGTAACTTGGGGGGCAGGCAGGAGCAGGTTGCAGGGGCATCCCAAAAGGTGCTCACTGTTCCCTGACTGGATGTGTTTTTTCCAGGTCCTTGGGCTCTCACTCACACAAGAATGGGTAGGAGACCCTGGCAGCAGTGATATTGTTCAAGTAAATATCAGACCCAAAGAGCTTTGCAGAAAAGCGATTTATTAGGCAGAGAGAGAGAGAATGAGAAATAGATAGATAGATAGAGAGAGCACCCACACTGTCATGGGAGGGGTTCCAGAGATGGAGTCCACACATGTAAGGGGCAGGGGGACTTTTAATGTAGGAGTTACTCCCGCCCTATTCAAGTTCTTGTCCCATCAGAGGAGTTCCCTCAAACTTCTGCTGGAGTGATTGATCTTTGATTTTGATATCTGATTGGTTACCTGGCTTGCAATAGATCCTCTCCTTCCAAAGTCTTTTGGTGGGCTTTTTAAACAAAGAAAGTTCACCTGGGCTGTCTACCTTCCTGCGTGTGGGAAGTTGGACAAAGAACTCTAGGCTCCCGGATTGGGGGTGGGTGGATAGAGGTATAGCGCTGGTAAGTTCTTGCCTTTGAAACCACGCCTCTTATGGACCCAGGAAGAGAAGCTAACATAGTCCCTCAGTATTTCTCCTTTATGGACACTATTGTCAAAATGAGGGCTCCATCCTCCTGATCTCATCTAACTCTAATTACCTCCCAAAGGCACTATCTCCAAATGCCATCACGTCAGTGGTCAGTGGTTAGGGTTTCAACATATAAACCTTGGGGGAGCACAAAACATTCAGTCTAACATATGGGAGCTGCGTATTTCAGAGTTCACTGGGTGCTTGTTATAGATGCAACTTCCTGAGTCAAGAGTCTCTAAGGTAGTGATTGAACATCTGCATTTTTAATAGACTCCCTCAAGAATTCCTAAACCCACTAGCATTTAAAAACCACCTCTCTTATTTTACAGATGTGGAAATTGTCAGTGGGGGAGGTTTAAGGACAAGTTTAAGGGTGATCTGATAGCTCTTTGCAGAAAATTGGGACAGCATAGAGAATAGAGAGAGGCATGCCACTTTGGAAACTATTGCAGTTACCATATTCAAGGTGATAAGAGTTGAGAAGTGTCACTAGGCATTTATTATATCTCAGTCTTTCAGTTTTCCAGGCTCATTCTGCCAGTGACCTTTATTGTGTGCACAATTAGGAAAGAGGGAGGGAGAGAGGAGCAGACCAAGAAGGAAATTGATATTAGCATGTAATAGAAGATGAGCCATTCAGTGGCAAGGAAACAAATGTTAGTCAAGGTGTAATTTTATGATGTCCTCCTCTTTCTTCCATCTTATCCCTCCTCTTCTCACTTCCTTTATTCACAGCCATTGAGTTTTTTGCTTTTGATTGCACACAGTTCATTTCTCATTCTCATTCTATTCATTAAGTTTGTGGATGTTATATTTTTGAAACATCTCATAAGAATATTTCAAATCAAATTGCATAGCATAGTTATTATTTCAACACACTTCCTATAATTTGCAAGTTACTGTCCTAAAAGCTAGGAATAAAGAGATTGCAAGGTCACTGCCTTTAGGAAGCTAGCATTCTAGGGATCAGAAGATAAATACATGATTATTAGCATTACTTCCTCCATAACCACCAACCATTCTGCAGTTAAGGAGCCTAGAAGACAATGTTGAAATCATAGCACATTCTATTAAGGTACTAGAAATCATTCATAGTATATGTTTATTACATGTATTAGACATATTTACATATCGCTTTAGATAGATTGTTAACAACTTGAAGAGTCTCTAGTGGAAAAGCATGGAACTGTGTACTTTCTGTTAGAAATTTTAGTCAAAGAATTGGGCTAAATTCTTAGAAGGCAAGCTTATAGCATTTGCAGATTATACAAGGCTAGGAAAGTACCCACACATTGATACAAAATTAAATTTCAAGGAGAACCTAACATGCTGAAAAATAAGGGATTAAAAATAAAAAGTTAACAACGGATACATGTCCAGACTTGCCTGTAAGTTCAATAGAATCAACTATAGAGGCACATGGTATATGGAAGTCTGGTTTGGCAGGAGTTTAGAAAAATTACTGGAAGTTTAGTTAAATTAAGTTTCATATAAGGCAACTTTATGAAGGTTGTTAAGAAAGCTGATGTAGGCCAGATGTGATGCCTCACACCTGTAATTCCACCATTTTGGGAGGCCAAGGTGGGAGAATCACTTGAGTGCTTAAATTCAAGACCAGCCTGGGAAATATAGTCAGAACTCATCTCTAATATTTTTTAATTAGCTAAACATGGTGGCACGTATCTGTATTACTAGATACTCAGGTGGGAGGATCATTTGAACCGTGAAGTTCAAGGCTGCAGTTCATTTATGATTCCACTGCACTCCCCACTGGTCAATGGAGTGGCACCCTGAGAAAGAAAGAAAGAGAGAGCGGAGGTTGAGGGGTGGGGGAGAGAAAAGAAGTGAGAGAGAGAGAGGCAGAGAGAGAATGAAAGAAAGAAAAAAAAGAAAGACACAGGTAATCTAAGTTACATTAGTGTCTGTGGTTTGCTGCCAGGCATGTAAGCATGAATAGTTCAAAACACATCAGTAGTTGCCGTTAGTGAGAAGGTGATGTTCCTTTTGCATTTAATTTATGTACCATAGAAAACTGGTATCGTGGTACTGAAGAGAAATTACACAACAATATTCTCATATCTTTGGGGACAGGTTTTGATTTCCAGTCATGATGTTAAAGAAATTTCTGGGAATAATAGAGCCACCAAAGAGGTTTGAGACAGTTCTTAGTATTGAAATATTGGCAAATGTTTCAACTCTCAAGAACCAATCAACAGATGTTATTAGATAAATGAATGTTAGGAAGACGTTAACATGGGAAGTTATTCTGCCATGCAAATCATGTAGTATAAAAATATGTGGCCAAATAGCTGATTTTAAGATTATGTTAAGAAAGAAAGCCTAAATTTCACAGTTTGGCAAAAGAACTTTGTGTTAGGTCAATAAAAAGCAAGTATCTCCTGAAGCTTATCTCAAAGTCATAGCAGTGCTCTTGTCCTTGCCCTTGCCCTAAGAAGTGCTAATGTACATTTCTTTGCTAGCTAAGCACATTAAGACTGTCTTTGGGGTAAACTATATTGCAATTAGCACATGGAATCATAAAGCAATAGTAATATTGGGAACAAGAGGTACTGAGAGTTTTACTTAGTGGTTTTAGGTTATGTCTATGACATGGTTTGGATGTTTGTCCCCTCCGTATCTCATGCTGAAATGCAATTCCCAATGAAGGAGGCAGGGCCTGGTGGGAGGTGATTGGATCATGGGGGCAGATCCATCATGAATGGTTTAGCACCATCCCTTTGGTGATAAGTGAGATCTCACTCTGAGTTCACATGTGATCTTGTTGTTTAAGAGTGTGTGGCACCTTCTCCTTCTGCCTTGCTCCCACTTTTGCCATGTGATATGCCCGCCCCTGCTTCACCCTCTGCCATGATTGTAAGCTTTCTGAGGCTCTCACCAGAAGCCAAGCAGATGTTGGTGCCATACTTGTACAGCCTGCAGAACCGTGAGTCAATTAAACTTGTTTTTTTTTTTTTTAAATAAATTGCCCAGTCTTAGGTATTCCTTGATAGTGAAGCAAAAGTAGACTAATACAGTCCATAATTACAAATTAATAACACTATATTAATATTCAGAATGCTATGATTTTGTAGGAACAAAGGAAAATGTAAATATACATATCCAGTAATTTTTGTTCAATCCATTCAATCCTCAAAATGCTTTCAAGACTGGAGAAAGATTTAAATGATGATTGTGGCAAGGAATATTTACTGTAACATTAGACTGCAGTGGTAGGTCAATCACCCAAGGACTCACCTGCCATTAGCAGACAGCCTCACCGAGTCTGTGTCAGAAAAACTGTTCCTGAGCACACACATATGAAAATAATCTCTGAATGGTCAGGAAATACAAGTGGGGGATGGGGGATGGTTCAGGATATGGGAAAGAGGTCCTACCTCAGCAAATAGAAACCAAAAGACAAAATGCGGGAGAAATGTTTAAAAGCATTGAATAAACCAAATTACGGCCTAAGATACAGGGAAAACAGGCAATTTTAGGCATCATTGGTAAACATTTTCTTGATGAAAACTGAAAAATATGTATCAACCTTTTAAATTATGAGTAGTTCCATTTACAAAAATTTATTCCAAGTAAATAGTCAGACAGAAGTAAAATGATGCATGCTTGAGGGTAAGTGGTTCAGTATCTGTGACAGTGAGCTGGTTCAGATGCAGGCTTTGGAAACAGACCTACTTGAATTGAATTCCAGCTTTGCCACCTACTCTCTTGATGACCTTGGAAAGTCTTAAACCTCTCTCAGCATCCTTTTCATTATCCGCAAATGGATTGCATTAATAATGACTACTCAGAAAGTTATGAAGAGTAACAGACAATACATGTAAGTATAAGACCTGGACCTAGAACATGGCAAATGTTCTATACATGTTAAGCACAGTATAAAAGAAAGAAAGAAAAGGAGGAGGGTGAAAAGGAGAGAGAGAGAGAGAGACTGGGAAAGGAAGGGAAGGAGAAGGAAGGGGAGGAGAGGGGAGGGGAGGGGAGGGGAGGGGAGGGGAGAAGAGGGGAGGAGGGAGGAGAGGAGATCATTCACAAAATACTGGTGAAATAAAGTAGAATGTATCCATAAAATCGAACACTATGTATCCATTAAAATTCAATATTTACACTTATAGATAAAAATGATAAAAGAAGCAGATAATAAAAGTTAATAAGTATTATTTTTGTGTAAATGTTGAACACTATTAACTTTTTTGAAACATTATAAACCAAGTTATCAACTGTATTTAACAGGTGATATTATTATTGTTTTCTTGTTTATACAGTTCATTCTTTCTGAATACTTTACAAAAAGGAAGTAATACTTGGAAAATCAATAAGCCCCCAAAGATTTTATTTTTCTCTTCTTAAAAAGGAAAGACCAACAAGTATACAAGTAATACAGTAAATACATCTGGAAGTGCTGTGAATTCATTCTTAATTTTTGCACTAAAGGGGGGCCCAATTTGTTGAAAACCTATGATTATTGACATATTCAAATATATGGAAAAAGAATTTGTGATGCTTGTATTGATTTAGAGTAAATAACTACAGAAGGCCATTTTAATGTGTTTTGTTTTAAAAAGTGATATGAAGATGAAAAAATATCTGGAATATAATTCACAGCAACATACACCTGTTTCATAGTCTGTTGGATAATAATATAATCAAAATTTGAGAAGAATATAGCTTGAAGTTTACAATTGTATATCAGGAAAAATTAATTAATATTTTATTATTTGCTGGTTTGGAACACATTTACTAGGTTTCTACCATCAAACCAACTTATATCTCTCATAGCAGTACTTAATAAAAATAATCCACTGAAAATGACATTTTTATATTTTTCCTCAGTTTAATTTTATAGGTGACAAGCATTAGTTGTCTGCTTTTATTCAAGAAACAAACTGTAGGCTGGATGTGGTGGCTCACGCCTGTAATGCCAACAGTTTGGAAGGCTGAGGTGGGCGGATCACCTGAGATCAGGAGTTTGAGACCAGCCTGGCCAACATGGTGAAACTCTGTCTCTACTAAAAATATAAAAATTAGCTAGGTATGGTGGTATGTGCCTGTAATCCCAGCTACTGGGGAGACTGAGGCAGGAGAATCGCTTGAACCTGATAGGCAGAGGTTGTATTGAGTTGAGATGGCGCCATTGCACTCCAGCCTGGAAGCCAGAGTAAGACTCCCTTTCAAAGGAAAAAAAAAAACCTGACCAGTGCAGTGATTGTATGATAGGCAATCATACATGATTTCCTCTGCTGTCATGCTATTATAAGCCAGCAGAATGTATTTGACAGGGCTGTTATCGTTTACAGTATTTAACTGTTAGTGCAGTTGGATATAATCATTACTTTGCCTTAGACATGTTATATATGTTTAAAGCAAGAAAGGAAGTTAATTTATTGTCAAATGTATTACACTAAGTGGCATCTTAGGTTCTATATCCTATATATGGCATGCCATGTTCCTATTCAGCCTTTTGAATTCTATTCTCTAGGTTGTTTTCTCTTTTTCTTGTTGATCCACTTACTGATTCAGCTATTAATGAAAGTTTCTCACTGCTACAGTTTGAGTGTGTCACCCAAAAAGCATGTGTTGCATACTTTATTTTCAGTGTAACAGTGTTGGGAGGTAAGAATTAGTAAGAAGTGATTAGGTTATGAGGGCTCTGCTCTCATAAACAGATTAATGCAATTATTGAGGGAATGGATTAGTTATTGTGGGAGTGGGCTTGTTATAAAAGCAAGTTCAGCTTCCTCTTGCTTTCTTGCCCTTTGTCTTCTACCATGGGATGACCCTGCAAGATGGCCCTCAGAAGTTGTGAGCCTTTAGACTTTGGATTTCCCAGCCTCTTGAACTATAAGAAACACATTTCTTTTCTTTATAAATTATCCAGTCTTACATACTCTGTGATAGCAGCACAAAATAGACTAAGATCCTCACTCTGGAGAACAGTCAAAAGTGACAAAGTTAGTCTCTGAACCAAGCTGTCTTATTTTATTTTAGAGACAGGGTTTTGCTTTGTCATTCACGCTGGAGTGCACTGATGTGATCATAGTTCACTGTGGATTTGAACTTCTGGACTCAAGCAATCCTCCTGCCTCAGCCTCCCAACTAAGTAATTGTATTGAACTTTGTGCACTGAACAAAACACACACACACACGCACACACACACACACAAACACATACGTTGTTTCCAATTAGTGGCTTACTTTGTGTGCATTTGATATCTGCAGTAGTTCATTTTAAATATTCCCTTCTCTACAGAAAAAGTAATTTTGGATAATAATCATGAAATGAATAATAATAGTGACTAGAAAAGAAAGATGAGTGGTGGATTTTCTTTTATTGTATTTTCTAAATATACTCAGGCTAATAAAAATAAATAAATATTAAAGTATAAAGAAGAAAATGTGGAATAGCTTAATAAATTTTGGCTACATTAATGCATTTGGGGGAAAATAAGAAAAAAAGTACATTTCGTCCTCACAATTTCTAAAAGCTTTTGTAGGTACGCAGTAAGAGTATACATTTATGAGGTACATGAGATATTTTAATATAGGCATACAATGAATAATAATCACATCAGAGTAAATGGGGTATCCATCACTTCAAGCATTTATCATTTCTTTGTGTTACAGATTCCAGCAGTATGCTTTTAGTGATTTTAAAATATACAATAAATTTTCGTTGACTGTAGTCATCCTGTTGTGCTTTCAAATGCTAGATCATTTTCATTCTATTTAACTACATTTTTGTACGCATTACTATCCCCACTTCCCCCTCACTCATGGAGATAGAGAGATAACAATCATTGTACTCTCTATCCCCATGAGTCAATTGTTTTAATTTTTAGCTCCCAGAAATGAGTAAGAACAAGCAAAGGTTATCTTCTTGCCTGGATTATTTCACTTAACATAATAATCTCCAGTTCCATCCATGTTGCTGCAAACGACTGGATTGTATTCTTTTTATGGTTAAATAGTACTCCATTGTGTATATGTACCACATTTTTTTTATCCTTTTGTCTGTAGACAGACACCTGGATTGCTTCCAAATCTTAGTTATTGTGAATAGTGCTGCAAAAAACATGGGAGTGTAAATCTCCAGTATACTAATTTCATTTCTTTAGGATATATACCTATGAGTGGGATTCCTGGATCTTATGGTAGCTCTATTCTTAGTATTTTGAGCAATCTCCAATCGTTCTCCACAGTGGTCGTACTAATTTGCATTCCCACTCACAGTGTACGAGGGTTCCCTTTTCTCCACATCCTTGCCAGCATTTGTTATTGCCTTTCTTTTGGGTAAAAGTCATTTTAACAAGGATGAGATGATATCTCATGGTAGTTTTGACTTGCATTTCTCTGATGATTGATAATGTTGACCATCTTTTTATATACCTGTTTGCCATTTGCATGTCTTCTTTTGAGAAATGTTTATTCAGGTTTTTGCCCATTTTGTAATTGGATTATTAGATATTTTCCTATTGAGTTGTTTGGGCTCCTTATATATTCTGGTCATTAATCTCTTGTCCTATGAATAGTTTGCAAATATTTTCTCCCACTCTGTGGCTTGACTCTTCACTTTGTTGATTGTTTCCTTTGCTATGCAGAAGCATTTTACCTTGATGTAATCTCATTTGTAAGTCTTTGTTTTGGTTGTCTGTGCTTGTGGGGACATTACTCAAGAAATCTTTGTCCAGACCAATGTCCTGGAGAGTTTTCCCAATGTTTCCTTTCAGTAGTTTCACAGTTTGAGGTCTTAGATTTAAGTCTTCATTTTTATTTTATTTCTGTATAGGTAAGAGTATTTCTGTATAGGTAAGAGATAGGTGTCTAGTTTTATTTTTCTGCATATGGATATCCAGTTTTCCCAGCACCATTCATTGAAGAGAGGGTGTCCTTTCTCTCCAATGTATGTTCTTGGCAACTTTGTCAAAAATAAGTTCACTGCAGATGTATGAATTTATTTCTGGGTTCTCCATTCTGTTCAATTGTTCTGTGTATCTGTTTTATGCCAGTACCATGCTGTTTTGGTTGCTATAGCTCTGTAGTATATTTTGAAGTCAGGTAATGTGATTCTTTCAGTTTTGTTATTTTTGCTCAGGGTAGGTTTGGCAATTCTGGGTCTTTTGTGGTTCCCATATAAATTCTAGGACTATTTTTTTTTTTTCTATCTCTGTGAAGAATGTCATTGGTATTTTGACAGGAATTGCATTGAATCTGTAGATTGCTTCGGGTAATATGGACATTTTAACAATATTGATTCTTCCAATCCATGGACATGGAGTATCTTTTCATTTTTTGGTGTTCTCTTCGATTTATTTCATCAGTATTTTATAGTTTTCATTGTAAAGATCTTTTACTTCTTTGGTAAGTTAATTCCTAGGCATTTAATTTTATGTATGGCTATTGTAAATGCAATTTTTAAAATTTCTTTTTCACATTGTTCACTGTTGGCATATAGAAACAGTACTGGTTTTTGTATGTTGATTTTGTATCCTGCAACTTTACAAAATTTGTTTATCAGTTCTAATAGTTTTCTTTTAGAGTCTTTAGTTTTTTCTAAATATAAGATCATATCATCTGCAAACAAGGGTAATTTGTCTTCTTTCATTCCAATATGGATGACATTTATTGCTTTCTCTTGTCTGATTGCTTTAGCTAGGATTTCCAATATTATGTTGAATAACAGCGGTGAAAGTGTGCATACTTGTTTTGGTCCAGAACTTACAGGAAAGCCTTTCAGTTTTTCCCCACTGAGTATGCTACTAGCTAAAAGTCTGTCATATGTGGCTTTTATTGTGTTGAGGTATGTTCCTTCTGTATCCAATTTTTTAAGTTTTTTTTTTTTTTATCATAAAGGGATGTTGAATTTTATCAAATTCTCTTTCAGCATCAATTGAAATGATTATGTGGTTTTCCTCCTTCACTCTGTTGATATGATGTATCACATTGGTTGATTTGCATATATTGTTTCATTCTTGCATCTCAGGGATAAATCCCACTCGGCCATAATGATCTTTTTATGTGTTCCTGAATTTGATTTGCTAGTATTTTGTTAAGGATTTTTGTATCAATGTTCATCAGGGATATTGGTCTGTAGTTTTCTTTTTTGATGTGTCTTTGCTTTTGGTATCAGGGTAATATTGGCCTTGTAGAATTAGAATCCTCTATTTTTTGAATATAATAGAATCTTCTATTTTCTGAAATGGTTTGAGTGGGATTAGTATGAGTTCTTTAAATATTTGGTAAAATTCAGCAGCAAAGCTATCGGGTCCCAGGCTTTTCATTGCTAGGAAACATTTTATTATGGCTTTGCTCTCATTATTGTTATTGGTCTGTTCAGATTTTGAATTTTTAAATGGTCAGTATTGGTAAGGTGCACGTGTCTAGAAATTTATCCATTTCTTCTAGGTTTTCCAATTTATTGGCATATAGTTGCTCATAGTAGTCACTAATGAATTTCTGTGGTATCATTGTAATGTTTCCTTTTTCACATCTGATTTTATTTACTTGGGTCATCTCTGTTTTTTTGGGAGGGGATCTGGTTAGAGGTTTGTCAATTTTGTTTGTCTTTTTAAAAAAAAAAATCCAAGTTTTCATTTTGTTGATCTTTTATATTTTTTGTCTCAATTTCATTTATTTCAGCTCTGTTCTGTGTTATTTCTCTTCTAATAATTTTGAGTTTGGTTTGCTCTTGTTTTTCTAGTTCTTTAAGATGCAACATTAGGTTGTTTATTTGAAGTTTTTCTACTTTTTTGATGTAGGTGCTTATTGCTATAAACTTTCCTCTTAGTGCTGCTTTTGCTGTATCTCATAGATTTCAGTATATTGAATTTCCATTTTCATTCGTTTTAAGAAATTTTTAAGTTTCCATGTTAATTTCTTCATGGACCCACTAGTCACTTGAGCATATTATTTTATTTCCATGTGTTTGTATAATTTCCAAAGTTCCTCTTGTTACTGATTTCTAGCTTTAGTCCATTGTTGTCAGAGAAGATACTTGATATGTTTTCAATTTTTGATTTTTTTTTTTTTTTTTTTTGAGTTGGAGTTTCGCACTGTTTCCAGACTGGAGTGCAGTGGCGTGATCTCGGCTCACTGCAACCTCCACCTCCTGGCTTCTAGCAATTCTCCTGCCTCAGCCTCTCGAGTAGCTGGGATTACAGGTATGTGCCACCATGCTCAGCTATTTTTCTTTGTATTTTTAGTAGAGATGGGGTTTCACCATGTTGGCCAGGGTGGTCTCGATCTCCTGACATTGTGATCTGCCCACCTCGGCCTCCCAAAGTACTGGGATTACAGATGTGAGCCACCACGTCCGGCACAGTTTTGGATTTTTTTTACAATTTGTTTTGTAGATAAAAATTTCTAAATAATTGTATTTTATTTTGAATATATTATTCAATATCAGTGAAATATTATATCTATGTATTTAATTCTAAATTTGCACAGCAAACAAACATTATATCTTCCAGTTTACACCCTATTTAACTTTTTGAAACTTGAAACACAAAAATTCCGAGTGTTTGAATGAAATGTAGCTCAAGGTCAGTTTCTTCACCGTTTTAATCACTGTGCTATCATCGTATATTTTGAATATGAAATTAAGACTCTATTATCACAAGAGTTGGGAACACAGACTATAACTGAAACAAGTTCAGACAACTATGAACCAATATTAACTCTCTCTCAAAACCAATAAATGAAACTGAGACCATATCTTTCAGGTATTGATTGTATAACAGGAAATTATATTATCTATGTCATGTATAATTAAAATAGCAATTATTTAGAACTTAGGCCAACAGAAATTCAGAGGTCAAGGAATATTCTATCCCTGACATTGCTTATAATTGCTGGTACATGGTGATAATAAAAAGCAGACTTACTCTTGCTTTATTATTACCATTAAATTATGCACAAAGCAAGCCCTTATTGCCTGCATCCAGGTGTTGTGCCCTCATTCCGTTACCCTGTCCAACTTTCTTACCCTTTTCTCTAGAGTAAAGCTGTAATCCATACAATGGCCTTCCAGACCAAGTAACAATGGCCTACTTATCATTTTTGTGATGAAAGCACTTAAAATCGACTCTATTTGCATTTTTCAAGAATATTGCATATTGTCATTAACTACAACCACTTCATTGTACAATAGCACTCTTGAATTTATTCCTCCTATTTAACTGTAATTACGTATTTTTTGACCAACATCTCCCAATCCTTCCCTCCCTGCTAACCACGCCAGACTTTAGTAACCATCATTTTACTCTCTACTTCCATGAGATCAACTTTTTTAGATTCTATATATGAGTGAGAACATGTGGTTTTTGTCTTTCCGTGCCTGGATTACTTCACTTAGCATAAGGTTCTCCAGGTTCATCCATGTTGCATTGACAGGATTTCCTTATTTTATGGCTGAATAATATTCCATTGTGTATATATACCATATTTTCTTTATTCATCTGTTGATGGACATGTAACTTGATTCCACATCTTGGCTATTGCAAATAGTGCTGCAATAAACATGAGAGTACAAATATCTCTTCAACATACTGATTCATTTATTTTGGATGTATATTCAGTAGTGACATTGCTGGATCGTATGGTAGTTCTATTTTCAATTGAGAAATGTCCATACTGTTCTCCATAATGGCTGTACTAATTTACATTTCCACCAACAGTGTATAAGAGTTCCTTTTTCTCTGTATTCTCACCAGCATTTGTTATTTTTTGTCTTTTTATAATAACCATTCTAACTGGGGTGGGGCGATATCTCATTGTGGTTTCAGCTTGCATTTTAATGATGATTAGTGATGTTAAACATCATTTTTATTAATTATGTAGATAAAATTTATGAGTAAAATGCCCCAGAAAGGATATTGTTTAAATCATTTTTTTTGGAATTTCTGCTTGCCTTGTGGAATGCCATCCGAATGACTCACTTAATATGATATAAAAACTTGTATAAGCTAGGTGGGGGGGTTGGCTCAGGCCTGTAATCCCAGCAGTTTGAGAGGTCAAGGCAGGCAGATCACTTGAGCTTAAGGACTTGGAGGCCAGCCTGGGGCAACATGGTGAGACGCTGAGTTTACAAAAAATACAAAAATTGGCCAGGTGTGATGGTGCATGTCTGTAGTCCCAGCTACTCGGGTGGCTGAGGCAGGAGGATCGCTGGAGCCCAGGAAGTGGAGGTTGCAGTGAGCAGAGATTGCAGAGAGCGGAGATTGCACTGTTGCATTCCAGGCTGGGCTACAGAGTGAGACCCAGTCCCGAATAAAGTAAAATAAAATAAAAATAATTACTTGTATAAAAAAATGAAACTTACAGTTGTCACTCAGTATTCGCGGGGGATTGATTGATTCCAGGATGCCCCTCTCCCCTGTGGATACCAAAGCCCTTAGATGCTGAAGTCCCTGATATAAAATGACATAATATTTGCATATAGCCAATTCATATTCTCCTGCATATTTTAAATAATCTCTAGACCACTATAATACCTAACACCATATATATGCAATGTAAATAGTTGTTATACTGTATTGTTTAGTGAATAATGACAAGAAACAAGTCTGTACACATTCAGTACAGACATAATCATCCATTTTTTCCTGAACATTTTCAATCTCTAGTTGGTTGAATCCACAGATGCAGAACCTATGGATACAAAGGGATGACTGTAGTTAACATTTGCCCTTCACTGGATCACATACATGTATTATGACTTGATGTTTCAGAAAATGTCAGTTCCTAGACGCTGTTTTCCTAAAGAGAAGCTTTACAACATACATAAGAGAAGCTTACTCATACATTTAGGCAATATAATCAAATAATGTTCAGTATAGAAGAACACTTCGAAATGTTAAAGAGTTCTTTAATCATTGTTCTCAATCTATATTATTGACGCTTACTTTAAAAATAAAAATTTATAATTAACATAAAACTTTATGTATAAATTAATTGAAATAAAATATTTAGTAAGACATGCCCCATGGCATATTTAAGCCTTCCTTTGTTAGCTTTTAAAAAATAAAACATATCCATGGCTAGACAATTATAATATTAATATATGTGCAACAATATTTTTGATAAAATAAATAATTTCTATAAATTTATATGGTCATTATTGGTAGTTAGTATGAGAGTTACAAAATCATTCAAATTTCAAATAATAATTGTTGAGAAATATTATCTTTTGATTGTCATAATTAAGTTGGAAGTCATTCTGTGTCATTATTATCATCCACTTGAAAACACTAAGTTAAAAAATTTAAACCTAAAGACTTTCAGAGGCACTCCATCTTACTTCATTCCCAATTCTGTAATATACACCTACCTTACAAATAACTGACAGTCTAGTATATAATTCACATAGATACAGAGTTATCCTATTAAATAGCTTTCTGAAATCAATTTGTTTCTTCAATATGCTGACCATCACAAATAACTTCTTAAATAGAGTTGTGAGACAGTTGAAATCAATGAAGTAACTATACATTTTGTTCAATGCTTCTCTCAATAAATTATCTCAATAAAAGCAATCTGGAAACATTTAGATGGTAAAGGTTTTGTATAATTATTGGATTTATACCTATACAATTTAGAACAATCAAAATGTATAATTATTGAACTTTAGTTCTAGTTATGGTATAAAGCTGATCATTGAGAACTACATTTCTATAAGAAAGGAATGCAATGCAACGAGTTAGCTGTCCAAAATATTAAATTTTTATATTTACTTTACATAGTGACAATAGTTGGATAACTTTAATGTCTTTACTTTCCATGAACAATATCTTTCTGTGTGGGGTTAATTGTGCACTGAAGGATAGAAAGCCTCACAATTAATTCTTCTTACTGAATTGTAAATTGCTGTTTAACCATGAATAACCATAATAATCATCGTATCCAATGCTTGTAACACACAGAGTTTTACTGAAAATAGTTATTAAATGATCACAAACATTTGGCCAAGCACAGTGGCTCATGCCTGTAATTCCAGCACTTTGGGAGGCTGAGGCAGGCAGACTGCTTGAGTTCAGGAGTTCGAGATCAGCCTGAGTAACATGACAAAACCCCATCTCTACTAAAAATACAAAAAACTAGCTGGGAGGCTGAGGTGGGAGAATCACCTGAGCTCAGGAGGTAGAGGCTGCAGTGAGCCAAGATGGCGCCATTTCACTACAGCCTGGGTGACAGAGTGAGACCCTGTATGAAAAAAAACCAAAAACCAAAAAACAAATGTTTGTTGATAAAGCTGGCACGTGGGAAATGGGGAAATGGTACATAGATTCTCAACCCTGTTTTTTTCCTTTGGTTTAATTTGGTGGCTTTTGTTCTATCAATACTTGAGTCATTGAATATAGTGAACTAATAACTGTGAGGGCAGAAATAAATCATGTGTTTTGTACATGTAACTCTGAACTTGAAGTTTTAAAATTAGCTAAAATTATCATAAAAGCAACATAGTAATGAAAGCATTGACAAAATAAGTACATTTAGTTTTTACTTTTTTCCCCTTTGCTATCTGCAAATAAATAGTTCTTTAATACTTCAAAACTATATTCTAAACAAACAAATTGACTAGTCATATAGAAGAAAGGTCACTTTTCCCTCTTTCCCCAGGCTATGCTGGATTCAGTTCCAGGCGTTGTACCCATCTGCTCCTCCCTTTCAGCACTATGGCTAAAACAAACTACCGACGAGCTTAAAAAAAAAAAACTCAAATGTAGTGGAGGAATAGCTGCAAAAAGTCAGGATGGTGAATTAACGCAGATTAATTTCTGTTTTCATTGGCAGACAGTTTAAGAGAAAGCAAAAAAAGATGCAAAATGGTAATACAAGCTAAGTGGTTACCATTTTAAGAAAGAAAAGATTTCTACCAGGCACAAAGGTCTCCATGGCAACAGTGAACTTAGACCTTTATCAACATTATATCTGCAACATGTCACAGAAGATCTATTCCACTATTCTACTTTGCAAACCTTACTTTACTTTTTTTTTTTTTTTTCTGGGTTGTCTTTCACTATACTGAAGTATACTTCAGTCAAACAAGATATTGAGACAGTTTGAATGCAGGAGGAGACAGGAGAATCCAGCTGTTCTCCATTTTGCAAAAATGTACAACAAGGCAACTCAACCCCTTCTTTGTTTGTTTTGGAGATTATAATTATTTCTCTTTTTTCCCATAATGCCTTCCTGAAGCAGATATTATAGCTTTTTTTCATAAAAGGATATTATTTGCATTTACATGCAACTGTGTTATTTTTCAATCAATTAATGGTTCTCAATTGCCCATGTTCTGTTTCATATTTAACTTATTGTTTTGAAAGAAGTTTAGACAGAAAAGCTGCAAAAAATAAGCACAAAATTCCTATCTGTCCTTCTGCCAGCTTCTAATGTCAGTATCTTGCATCACCTTAGTTACAAGTGTGGAAACCAGGACATTCACATGAATATATGATTAGCAAATAAGCTAAAGACCTTATTCGAATTTCACCAATTTTTCTATCACTTTCCTTTTTCTGTTGCAAGATCCAGTCCAGGATTCCACACCACATTTAATTGGCAGGCATTTAATTTGATGCTTCCATCTGTGCCAGTTTCTCACTAGTTTCTTGTCTTTCATGCCCTGGAAATTCTGAAGACTACTGGTCAGATATTTTGTTGTGTGTTTCTGAATTTGTGTTTTTCTGATGTCTTCTCACGATCAAATTGAGAATTTGCTATGAATGGAGAGGACACCACACATGTGATGCTGTTTTTTCCTCAGTGTGTCACATCAGAGGGTACCTGATGTTGCTATGTCTTGTTTGTAAGGTAATATTCACTTGATCACCTTAATCACAAAGTTCATGTGGTGTCTGCCACGTTTTCTTATGGGAAAGTCATTATTGTTATTTTTTGGTGTTGTTAACTGTCTTTCTTTCTTTCTTTTTCTTTTCTTTTTTTTTTTTTTTTTTTTTTTTTTGAGTTGGAGCCTGGCTGTGTCACCCAGGCTGGAGTGCAGTGGCATGATCTCTGCTCACTGCAACCTCTGCCTCCCAGGTTCAAGCAATTCTTCTGCCTCAGCCTCCCAAGTAGCTGGGATTACAGGCATGCACCACCATGCCCAATTAATTTTCTTTTCCTTTTTAGTGGAGACAGGATTTCACCATGTTGGCCAGGCTGGTCTCGAACTCCTGACCTCAGGTGATCCACCCACGTTGGCCTCTCAAAGTGCTAGGATTACAGGCGTGAGCCACTGTGCCCAGCTGGTTAAGTTTCATAGTTAAGGCATACTTTGGAGACAGTACATTGAGGTTAGGTCAACCTACCTCTTACCAGAATTCGGTATAGAGATTTCAGCCTCCTTGGAAGATTCTTCTCTGCAACAGTGATTCCTGTATTTCTTGCTTCAATGTGATTATCTATTTCCCTCATTCTTTCTACGTTTATCAATTGGAAATCTTCCATAAGGATTACTGGTCCATTCTGCTACATTTGTTTATTCATTCAGTTATTTATTTTTATCTGTATAGATTTGCCGATACTTTATTGTATGGCTTATAATTTAATACTATCCATACTCACTATCTAGCTAAGTATGCTTTCAGGTCTGGCCATTAGGAGCTCCTTAAGATAGGCTTCTGTGTCCTTGCAGCTTGCTCCATCCTTTAGTGAGCACCTCTTTGCTTCTGTATAACAAGATGTTTTCTGATCATCTTGTATTTTTTCCCTCAGCTTTGAAATGAAGTCCTTCTTCAATGAGATCTGGCTCTTTTGATTAGAGGAGGATGGTTGGAAAGTGGGTTCTGTACAGGATTATGCCATTGCTTCTAGCTCCCCCCAGTGGACAGAACTAGAAAATACAGATATTGATCGACTTACGACCTATGAAAATACAGGTATTGATCGACTTACGACCATTCGACTTTACGACCACAATTGGTAGCCACGACTGCTCTGCGTCTGGCAGCGCAAACGTTGCCCAGCTGGGCGTACGACAGTGCGGACCAGCTTCCGGCAGCACTACCATCTCCGCGTGCACCATTTCAACTGTTACCCCAGACTCGGTACAGCAATTTGTGTTTTGTGTCTTGGATATTTTTCATCAAACCCCTCCCAATAAACTTCTTATACATTTCGAAGCAATGGACCCAAACATTGAACGATTTGCAAGGATTGAATGGATGGTGCACGATGTGTTTCGTCCGTATCGTGAAATTTATGAAGAGAAAAAGAAACATACAATTCAGACAAAGCTCGCCATGTTTATGAAAAAACCAACTCCGGTAACCCCAACTGCTGCCTCAGATGACGACATCAACGATCCGCAGCCAAGCACCAGCAGCCAATAAAATGTTTCGTACATGTTTATGTATTTTGATATGTTTTGCAATTGGGAAAATGTTTCCTATGGTATTTTTTACACCTGTATTTTGTATTTTTGTATGCACCTGTATTTTGTAATTTTGTATGTTTTGCAAATATTAAACCAGTTGTACTGGTTATGCAGTGTTTTACTTAAACCTGAGAAATGTAAAAATAAGAAACAAAATGGTGTAGAGATGTTACGAATGGCATAAAATGAACAAAGAAAATTATGATATATAATAATGAAAGAAAATTATGATAAAATATGACTTAAAGATTTTTATAACATCATTTCACAGTACTGTGCATATAGCCTACTCAACTTACAACCAAATCGTGTTACAACCGGTCTGTCGGAACCAATCGTGGTCGTAAGTCGAGCACTAGCTGTATACCTAAGTCTATTAACCTCTTAGAGGGACACACATCTAGTAATACAATTAGGACTAACTGGACATAGTTTTTTAAATTCACGAGGTTACACAAATGCCTTCAATTGTCATCCATTGCCACAGACTATATCCTAAGTCCCATTTTTCATCTGAGACTTCATTTTCCAACAGTGAGAAACCTGGCCCTCAGGCTCTTCCACAGATGGTTCAGTTTTTATATTCCCATAGAGGAGTTTCAGAAGTGCGAATCCATGTGAACCTCTGTGAGACATTTACTAGCTAGACTGTGCATTTTCCTACTAATCTTTTTCATGTAGCAATATGTTATCCTTCAAAATACTCTTGTGCAAAGTTTTTTAGATAGACCACCTCCTTCCCTGCCCCTTTCACTGTGACTGTGTTATTTTTTCATGAGAGTTGTAGATTCAATTGTTGTTGTTTGGGGTTTCCCCCAAATCCTGGCTGATTTTGATGATTTATTTTCCAGATATGTGGAGTATGATGCTGGGACTAAGAGGCACTTCTTCCTCATCCCCATAATCCACTTCCTATTCTCATTCTCTCTTTGCCCATGTGTGTTCTCTAGGTAACAATAGCATTAGGGTCTCATTTCTCCTGGCCATGTTACTTTTGTACAGATGAGCTGTTACTTTTGTACAGATGAGGTGTATTGAGACGTTGACCCCCATCTGCAGAGATCTGGTCTGCAGACCCTGACTCAATGATGGATGAATGAATGCACTCTCATACCATTACAGTGATTCAAGTGGGCTAGGGATGGTTGTCGGCTGCTTTCAGAGGGTGAAATGCAGCCAATCAACCAAGACTCACTGTACATCCATACCTTTATTCAAAGATTTCATAACAGAGGTTCTAAGTCAACACACTTGTGGATAATTAACATGGTTAAAAGTTAGTTTTATGAATAATAAAATTTTAGGCGCTGGGCCCAGAATAAACACTATTAATGGATAATCCCCCTTTGATCTCCCCCTGAGAGGGATATCCAGCACAAAGTTTACATGAGTAAACAGAGTAGAGACAAAAGGATGTGCAGTAAACAGACTTAAACTGGGAAAGCCTTTTATCGTCCCTGTCTCTCCTCTAACATAATGGACCAACTACCTTCAACCTGTCCCAATAAAACCTTTCGGCCTTCCAAAAGGTTTGAGACTACTCTATAACTTTCCCTAATATTTTAATATTTTGCCAGCCACCCCAAGTGAATTTCAACAGTGTATTTTTCCTTTCATCCTTTTCTTTCTTTCATGAAATGTGGCATACATTAATATTGTTTTGTATTTTGAGTTTTTCACTACAGTCTATTCTGGAATGGCTCCACAGCATTTTCTTGAAATTATCCTCATCCTTTGTTTACACTACACGTGACTCCACTCTATGAATGTGCCATAGTTGATACAGCCAATTTTTATGTTTGGCATTTAGGATTTTCCAACATTTCGCATTTGTACACACAGCTGCTCTAAACAGGCTGTGCTTATGTCCTTTTGTATCATTGGAAGTATTTCTTCAGGGTAGTGTTCATGGTAGTGGGATTACTTGGGTCAAAGTTAAATGCAGGTGTAGGTTTGTTAGGTACTGCCAAATTTCCCTCCAGAAAGGTTATGCCAATTTACATTCCTATCAGCATTGGATGAGAAGCATTTCTTCCACAAAACCCATTGAAACTCAGTAAGAACATGGAAGGCTGTAGCACTGGAAATGGGGCAGCTTCCACCTGCCCAGCTCCAGGCTGTGAGATCCCTTTTTCAAGTGGACTTGAAAGCTACATGGGCAGCTCCCGTCTTCCACAGCTCCCCATGTGAAAGACTGATGTTGGGTGAGTGACAGCAGCCAGTGTATATATTGGCAGATTCCATCTCTCCAGGTTCTTGCACAGGAGATCTATTTGGCTTGTGGTGGCACCTTTCAAACCTCCTACTCTCACTTCAAAGGAAGGGTTTGAGTGGAGCAGCCAGCAAAGAATGTAATCTCCTATTCCCCAAAGCTTTGCATTGTGGAAGAGCTATGCCAGGGGGAATGGACACCTGGGTAAACTAGGCAGCTCCACCTTCCCAGCTCACTGGTGCAGAAGATCTACATTGGGGTGATATAAGTCAAGAAACACTGGTTCCATGCTGAGGATCTACGGGGTTGGAAGGTTGGTGGGAAGCAGGTGGCAGTAGTCATTCGGCTGTGACCATCCTCCCAGTTGCCAGCTCTCACTGTACAAAAAACATTCATGGAAGTCATTTGCTGTAGGACAGAGCAACCCAAACCCACACAGCTCCCGTTCCATAGCACAGAGTTTCTGCCCCAGGAAGTGATGTGACAAGCCGACAAAACTGATAGCTCCCTGGCCCTGCCTGAGGGGAGTGACTTTACTTAAATCAGCACAAGAAGAGAGTTCTGCACCAGAGTGCTATTGGAGCCAAGGGGCATCACAGTAGCTCGCAGTCCTCCATGGGGGCTCTTGCTCCCTGTAGCACAAAGGTCTGTACTTGTTTGTCCCCTTGCCTCTGAGCCTGAGTACAACTCCTGGGCACATGGGGGAAGGAATGAAATTTGATTGATCTCTGAGGTCCTGGCTCTCAGCACAACCTCCATCCATGAGGCCTCTGAGAACTTTTGTGGAAGGAGTAACCAAAGGAATGAATCCAGCAAGCCAGGCCTGACTCCAGGGAATAACTGAAGGAAACCTCACACAGAGACTAAAGTGTATTTTGCATAATATGAACTTGGACATCCTTCTGGTGTGTAGAGACAGGGACACTGCTAAACATCTTACCATGCACAACCTTTCTCCTCTAAAGAATTATCCATCCCAAAATATCAGTAGTGCTGAGGTTGACAGCCCCTGGCTTATGCCCTGCTGATTAGATCTCCTCCTGGAGATCTAGGAGAATTGGGGATGCCTCATGTGGTCTTTTAATCAAATATGAAAGGGATAACATCTACGTGTGTGGAATGTAGTCACAGATTCAGTTGCTGACAAAGAAATAAAAATGGTCTCATTTTAGGTCAAGAAAAGCAATGAAATTTTCTGAGAAAAGTTCTTTCTCTCTCTTTCTTTCATTTCACTGGCATGATATTACTGCATCCCCCAGTCTGAAGTGCAGTGGCAGGATCATGGCTCACTGCAACCTGGAACTCCTGGGCTCAAGCAATCCTCCTGTGTCAGCCCCCCGAGTAGTTAGAACTAGAGGCGTACTTCACCAGCCTGGCCATTTTTTAAAATTTTAATTTGTTATTATTATTATTATTATTGTAGAACAAGGATCTTGTTATATCGCCCAGGCTGGTCTCAAACTCCTGGCCTCAAACCATCCTCCCACCTCAGCCTCCCAAATCATCAGAAGGGTTTTCTAAAAATGTCACTCAGTAGACACAATTATTTCTTCCAAAATACTCTTCTAGGTGATCACAGAGGTGTCGTTTTATAAGTTTATTAACAAGAAACACAAAATGTCCCCAGATGCACCTGAAACTAGACAATAACATGTCTTTTCTAAAATTTTTATCAGAAAGAACAAAAGAAATAAAGGATGTTTCAAGTTCCAATAAATCACAGGCTGTTTGTTTTATCCAAGACTCAATTTTATATCCACATAATATTTATGGTTAATAAAGTTCTTTTACACAGTTTTTTCATTTTTTGGCAATCCTAACAGAACATATGCATTTTGATTTCCTTGGTGCCCAGGGAAGAGTGGACTTTTTCTATACTTTACAGTGCATAGCATTTACAACATTTTGAAGGTGTACCTCAATGTCAAAGGTAGCTACTATTTCTCTTTCTTCCCTTTTTATTGTTTCATATTACTCTCTCAAGTTTGGAACCATCTGGAAATGAAATTTTATTGCATACATAGCAAGAATTATGATATCATATAGGAGATCAGGAATGATTTATATATAATCCTAATATGATTAAAATATTAGGAAGCATCCAGGCACAGTGGCTGATGCCTGTAATCCTAGCACTTTGGGTGACCGAGGCAGGCGGATCACTTGAGGTCAGGAGTTCAAGACCAGCCTGGCCAAGATAGTAAAATTTGTTCTGTACTAAAAATACAAAAATTGGCCAGGCGTGGTGGTACCTACCTGTAATCCTAGCCACTTGGGAGGCTGAGGCGGGAGAATCACTTAAACCTGGGAGGTGGAGGCTGCAGTGAGCCGAGATTGCGCCGCTGCACCCCAGCCTGGGGGACAAGAGCAAAACTCTTTGACAATGTTGCTGCTGTTCCAGGTTTTACAAGTTTGCCTCCCGTAGATGCTGAAGAGCTGTTTTCAGGTTTAATTTTTTTCTGCTGTTTGTGTTTTACTTATCCTACACACTTTAGGCACTGGGCCAACATTCCTGCTTGCTTTCTCCATTCTGGGCTGCCTCTTCGTGATGCATTTACAAACAAATTGGTCGGCGCTGCAACGCTCCCTCACAGGCTCCTGGTTGGGGCCAGGCTCCCAGCTCACCCAGTGGTTCAGCTGGGACCGGACCTGTTGGGTCCGGCCTCAGGGTAGCAGCCAACCAGTGGTGCCACTTGCAGGGCCCTCCACAAACCCTACTTTCTTTCTTTCTTTCTTTTTTGAGACGCAGTCAAGCTCTGTCGCCCAGGCTGGAGTGCGGTGGCACGATCTTGGCTCACTGCAATATCCGCCTCTTGGGTTCAAGTAATTCTCCTGCCTCAGCCTCCCGAGTAGCTGAGACTACAGACACGCCACCACGTCTGGCTAATTTTTGTATTTTTAGTAGAGACGGGGTTTCACCCATGTTGGACAGGATGGTCTTGATCTCTTGACCTCATGATCCGTGCGCCTTGGCCTCCCTAAGTGCTGGGATTACAGGCATGAGCCACCGCGCCTGGCCTACTTTTCTAATCTTCCATTTCATTGTTCTGAATTTGCATCTGCACTTTCAGCTGCCTATATCTCAACATTTAAAAATCCCCAAGGATTGTAAAATAATTCTCAAACTAAATCTAGACATTGTTTCCTAACTGTTCAAGTACAATATATAAATTGAAGATTTTTTCTCACGTAAATTTATGGGGTGCAAGTGCAATTTTGTTACATGCATAAGTTGTGTAGAGCTCATGTCAGGGCTTTAGAGTTAATACTTAAAGCCAGTTTAGTTTTTATTTATTTCAAAGATGAAGAGTTGTTTATGTTAGATATAGTGGATCCCAAGTTTCTCTTCAAAGAATCAGTATGTCAGTATGTTTAGCTCTATAATTCTCTATTTTAAAGTTTAACTTCCTGGTAGTTTCATTAAACAACCTTTTCCACCAGTTCTAATCAGTAGTTCACATCTGTTCCCCTGGTCCCCTGCCCTGTCCTGACTCATCCCGGTCACCTGCTCTGGTCACCTGCTTTGACTCCTGCTTACCTGCTCTGACCAGCCTGTAACTGTCCTTCCTGCCAAACTACCAACCCTGCCACTCCTGCTCGTACCCCTGCTCCCTTTAACATAGCCAATCAGAATTAGACTAGACAGTGCGGTCTAACCCTAGCCAATAGGGGAATGACACAGCAGTAGGGGTGACCTCCATCAGGGCATAATTACCTCTTCCCCTTCTTGTCCAGATGTGCACTCGCCATTGTTCCATCTGTGAGCCACATCCTTCTATAGAACTAAACTGCCTTGCTAAAGAAATTTATATTAGAGTGATACTTCTTTTGTGGCATTGAAAGTTCTACTTATAACATTTAAAAACCATGAATTTATTCAAATTATTTCATTTTTTGAAATGTTATTGCAATTCAAAAGAAATTTAAAATGTGGCAAAAATCTAACCAAGCAAAAGGTTCATAGAAAAGGGAATTTATTTGGCTGCTGGTTTAAAGCTAAATTTTATATACTGATGTCCACCCACACCCACATACAGCATTATTATAATACCTCAGAAAACTCTTTTAAGTGTTCTTTTCAGCCAAGACTTTATGTCTATTTTAGCCAAGATTTTTAAAATCATAAATTCAACAAATTATTTTAATCACTTTTTAATGAACTGTGTACCAAATGGATTCCAAGTCTATATATCATAACTGCATGACCTGAGGCAAGACATTTAAAGCAGAGATAATACACATTCACTCAGGTCATTAGGCTACCATGGGTATTATTAAGATGATGGTGTACAATTATTTTTTCAACTCTATAGAAATATACAAATTTAAATTATTAGGTTGATATTTGATGATATTCAAATAAAACATTGATAGTGCTGATTTGAAATGATTTGTATATTAGTATTATTAGCTGAAATAAAATAAGTGAGATTATAAAATAAAACAGTATAATATATTCAGTGTATACTTTTATCAAGTAAATGGCAATTCTTATTCCACACACTCCTAAACCCAATTCTACTGTGCTTTCAATATAATTATTCATCTAGTTCTATATGATTTTCTTTTATTTTGATTTTGATTGACTTCATTTTGCCTTAAAGACAATTTTGCCAGATCAGTTTGTGGGCCTTTGTATTTCCTGTGTGGGTGCATATTTGAGATGTCCAGTTGCCTGCAAGGTAGGCAGATGCCACTGTTATGTAACCCTCAGGAGCATTATCCACCAAAAAGGAAACATGCATGGTGCCTCCAGAAACCCTACTCACCCTGTATTCTCCTAAAATTGAGTCATTTTAAGTGACTTTAATTAGCACATTGACCAAATATTTTTTCAAAATCATTTGATGCAATTATTGTACATTAAATTCAGATATTTGTAAATTTAAAGTTTTATGTATATATATATTTTCCCATTTATTTTATTGCATTTTAGGTTTTGGGGTACATGTGAAGAACATGCAAGATTGTTGCATAGGTACACATGTGGCAGTGTGATTTGCTGCCTTCCTCCCCATCACCTACATCTGGCATCTCTCCCCTTGCTATCTCTCCCCAGCTCCCCACCCCCCACCGTCCCTCCCCTATTTCCCCCCAACTGACCCCAGTGTGTAGTGCTCCCCTCCCTGTGTCCATGTGTTCTCATTGTTCAACACCCGCCTATGAGTGAGAACATGTGGTGTTTGATCTTCTGCTCTTCTGTCAGTTTGCTGAGAATGATGGTTTCCAGGTTCATCTATGTCCCTACAAAGGACCCAAACTCATTGTTTTTGATGGCTGCATAATATTCCATGGTGTAAATGTGCCACATTTTCCCTATCCAGTCTATCGTCGATGGGCATTTGGGTTGGTTCCAGGTCTTTGCTATTGTAAACAGTGCTGCAGTGAGCATTCGTGTGCACGTGTCCTTATAGTAGAACGATTTATAATCCTTTGGATATATACCCAGTAATGGGATTGCTGGGTCAAATGGAATTTCTATTTCTAGGTCCTTGAGGAATCGCCACACTGTCTTCCACAATGGTTGAACTAATTTACACTCCCACCAACAGTGTAAAAGTGTTCCTATTTCTCCACATCCTCTCCAGCATCTGTTGTCTCCAGATTTTTTAATGATCGCCATTCTAACTGGCATGAGATGGTATCTCAATGTTGTTTTGATTTGCATTTCTCTGATAACCAGTGATGATGAGCATTTTTTCATATGTTTGTTGGCCTCTTGTATGTCTTCTTTTGTAAAGTATCTGTTCATATCCTTTGCCCACTTTTGAATGGGCTTGTTAGTTTTTTTCTTGTAAATCTGTTTTAGTTCTTTGTAAATTCTGGATATCAGCCCTTTGTCAGATGGGTAAACTGCAAAAATTTTTTCCCATTCTGTTGGTTGCCGATTCACTCTAATGACTGTTTCTTTTGCTGTGCAGAAGCTGTGGAGTTTGATTAGGTCCCATTTGTCTATTTTGGCTTTTGTTGTCAATGCTTTTGGTGTTTTGGTCATGAAGTCCTTGCCTACACCTATGTCCTGAATGGTTTTGCCTAGATTTTCTTCTAGGGTTTTTATGGTGTTAGGTCTTATGTTTAAGTCTTTAATCCATCTGGAGTTAATTTTAGTGTAAAGTGTCAGGAAGGGGTCCAGTTTCTGCTTTCTTCTGACTCTGGCTTTTGTCATATAGAAATTTCCATTTTATAATTATCTTTGAAGTTACTGGAAACTATCTTCTCAATATTCCAGTAGAATATTAATTATTTCTATTAATAAAACATTTTTATCTTTCAAGAATTAATTGCTACATTTATCATTTAAAAAATTTATTCGCTAGTTCCCACAACAAATATTTTTTTAATATCTCTATGAATTTCATTAAACTTGCTCTTCAAATGTTATAAATATTTTGAAACTTGAGTTACATCTTTTTCACCAAATGAGAATATTTCCTGAACATAACGTGTGTGTGTGTTTGTGTGTGTGTGTGTACGTGTGTGTGCTTACATGAAAAAATGTCCTCACTACATGAACAACTAAACTTCCACAGATTATGAAAAATATAATCATTAAGAGGGGAGGTGAGGAGCAAGAACAAGGACGAGGGGAAGAAAGAAATATGCATTAAGGAAAGTCTGAACATCAGGGATATTACAGTAGCCTGATAGTGGTGGTGAATTCTGAATCTATCTGCCATTCTAAAGTGGATTAGAAGCAGTCAAGTCAAATAGCTAACAATCAACTGTAGAAAGGAAAATAGTTTTTCTCTACCCTCTCAGATTCAGTCACTCGAGGCCCATGAATTAAACTGACAAAAATCAGATTAGCAAGAGAAAAGACAGAGATAATATATATGTGTGCAACATGCATACACATGGGAGTGTTCAGTGATGAGTAACTCAAAGGGGTTACAGAAATTTGGGACTTATATATCATCTTAGTAGGTGAAGATTGCAGGGAGACAGGCATTTACAAGAAAACAAATGACTCCTTAGAAGGGGGAAGAAAGGACACTTAATGGAAAAAAAAAGTCACTTTTTGGAAAGATAAATGGGCCCTTAGGAAAATAGATAGTCTTGTGGCAATGTTGGTGTAGATACGCTGCTGACTTATCTCCAAGACCAATTGTTTCAGGAGAGGGGATTAGAGTTGCTCCCAGGGAGAGGATGTATAATAATTGAGTTCTTTGGGTTCTTTTGAGAGGCTTTACTTTTAGGCAGATAAAGAATTTTAGGAACCTAAGTGTCTTCAGCTCAAAATAGTTTTTATGCTACAATGGCTAATTCTGGATCTCTTCACAGAAAATAAATAGAATCCATTATTGAGAAGCTCATATTTCCTGTCTTCCTGTGTTATTCTGTATTGATGTATTCAGTGAGAAACTCACTAATCTGAAAAAACCTGACACCCTTCATCTTTTTCAAGGCTCTAGAAACATTAAAGCTAATACCTTGAAGTCATCTAGGCCCTCCGGCTCCATGCACTCAGTGTATAAGCTTTTAATAAATGACAGCTGAATGTTTATGGGAGGAAATGACAAATTAGTGAACTAAAAAATTACACTGGGCTATATGAATACATTTTGTGACAGTATTATTGGCTGTTAGAATGGGTTTCAAAAAAAGAACAGACCTTGAAATTTATAAATTGAGGTGCTTTGTGTAATAAATACAGATCACATTTTTTTTGAGCTTACAAAAGATCAATGAATATAATCTAGATATATATTGTGAATTAAATATTATTGTAAAATGGCAAGTATATTTCTGAATTTCATAGCATTCAGAAAACATTTAACACTAACAAAATGTTTTTAAAAGTTATTTCTATAGATTTGTGCAAATATCAGGTTATCTTCTTGAAAATATTTTATAGCATATATTGTATTATATATAGTACTATAGATATTAGCATACTAATCAGAACAAATTCTTAATTCTTTTCAATGAGTTAGCTTGGATGTGAACCCTAGATTTTTTTTCCCATTTATTTATTTTATTGCATTTTAGGTTTGGGGGTACATGTGAAGAACATGCAAAATTGTTGCATAGGTACACACGTGGCAGTGTGATTTGCTGCCTTCCTCCCCATCACCTACATCTGGCATTTCTCCCCTTGCTATCTCTCCCCAGCTCCCCACCCCCTACCGTCCCTCCCCTATTTCCCCCCAACTGACCCCAGTGTGTAGTGCTCCCCTCCCTGTGTCCATGTGTTCTCATTGTTCAACACCCACCTATGAGTGAGAACATGTGGTGTTTGATCTTCTGCTCTTCTGTCAGTTTGCTGAGAATGATGGTTTCCAGGTTCATCCATGTCCCTACAAAGGACACAAACTCATCGTTTTTGATGGCTGCATAATATTCCATGGTGTAAATGTGCCACATTTTCCCTATCCAGTCTATCATCGATGGGCATTTGGGTTGGTTCCAGGTCTTTGCTATTGTAAACAGTGCTGCAATGAGCATTTGTGTGCACGTGTCCTTATAGTAGAACGATTTGTAATCCTTTGGATATATGCCCAGTAATGGGATTGCTGTGAACCCTAGATTTTTAAGCATAACTTTAATATTTTTCTGGTGAAGTATACAGTGCTTCCCATTGCCATCATGTGGATTAAAATAAGGGCACCCAGCTGATAAGTGGCTATACAGCTAGAACTGGTAATACGACTCTTGATACCCTGTTCAGTAACCTCTCTCCTACATAGTTGCAGTGGCCCCTGCCAAATATCAAGCATAATATATTTTAGGGGCAAAATGCAGCTGAGATTATATCCATCATTTCCTCCATTAGGGATAGATGTTTTAGTGTTATTTTTCCATTTTTCCTTAATGTTTGCTTCTTGTCATAGCCATCCTGAAATGGTGGCTGACTTATCCGTAATTTTACCCTGAACATTGCTCCAATTTCTTTCTCTCTCTTTTTTTTTGACAGTTTCACTTTGTCACTGGGGGCTGGAGTGCAGTGGCACAAACACAACTCACTGCAGTCTTGACTCCCAGGCTGATATGGTTTGGATCTGTGTCCCCACAAAAATCTCACCCTGAATTGTAATCCCTAGTGTTGGAGGTGGGAACTGGTGGGAGGTGATTGGATCATGGAGGTGTTTCTCATGCATGATTTAACACCATCCCCTTTGAGCTATTCTCATGATAATGAGTGAGTTGTCATGAGATCTGGTTGTTTACAAGTGTGTAGCCCCCCTTCCCACCAGCTACCTCTTGAGACAGTTCCCTCTTTGCCTTCCACCATGATTGTCAGCTTCCTGAGGCTGTCCCAGAAGCAGAAGCAGCTATGCTTCCTGTACAGCCTGATGACCTGTGATCCAATTAAACCTCTTTTCTACCTGGTCTCAGGTATTTCTTCATAGCAATGCAAGAACAGACTAATACACGGGCTTAAACAATCCTCCCTTTCACCTTAACCTTCTGAGGAGCTGGGACTACAGGTGTGTGCCACCATGCCTGGCTAATTTTTGTACTGTTTGTGGAGATGAGGTTTCACCATGTTGCCCAGGCTGGTGTTGAACTCCTGGGCTCAAGTGAGCCACTTGCCTCAGCTTCCCAAAGTGCTGGGATTACAGGTGTGAGCCACCTTGCCTGGCCCATTGCTCCAGTTTCAACTCTCAATCTAAATTTCAGCTTTACTGGAACTGAACTAACACTCTTCTCACGGGTATTAGATTGAGCCACATGTAATCACTGATTTTGCAAAAATGGTGGCATCTCAGCAATTTTATATGGTTCAACCTAACATCTGCCTGCTATTTTTTCCTTGAGTCTCATTTTAAAAGTCTCTCACTAGGAGCCTTTCTCTAGTTTGATTCCTGTAAACTCATTTGGCATTTTGTAGTTATCTGACGGTATTTTGAAAAATTACTTATTTGGTTGTTTGGCTTTCATGTTAAGCTCTTTGAAGTTATGAGCCATGTTTTATTTATCATAATCGTAATCCGTACTGCCTGAGAATACTTCATTGAATGTGGTAGATATTACCACCATATCTGTTGAATAAATGTTGTAGATTAATTTTTTTTTTGAGACAAAGTCTCTCTCTGCCGCCAGGCTGGAGTGCAGTGGTGCAATCTCGGCTCACGGCAACCTCCAACTCCCTGGTTCAAGCAATTCTCCTGCCTCAGCCTCCTGAGTAGCTGGAATTACAGGCACACACCACCATGCCCAGATAATTTTTGTATTTTTAGTAGAGATGGGGTTTCACCCTGTTGGCCAGGATGGTCTCGATCTTCTGACCTTGGGATCCGCCTGCCTTGGACTCCCAAAGTGCTGGGATTACAGACGTGAGCCACCGAATCCTACCGGGTTAAATTAAAAAAAAAAATTTTTTTTTGAGGGAGGGTCTTAGTCTGTTGCCCAGGCTGGAGTGCAGCAGTGCGATCTTGGCCCACTGCAGCCTGGACCTCCTGGGCTCAGGTGATCCTCCCACCTCAGCCTCCTGAGTAGCTGAGACAAGAAGCATGCATCACCATGCCCAGCTAATTTTTGTATTTTTAGTAGAAACGGGGTTTTGCCATGTTGCCCAGACTTGTCTTGAACTCCTGGACACAAGTGAATCTCCCACCTTGGCCTTCCAGAGTGCTAAGATTAAAGGTGTGAGCCACTGTGCCCAGCCAGGAATGTGATTAAATTCTAATAATGGATTCGTTCAGTAAACAAATTAATTCAAAGCAAAAATAGCCTTGAAGACCAAGACAATATTATTTTTCTTAGGTTCCCCAAAACCCATCCCAATGCCTGATTCCTTGAATATTTCTTGAATGAACAGGTGTATTATTTGCATTAAACAATGTACACTTAGGTTTACAGATATATCACATACACAAATTATTATAAGATACAATCATTTCTGATAGTTGTTATAAGAATGCACACAACTATATCTAGGGTAATTCCTGGAGATGCTAACTGAAGTGGGCTTTAAAGACTGGTTAGATTTAGATGGGAGAAAACAAATTACAAGTTTAAAGAAAACAAATAAAAAGTCAGAAGAAAGGAAGTTCAAAGTTAACATTTTTCTGTTTTTGTTTTCCAGGCCAAACTGAATTTATTAAAGTAGTTGTTAATCTTTTAAAAAATTTTGCAGTAGAGTTTGCCTAAAGCGAAATGCACAGATCTTCAGTATATAATTTATTAAGTTGCTAAATTCATACACCCAGGTAAACCAGAATCAAATCAAAATATAGAACATTTAAATCACCTCCAAAACCTATATTCATGCACTCTTGCACTCAACCACCAACAACCTTCTGATTTTGATTGTTCTTGAAAACAGACTAATTTTGCCTCTTCTTGAAATTCATATGCATAGAATAATAGATAAATTTGGTCCTTTTTCTTTTCAGCAAAATGTTTGAGACTCACCCACATTATTGAATGTATCAGAAGTTTATTTTTTTTATTGATGAGAGCTATTCCACTGTAAGGTGCTATCAAAACTTGTTTAACCTTTACAGGCAATTGGGTTGTTTTCAATTTGAGAGTATTACTAATGAAGCTATATGGACTTTCTGGTACACATATATTTTGGGGCATATGTTTTCATTTCTCTTGGATAAATACCAAAGAGAGGAATTTCTGGTTATATGGCAGACGTACAGTTAAATTTGTAAATATCTGTAACAAAGTTTTTCCAAAATGGTTTTACCAGTTTATACTCCCACTAACATGTGAGGTTCAGTTACTATATTATCCTCACCGTAATAAAACTTGCTATTAACATCTGTCAGGGTGACATGGAGTGGATAATGTTTGCAACCAAGTTCCTACTGATGGTGTCTAGTCTCCACATGGATATTTTACGTTTGTCAAATTTTAATTCTTGAGTAGCAGCACTGTCTGTATCATATAACGTATAGCAGCCGTCACATCAATCAAAAAGCACAAAGCAATCAAAAACTACTTAGATCTAGGAATTACTTTTTCTTTATTACATATGAGACCTTGGGCATTCTTTTTTAAATTTAATCCTGGGATTTATAATCTATAAGATGATGATAGCAATATCTAAAATTACAGATTTGTTATAAGATGAATAATATGGTAGAATGCTAAAATGATACTTCTACAAAGGTAAAAGATTACTAAAATCTCTCTTACTCTTTCCACATATATTTATGAGTTAAATGTGTTATCTTAAAATTTTAAGGGGTATTTTACTAAGATTTTACTTTAATTATATCTTAAATAATTTTCTTACCTCTAAATAACCACTAGTGCCTAAAAGCAGAATCACATTCTACATGCTTTCATATTTAATGTCACTTTTAAATAAATACATTTTTGAATGTTGTGATAGAGAATATTGAGATTTGCATATTTTAATATATATTGTAGATAATTCATTAATGTGCAACAGTTCCATGCAGCTAATAATCTCTGTATTATAGAAATAATTGTATAGTTCAACAACACCATGTATATATTTTATTAAGGTGATATTGTGACATTTGATAAGAAGTTAAGAGTCTATCATTATAAAGAAATAAGGGACGAGTTACATCAAATTACCTTGAAAGCTGAAATAATGAAATTCATGACCTTCAGTGTAACATGAGGATCCTGATGCTATTGTCTGTTTTCAATAGTACATAATATAATGCAATGGGAGTATTTATGTGACCATAAATGGTGACTTAATAGTATTTAAGAACACAGACTTTATTTTATTTCTTTTTTATTAACGTATAATAATTGTACATATTTATGGGATATATATGGTATTTTGATACATGCATACAATGTTTAATGATAAAATTAGGTGATGTAGTTTGGATGTGTGTCCCTGCCCAAATCTCATGTAGAATTGTATCCTTAATATTAGAGATGGGGCTAGGGGGTGGTGATGGGATCATGGGGTAGATTCCTCATGAATGGTTTAGTACTATCCCCTTGGTACTGTCTTCATGATCGTGAGTGAGTTCTTGTGATGCTTGGTCATTTAAAAGTGCATGGCATCTCCTCCATCTCTCTCTTGCTTCTGCTGTGGCCTTGTGACATACTCGCTCCCTGCTTTACCTTCCACCATGATTGTAAGTTTACTGAGGCATTCCCAGAAGCCAAGCAGATGTTAGCATCATGCTTCCTATACAGCCTGCAGAACCATGAGCCAATTAAATCTCTTTTCTTTAGAAATTACTCAGTCTTAGGAATTTCTTTATAGCAATGTGAGAATGGACTACATCAGAGTAATTGGGATATTCATAACCTCAAACATTGATTATTTCTTTTTGTTGAGAACATTTCAAATCTTTTCTTGTAGCTATTTTGAAATATACAATATACAATAAATTGACAACTATATTCACTTTACTGGTGGTATTGAACACTAGAACTTATTCCTTTTACATAATTGTATTTTGTACCCATTAACCAACTTTTCTTCTTTTCCCTTCCCCTTACCTTTTTCAGCCTCTGGTAACCACTATTCTACTCTCTACCTTCATGAGATTCTGTGCCTGCCCAGTTGTCTGTTGATTAAAAAGACCACCACATTTTGGTGGGCTGATTTGAAGCACCAACCATATCGTTTCTTCAATCTGTCTCACACATGGGGCTGTGTAGGAGCCTGATGGGACCGAGGACATTAAGGACATTGCATCAATCTGATCATCACATGTGCACACACAGGCTTGTTAAATTGTTTTCAAAATGCTAACTCATAGCTCGACTGTTAATGTAATTCTTATATCCACACAAATTTTAACTCAATTTTATGTTGCTCTTTTGCAGACCTGCCTTCTTCTCACCTCTGGGTTTTCCCTGTACCTGGGTTAGGGGCTTCCTTCTGAACTATATTATTCGTGTTGTGCAGCTGGTTGAGAGAGCAGGTCTCTTTGGTAAATCTATCCGTAACAAAGTTCAGTACTTTACATTTGCATTTTTTCATTCTACAACCTGCAGGCTGCTATGATCTGTTTCCTCATTTCAAATTTCTTTATGTGACTTTAGCTTCAAATAAGATTTGCCTCCTTTGAAAATCATTGGTGAAGTAGGTATGAATCTTACTCCAAACCCCTCTATGAGGAATAAACTGGACATTCTCAAGTGCTACCTAGTTTCTGTTTCTAAAGTCCATCTGGCTGAGTTTCCATCCTGGGAACGTAATCTCAGTGGTTTAAAGATTGTATTCACCTCTGCTACCTGACCCTGCCTCCTCCCCAAAAACCCTGTTCTGCATTTCATTTGAATCCGGCACTGTGCCAAGGTAGGGGTGGATGCCTACTGTGTTCTCTATTTTGACCTCTCAAGAGAGATTAAAGGACTTGCCTGAGTCACAGAGAGGTGAGATTGGAACTGGAAAAACCTGCATCTGAAGCCTCTGTATTTACCCACTGCTCTATAGTGTCTCTGCATCAATTTGAACAAATGACTCTCCCATAACCTCCCCCATTACCAAACAGGGTTGGGGTGTATCAGGTAGGTTAGCTAATGGCACAAAAGGATGTTCCATGATCTTGGTATATCAGGATTATTTTCCATTCAGGTTTCTTTTGAAGAAAGATCTGGACCATAAGGTAAACAGTAAGAGGAAACACAACCTCTCTTTTTGGCACTCTCTCTCTTTCTATGAGTCCCAGGGCCTGATTGGTTCAGCACCAAGTGATGTCATAGTGACTCTGGTGACTCACAACTGCCCTCAGAACTTAGTGCCAACAGTCTGCAGGATTCTAGCGCTGGCCACCATCCCTGTCTTCCTTCCGGTTCAGTCCTGAATAAGGTGAGTGGAAGTTACTGGGAGAGGAGGTAGGTATATCCTGTGGCAAGGTGCCATCTGCAGTGCATGTCGCCTTCCTAGACAGAGCCCTCAACTATCCTGACTTCAGAGCTTGTCCCTGGCTCGTGCAAAAATCCATTAAAATTTCTCCTTTGTGTAGATTAACAGTGCCCATTGCATCTTGCCTTCTCCCCTGGGTAGTGATCAGCAAATTTGGCCACTATGTTCCAATTCAGGAATTAGTTCCAGGTCGAATTTCCTACTTGGTTCTCAATCTTGCACCCATCCTTGGTCATGACTCTGCAAGTACTCCTTCTATAATACACAATTCATGTAAATGGAGTGTTTAGTTACAGAAACTGAACACTGCAATTAAACATTGCTGTGTCTCTCACATTTATCTAAACCCTCCCAAAGCTCAGTTCAGTGGAGCCCCTCCCAAAGTTCAGTGCAATGGAGATTCACACCTTTATTCTGTGGACCTGGGATGCAGGTGGGCTTTTAATGCTTTAGAAAATCTTATGCTAAAACTGAACTAGTTCCTTGAGACATCAAGCCATATTCCCTTCCAAATCTCTGGTCTAGAATAACTATGTTGTTACCATTAAAATGTGACCCAGGTGGGTATTGTCTAGAGGCAGGACTTGGAATTTCCAGGGTGTCAGAGGGATAATGGTGAGGACAGTGCTTTGTGTTTTTTATAGTGTGGTTCTCATGAGGAACTAAAATGACTATTATGAGGAGATGTGGCTTGCCTCCACACAGGCTGCCCACTCAGTCTTATGTAACAACTGAGGAAATTTACAATCCTCTAAAGTGACCCAGGTCACACACTCCTTTTCTTGAGTGGCAGTGAAGGAAGGCTCAGTCCTTCAAGTTTTCTCCTAGCCCACACGGAACCATGTAAAGACCCTGAGGCCGTGTTCAGTGTTCTAAACAATTTGGAGAGGGACGATAACGTATTGATGTATTTTATTAACAAAGAAAGTGGAAAACTGTCTCTTAAGGCGCTGACATCCCAGAAATCCAAGGCAATCACCTAGGAAATAAGTCGCGAAAGGCTGATTGATAGAAGTTAAGCATGAAAACTTTGCATACTAGGTCAGGCACAGTGGCTCTCACCTATAATTCCAGTACTTTGGAAGGCTGAGGAGGGTGGATCACTTGAGCCCAGGAGTTCAAAACCAGTCTGGGCAACATAGGGAGACCCATCTCTACAGTACAAATAAATGAATACAAAAATAAATTAAAAATTTGCACAATCTTCCAAATAGGCAATATTATAGAAATAAGCTATTCGATTTACATTGGTTGCAAACATTTTGAAATATCTAGAAAAATGATGAAGAAAAATATAAGGAAAACACACATGCCACTTTTTATGAGACTTCAGTTTGAATATTCATATAATATTTTAAAATACTACATTTTTCTGAAGAGAAAGATCAGTTTTTGCAATGGCATCAATTCACCTCTAAATAAATCAGTAAATCCAGTGCAATCCTGATAATAATTTATAGCAGAATTTTGAGTTTGTGTGTAACTGGAAGGCCAGATGAAATTATACTGCAAAAAATGTGAAGGATTGTGCAAGATTATGCAAGAGGGGTAGCTTGTCATTGAGTGAGCTTGTCACTCAAAACTTACTCTGTCGTATTAGCAAATGAAATAGGAATTGATAGAAATGTCCATGGACCAACAAAGAGATTCTAGTGATATACTCATGCGTATGTGGAACTCAAAGAAATTATATAACTGGCATTTAAAAATCACAAGTTGCCACAAAGCTGACTTTTATAATCGTGTGTGTGTGTGTGTGTGTGTGTGTGTGTGTGTGTGTGTGTGTGTATTAGGGAGAAGTGCAGAGAGGCTTCTGGGGCTACTTGATGCTTCTCCTTCAGGTAATTCTGGATTCCATCAACTTTCACAGGTCTCTCTGCTGTGCCGTCTTCCTGAAGCCATCTGTGGAGTCAGGCAGTCATGGCTCAGGAACACTCTGAAGTCGGTCCCAACACATCTGCACCGACCATTAAGAGGAAAGCGGACGAATACTTAAAACCCAGCCTGGCCTCTAAATCCGTGCTGAGCGTTTTACTCAGTAGACAGCTTGGGAATCACAGAAATGATGCGGATCTGACAGAGTGGCTGTGGACACTGACACAAGCCACACCAGGGAGGAGCTGGCCTTTGCCAACACACCCCACAACCAACCCACCTCTGCTCCCTGGGGAGGATGGAAAATCCAAGAAAACGGTGTGGATCAATAAATCCTTTCCCTGATGCAACCATTACAAATGGAAGCTGTGTTCTCACTGCTTTTGGCTGGACATGGCCTTTGATTGATTACCTGGTTTCTTGACTCCTTTATATATATGTGTGTGTGTGTGTGTGTGTGTGTGTGTGTGTGTATACTTTAAGTTCTGGCATACATGTGCAGATCGTACAGGATTGTTACATAGGTATACACATGCCATGGTGGTTTGCTGCATGCATCCCCCCATCACCTACCTTAGGTATTTCTCCCAATATTATCCCTCCCCAATCCCCCCATCCCCTGCTAGCCCTCCCCTACCCCCCACCCCTCAACAGGCCCCAGTGTGTGATGCTCCCCTCCCTGTGTCCATGTGTTCTCATTGTTCAACACCCACCTATGAGTGAGAACATGTGGTGTTTGGTTTTCTGTTCTTGTGTCGGTTTGCTGAGAATGATGGTTTCCACACTCATCCATGTCCTTCTGACCACCAGTCTCTGTGTTACCCAAGGCCACAGCAGATGAACTCTAGCTACTATCCCTTGAGAACATGTTTACTAACGTTGTAGAGTCTGGGGGTGTTGGAGTCACGAGGGGCCCTGCTTAGAGAAGCTGGAAGGGCAGCTGAGTGGACAGTGGACACATGGTGAGGCCCTGCAACCCTAAATTTCTAGGGAGATGGGGCTTTAAGGAGCCCACTTAGAGGTCTTGATTTGTCTTTCTTGAAGTTTGGGAGAGGGAGTGGGTAGAAGTTGAACTCAAATAAATTTAAAATGAGAGTGGCTTGCAGAATGGGGAGGGAATTCTCCCAAGAGATATACTTCTTCAATTGAGAAAAAGAGAAAGGGAGCTAATGAGGTAACCAAAAATGCCCGTGAAATAAAGAATGGTCTTTCAAATGTTGGTGCAAAATAACTTTGAGCCTACAATTCTACTCTAGCCAGGCATTCAAGTGTGAGGATAAATTAGCATACAAGGTGTTCAAGGGTGGGTTCCCTGGAAATAGACCCTACTTGTGAGTAGAAAGTGCTTAATTGAGAGGGAGTCCCTGATAGCACAGGTAAGGGTGTGGGGAGGTGAAATATACAAGGAATGCAGCCAATTTAAGTGGGAGGAATAAGCTAGCAGGTTTCCACTGTGGGCGATTGGAATTAATTCCCAGGGGGACCCTATGGGAGACTTTGTAGAACACATACCTCACATTCATCCCAAGTGCAGGATGAGAAGGCTTGCAGGTATTTAGCCACAAAATACCCAACCATACTTGTTAAGGTACTTCCCCTATGGGAGATATAAATCCCTGTCACCTTCAGTTGGCCTTGGGTCATATCTAGCATGCTCCAATTGTGAGACAAAAAGCCCCTAAGGCAGAGAGTCATGGCGATTGCCATAAGCAGCCCTGTAGCTGCAAAGGTGAGACGTAGCTCTGGAGGACCAGAGTCTAAATACATAAGTCAGTGTCAGAATGTTTTTGGCACTGTCTGTTCCTTAAATAGGTCAATACTCACCGTTTGTGAAAATTTTCATTCAACTGGAGCTACATTTCCTCTCTATAGTTAGCGTGTTTTAAATGTTTTGCCAATTATCAATTTTAATTGAAAACTGGTTGCAGGACCTCTGTCCCAGAGAGTTGTGAGATGCGTGGTTAGCTGTCAAAGGGACATTTGCATTGTAGGCATCAAAATCTTACCCCTGAGGAAAAGAGAGCTGGATTTTTGTAGTTCGTCCTGCCTGCAGATGTGCCATGCTGGGTGTTGGGCACAGGTCTCGCCCTGGGATTTCATGGAGATCTTGGGCTGCATTTGTCAGGAACTCTATTCTTGCCATTCAGGCCAGAGGGGCCCAAGCTGCAGTGTCTCACCGGTTACTGAGGGGTTCCTTAACACATGGAATACAAAGAACCTCCTCCTCTCCAGGTCTCCCATAGCAGCTGGAACTTTATTCATGTTCCTATCATTACCTTCTCTATGGAATGGGATGAGTTGCTGGTTAGTTTGCTCCCAGCCGCCTATGCCCATCCAGGCCCACGCTCAGTACACTGTCCACATACTGGGTGCCCCTATTCCCAGGGATTCTTAGAAATGCTGTTCTGGGTGATGACTCCATTTCAGCACTGACACAGCCACTGGCAACTACAGATGGCCTTCTCAAGGTTATGTTGGGAGTTGAGTAATGAATCTGTTTGTTGCAGTTCACATGGGACTCTCAAGGCCCAGCTCCACTGATGTTGCTTTTTGTTTTTCTTCTGTCTTCTGTATTACAAATCAGTGATTATTGATGAAATGCGGAGAAACTACAACAACTTCCGGCTGCTCTCTCTGAGCACAGTGTTACATGACTGAGGTCTCCTTTTCAATTGAAGGACCCCAGTTGCATGTTCTCTGGATTAATTTTAAAAGAATGAAATTAGACCAGGCATAGTCCCCATTTACAGCAATGCAGGCTATGGCAGCTTGGAAAGGGTTTATACTTAAGAAAGAGTTTATAGTTATATTATGCTCAGAGAGAAAACCAAGAAGGGGATTCAGAGCATGACCAGCCCAGTGTCAAAGGCAATTTGAGAAGGGAAAGGATCTTAGGAGTCTCACTGCCCATCCTTTAGGTCAAATACCCCTTTTCACCACATTAATGAATTATATTTCTGAAACTGTTTCATGGAATACTAGATCTATGAGATGTTAACTGTTCTATAAACAATGTATTCTCTTGGCCAGTATGTTTGGGAAAATATTTTGTGCTATATCCCCCAATGGGTGCTATACAAAATCCATCAGTGTTGAAGACTCCAAGAAGCCCCCATGCACTCCTTTGCCACTCTTACTCTTCTCCTTCTTCTGTCTAGTCATCTTCTTCTCCTCCTTCCCTAGCCTCTCTTCCTCTTCCTTCTCTTTTTTTCTCCTCTTCCTCCCCAAGAGACTATTTAGATAGAGAGAGAGCTTAAATAAAATGACTGCACAAGAAGGATGGACCTGCCTCTTTGTTCTCTCATCTCCTTTGACCTTTGGATGTTGGCCATTGCCCATTCTACACTTATGATGGATATTAGTTTTTTTTATTTATTATTATTTTTTTTGAGACGGAGTTTCGCTCTTGTTACTCAGGCTGGAGTGCAAAGGCGCGATCTCGGCTCACCGCAACCTCCGTCTCCTGGGTTCAAGCAATTCTCCTGCCTCAGCCTCCCAAGTAGCTGGGACTACAGGCGTGCACCATATGGTGGATATTCTTACTGATTCTACCTGGCCCTGGGCATATACCGGCATCTGCGGCTGGTGTCTGAGTTGCTGTTTGTGCAGTTGTTTGTGGCTTGCAATTAGGAGAGTTGCATGCTTTGGGTCTTCCTTTTTTCTGTCCCTGGCCTCACCTTGTTGACCAGTTCTCTCAACTCTTTTGTGGAGTCTCTTTCTGGGCCTGCAGCTGTAACTCACCTATGCTACAAATGACTCATGGGGGACCCTAGGGCACCATGTCAGAACCTTGCTTTCCTAAGTGCCAGGCTGTCATTTCTGAGCTCCTGTTGCCTCCTCCTGTTGAAGTGGAGCATTGAGGGCAGGTCTCTTTTCCAGAGGTCCATGTAGGATGTGGGGCCAGGTGCCTTTCTGCTCTGAGTTTCCCCTGTCTTGAATCTCAATTCATGTTTCCTGTCCCAATACTCTTCCCATCCTTTACAATCCTCTCAATATTTCACCACTTTGTTCCTGTGTCACTGCATACAGTTACGCATACAGGTGTGTGTGTGTCTGGGTAGAAGCTTCTGGAAGAGCCCGGTGGTTGAGTTGGGACGGTTATGGAAGCTACAGACACCAGGTGCTCTGAGGCTGGCCAGGGACTTGGATGCGGAAGTGCAGTGATGGGAGTAGGGCTGGGGTTAAGCAGGTGTAAAACCCTGCAAAGCAGTTCTTGGTGGGTCTATCAGAGGAAGGAGATAGGCACCCAGTGGGGAGGAATGGGATGCGAGTAGGGGAAGCATCTATAGTGCTGAGCTTTCCAGGAAGAAAGAAGCAAATTCTCTATGCATGGAAAATATTTCAAAATTTAAAAGTTGAACAGTAACTAAAAAATAAAAAGTCTGGGATTAGGCCAAAGACAAAACATTGTGCTGAGGTTCGTTAAGTTCTCCTAGGAGTGTATAGAATAATATTTCTAAAATTGCTTGAATGGGTACTGGGTTAGGCAAATAAGTTAATGGATGTGTGATGATAGAAGACAGGTTTCTCACTCTTGGTGAGAAAAGTTAGTTAAGTAAGATGGGACAGCTACAATGACTCATATGATAAGAAATTAGAGTTGGAGAGATTGGTATGAACTCATGCTTATGTTAATATAGATAAAGAAGGGTCAATGTAGAAACATTTATAGTTATGTGTGTATACAAGATGTATTAGTGTTCTATTGCTGCTGTAACAAATGTCCACAAAGGTAATGGCTTTAAACAAACAAAAATTTCTTAGAGTCTGAAGGTCAGAGGTCTGACATCAGGTTGCTGGTTAGGGCTATGTTCCTTCTGGAGGCTTCAGGGCAGAGTTCAATTCCTTGCTTTTTTCAGCTTCTAGGACTGGCCTGCCTTCCTTGTTTCATTATTCCTTCCTGGCATCACTCCAACTTCTTTCCATAGTAGTATCTCCTACTATGCACTGTAATTCTTCTGCCTCCCTCTTAAAAGTCTCTGTGGTCCATGTATTGGGGTATTGAATAAGGAAGAGACAGGACTGTGAAAGACAGTCACACAGAAGCTTTACTGGGACTGTGCTTGGACAGGATTGTATGAGAGGCAAAGGTCTCTGCAAGATATCTTCCAGAGACAGCAGCATTGGGCCGCTACCCAGAAGGCGATGAGGGCAAGGGGATTTCTGAGAAAGAGGAGGAAACCAGAGAGGGGGCTTACATGAGTAGGTGATGTCATCAGCAGCAAGGTGTGGAGTTCTCTGGGTTACAGACCTTTGAAGGGCAGCAGTGGTTTGAGGGTCTTTCAAAACTATTGAGTTTGTCATTTCTATGGTTAGTGCATATTGGGAGCAGTTTTGTGGGATATGGAAAGTAGATAGGTTCTAAAGGACTTAAAACAGTTTTCAGATTATATTTAAAGAGCCTGAGTATATGAGAATGTGAGTTCCGCACCAGTGGGCTTTGAGGCAATAGTCTTAGCCTGCTGTGAAGAAGTAAATGACATGGGAATCATTTTAGGCCAATAGACAGGGTGCATTTCTGGCTCATTTATAGAAAATGACGCTTGTGATTATATGAGGCCCACCCCCATAATCTGGGATACTCTCCTCATGTCAAGATCCTTAACTTAATCATATCTGAAATGTTCTTTTTTTCATGTAAGGTAACATATTCATAGGTTATAGGGATTGTGAAGTAGACATCATTAGGGGATCACTACTTACCTACCACACATGAGTCAGCTTGCACACACGTGATTTCTTGCTCTGTTGACTGAGACAGCCAAGAAGCAATGACACCCCAGTAGTAATGAGCACACCTAGAGCCCAAACCTTGGTTTCTAATGTCATCTTCCAATAAAAGGAACCAGGATTCTTTGGCTAAATGACTGATTCCAAGGCTGAGCCTGAGATTGTACAAGATGAGCCTGGAGCATCTTGTAATACCAGTAGGTGCACGTCTGTGCATGCTCACACACACACACACACACACACACACACACACACACACACACACAATGATGGGAGTATGGCAGGCAAAGAGACAAAGGAGCTTGCTGAAAGTGCTCCCAATGGCTGAAGCTAGAGCAAGTAGATCAACAGAATAGATACAGTGATTTTGGATTATAACTTAAAATATAAAATAAATATTCATGAGTCCATACTGATATAAATAAATAGGGAGAAGAGACAAATATCTTTTGCAGAATAATTCCATTTTTCCTAGATATTTTACCCAAGAGAAGGTAGAAAATAACTCTCCTTAAGTGTATGCTGTGCATAGTAACCTCCTGCCAAAGAGTAGAGTATGGAAAGGCAGAAAAACATACCTTTACTGCTGAGAAACCTGATACACATGACCTCAGCCAGGCGGCCAAAGTTGAAATCTACTGTCATCTCATGTAGATTGTATGCTCTCTTGATAAGGTGTGATGAGAATGGCACTTTCTTTCTTGGTCTTCCTCTTGAAAACCTGTAACCCCAGTGTCATCATGAGAAAATCACCTGGCAAATTCCAGTTGAAGGACATTCTACCAAATATCTGGCCAGTAGTCCTCAAAGTTGTCAAGAGTCATCAGAAACAAGAGAAGTCTGAGAAGCTATCATAAGCAAGAGCACCCTAAGATGGCATGATTATTAAATATAAAGTAGCATCCTGGATATGAGGCTGAAACAGAACAAGGACAGTAGATTAAAATGGAGGTAATCTGAATAAAGTGCGGACTTTAGGATTGGTTCACTAATTGTGACAAATGCACCCCTTTAGTGCAAGATGCATGGGGGAAATTGGGTGAGGGATATGAAGGACCTCTCTTAACTATCTTCACAACTTTGCTGTAAATATAAATCTCTTTTAAGGTAAAATGTCTAGATAAAACAAACAACAGCAAGGCCACTCCCAAATCTAGTCTGAAGACAACAAAACAAGAACATTGCTCAAGTAACAAAAGGTACCAAACACCTGCCATCCTGGCTGGTGTGAGTGACGACTCCTTCTGTGCAACTATAGCTTTTTTCAAATATTCACTTTTCTAGGATAAGGTTTACAAATATACCCAGTCACAAAATTACCCCCCACTTCCTGACAGCATCCAATCCAGAGCCAAACCCTGCTTCAGGAAACCCTCCTCTAAATCACCTAGCTCAAGCCCAGATCTTTTTTTTCCTAACACTCTCTTCCAGAGAGGCCCCTGGTTTGCAGTCTCCTTTTGCTCTTTGAGTAATGAACTCAATTTGTTCATCAAGCAATAAACTGTACTCAGAAAGTTGAGCTTGTTTATTTATTTACAGGTGTATTCCTGGTGGCCTTTGACTGCAGAGTGGTGACAAGATTAAGAAAATGTCTCTAGCTTCTTGAAAAACCATTTCACCTCCCTGGAGATATCCTTATCTTTCATAATTTCCTCACCCTCATGTGGCCTGTTCAACCCCTAGTTTTGGATCTTTCCCCTAGCTGCCTTTATTCCTTTGGCATCAACCTTGCTCTCATCTTTAACTTTGCCTTCTTGCAATCCTCTCTTCAAAAATTGTCCAGCATTTGATCCAACCACACATGTTCTGCTCTGGTAAATGGCTCTCTGTTGTCCTTGGCTGTATAAGCTCACAGGAACCTAAGAGGATTTCCTATGCATGGGCAGTCTCCACTGGGAAAACAGTTGACCAAAACAGTGGAAGGCATAGTGGTGTTGATTCACCTTATGGGCATGTAATTACATGGCTATATTTCCACAACTCCAAAAAAGGTCATTGAAATGCAGGCAATTCTCCCCTTGCTTGATGCCCGAGGTGTTACACTCAGATAACAATCCATTTTAACCGAACATTTTGATCCATGGGCAAATGTCCATGGATGGAAGGGGATTATCACTCACACTTCAATATGAATGAAGGATCTGAGGGTGGTTTTTGGTATGGCAGGAGATGAGAAAAGGAGCATACTGGACCCATGAGTAGGGGCAGTAGGAAAGTAGACCTACAGTGGGGAGAGGGTGGGTGTGAAGTGATTCCACTGTGAACTAAAAATAAAAACCTAAGACCCGCAGTCAACTGAACAGATCCCCTCTTGGCCAGGGGAGACTTCAGAGAGCCCTTAAAAACTGAGTTCCCAGATGGGATGGGAGATTGGACACTTCTTATTATGGCCCTTCCCTTTCGCTGTTTAGATACAATTGACCAGCATTTACGTTCAAATAGAGATCAGAAGACTCATGGAATGCACTCTTTGTGGCAATAAGATACCAAATTATAAACAAGAACGAAGGCCATGCCAGGCAAAGTTTAAGTCACACTTTTCTACACTTAAAGAATAATGTTCTAACTGCCACAAAGCCTTTGTTTTTCTCTAGCAGCTAAACAAGCACTAGCCTAGAGATAAGCAGTATTGAAGCAATTGCAGCTCACTTACTACTACGTGCTGACTGATTTCAATAACCCTCTCCTGATAAGAGACTACAGATCACAATATGGCCCTGGCCAGTTTACAGAGGCTGCACACTGAATGCCCTCATGTCCTTGCTTCACCTTTTGAGGCAGAGGGCCTAAGTGTAATATATTTAAATGTTAAGTCTCCACCTCAAGGTGAACATGGGATGCATGTAACATGTGTGATTGCTTATCACACATGCATACAACTCCCATTCATGAATATTCATAACTTCTCCTATAACCTGTTGAATACGTATGCTTTGCCAACCCATTCAGTATGCCTCATCCTTCCCTGTTTCAGAGTGCTAGGATTTGGTTTTCAGCCAGAGTCTGCACTCTGTGGTGTCTGGTTTTCTGTTCCTGTGTTAGTTTACTGAGAATGATGGTTTCCAGCTTTATCCATGTTCCTGCAAAGGACATGAATTCATCCTTTTTAATGGCTGCATAGTATTCCATGGTGCATATGTGTCATGTTGTCTTTATCCAGTCTATCAGTGATGGGCATTTGGGTTAGTTCCAAGTCTTTGTTATTGTGAACAGTGCCGTAATGAACATAGAGGTTGTGAAGACCATGGGAAAAGTATAGTGTCTAGGCTGGAATGCACTGTCCCTCAGGGCACAGTCCCTCATGGCTTCCTTGGCTAGGGGAGGGAGTTTCCTGACCCCTTCAGTGGGGTGAGGTGATGCCCCACACTGCTTCTGCTTACCTTCCATGGGCTGCACCACTGTCTAACCAGTCCCAATGAGATGAACCAAGTACCTCAGTTGGAAATGCAGAAATCACCCGCCTTCTGCCTTGATCTCGCTGGGAGCTGCAGACCAGAGCTGTTCCTATTCAGCCATCTTGCCAGCCACCAGAAATACAAGTTTTAATATCATCCTCCAGCTGGGCCCTTTCTGTCACTATTTCTGACAAATAGTCTGAGGTCCCTTATTTACAAACCTTCATGGCTTTGAGGGAAAACCTAGAAAAGTTCTTGGATGACCCAATCAAGGGCTTCCAAAAATTGAGGCTTGCATTTAGATAAACTTGGAAGGATGTAAATATGCTCATGGGACAAGCCCTCTCACAAAAGGAAAGAGAAATCATCTATAGGTAGCATTCCACTGTGAGGATGACTTACACCTGACAGATGTCAACAACTCTGTAGAAGCTACAGCTGTTCCCTAGCAGGATCCCAACTGGGATTATAATACCCAGACAGGAATATGGGCCAGGAACTGTATGATCTTGTTTCTAATAGAGGAAATGGAAAGGAATAAGATCAAGCCTATAAACTATAATAAACTAGCCACCATATGTCAGGGTCATCACCTGTGGGAGTCTGTCCTGCAGACCTTGATTCAGCAACAGCTGAGTAAAGTACATTGACACACAGATATTGAGCTTTGCCAGTTCAGTCGAGTGTCTGTGGCCACTTACAGACTCCCTGGAGAATACTATAAACAGTTGCAAACACTGACCCCCATTAGCCAGTGAGACTTATATTTATTTAATAAAGTTTAATTGACAAAGGCTTGAGTCAACACCACTAGAGGTTAAAGATTAAAGGACAGTTTCCAATGGCCAAAGCAAACACCATTAGTGGGTAATCTCCCTGGTTAACCTTCCTCTGAGAGGACCATCTAGCTCAAAGGTTAGTTTTAAGACCACATGAGTAAACAAGCTAACTAGGTAAACTACTCAGATTCCTTTGTACTTGTGCCCTAATCTCTCTGACTCCTGCAAAGAGATTCTGGCTGCCTTCAGTGAAGAATTATAGAAAAAACCCTTAGGCCTTCCAAAAGGGTTTGAGACTATATTCTATAACTTTCTCTAATATTTTTCCCTTAATATTTTTGCCACCACCCTGTGTGAATTCCCACAACCATAAACCAGGGGCCAAATGAAAAACCTACAGACTTTCTCAAAAGGCTACCGAAAAAACAAAAACAAAATAAACAGTATTAAGCACACAAACAGTTGTGCCCCAGAGGGACAACTACTCCTAAAGGACCATTCCTTTGTCCAAGCTTCCCCAGACATTAGAAAAAATATTTATAAAAGTTGGCCTTAGGACCCAGTGACCCTATGCTAGACATCCTCAAATTAACCTCCTCAGTCTTTTAAAACCAAAAGCAAAATGAGAATAACAGGGCTAAGAAGAGGGAGAAATGCAGAGGCAAGAGGCAGACTCAACTGTTGGCTGTTTTACAAGTCTGCCAGCCCCCCGCAGGTTGCCCTGAGGATGCTCTTCCAGGTAACTGCCATCAGTGCAGAAAGCCAGACCACTGGAAGGGAAACTTTCCTAATGGGCCAAATTAGAGGAAGCCCCTCACAGCCTGTCCCCTCTGTCACAAGCTCAGCCACTGGAAAGAGCCTCTCCCAAGAGCCAAAAGTCCCCTGTCCCAGATCCCAATGCAGTAATGCCTTTGAGCTGAAAGGGCCCTCTTCTGCATCGGGCTCCCAGATCTGACATCATCATCAAAGAGACAGAATCAATGGAAACTCTGAAAGTGGCAGGTGAGACCATAAATTTCACTTTTGGATTCAAGAGTCACCTACTGTGTGCTAACCTCCTTCTCCAGGCAACTGTCTTCCAGATCCTGTTGGGTGATGGGGGCAAACGGCACCCTTTCCCTCAAAAGATTCACACCCCCTTTATATTACTCATGGGACCAATTACTCTTCTCCCATCACTCCCTGATAATGTCTAAATGCCCCCATACCCATTTTAAGTAGGATTATATTTTCCAAGATGGGTACCTGCTTACTGTTTACTCTACTTTCAGATTCATATTTTCCCCTAATAGCAGTATTTCTCCTGGGAAGGCCTCTTAACCTTTAACCAATGACTTCAACCTGGACAGCCCTACCCTGGAGTTTTATTTTTATTTATTTATTTATTTATTTATTTTGAGACAGAGTCTCGCTGTGTTGCCCAGGCTGGAGTGCAATGGCACAGTCTTGGCTTACTGCAACCTTTGCCTCCCAGGTTCAAGTGATTCTGCCTCAGTCTCCTGAGTAGCTGGGATTACAGGCGCCTGCCACCATACCTGGCTAATTTTTGTATTTTTAGTAGAGACGGTGTTTCACCATGTTGGCCAGGCTAGTCTCAAACTCCTGATCTTGTGATCCCGGCCTTGGCCTCCCAAAGTGCTGGGATTACAGGTGTGAACCACCACACCTGGTCCCTACCCCAGAGTTTTAAAAACACCCTACATCTGTTCAGACAAGCTGTAGCAAAAAATTTGACCAAGCAATCTCTTGAGGGGGGACAACTTCTACAATATGTAAATAACCTACTCATTTGCCCCCCGCTTCACAGAATTCACACAACAACGTGCAGGACAAACCTTAACTTTGTAACAAAAGGAAAGAAATTTTTGTCTAATCTGAAGATTATTTAAATGTTACATATAAAACAAGGTAAAGGGAACCAGGAAACAAGGGAGATATAAAGGTTATAAGTGTGAAGAGATATTTTTGGTAAGAAAGGCTAAATGAAAGACAATTTTGTATCAGAAACAATTTTGTGTGGAAAATTCTTGTCCTTAAGTAAAATGAGTGATTATTTAAGAAAGGGAAATACAGGATAAATCAGAAAGTCTAAGCCTGTTGTAGGTGGTCTAAGTCATGATAGGGTTTGTAAAGAGGAGTTTATGTTTCTTGCCGTTTTTAGCCTTTTCTTCGCTTGAGAAGGCCTGAGATGATAACTGTCTCTTTCATGTTATTATTATTATTTTTTTTGTCAGCTGCTGTAACTCTTTTCCTCTGGTTCTAACTTTTATTATGGTCTAATGCTAAAATGTTTTTCAAGTCATCTAAATGGGCTTCCCATAGGAGAAGCAGTCATACTCCAGAAGGATTTTCTTTTCCTTTTTGGTAACTGGCTTAAGAAACAAGATTTTATAGTTTATATGGTGTCCTAATTAGGTTTTTGGTTGCAGAAAAATCTTTAGTCAGTCTTTGGCAAATAAAGACAGTTATAAAAATTATAAATGAATAAAAATATCATCAAAATTTAGACTTTTGGTCTAAATTATCCAGATCAGATATTAGGTTTGCTGAATGCTTTAAGGTTATAAACTGCTTCTGTGACTTTTGATAATTGTTCAAATAGCCTTCTTTAAAGCCATTAAATTCTAATCAAGGCCCATGGATGTATGATGTTAGTCATGCCCCTAGCTATGCCTGAAAGAGAAAGATTTTATCTGCAGTTGCATATCTATTCCTCCCTAAAAATTGGAAGGAACTTACTCATTAACTTATCTTACCCCTGACGTGGCCCTCCTGGACCAACACCAGTCAGCACCTACCCCTCCTAACCCCCAGTTCTATATCTCAAATAGAGTAACCATGGCTTTCCTCCCCTTACTTATTACTCTGTGGCTACAAACTAGATTAGTTGAAGATGGAGTAAGAGGTGCAAAAATTTTAACCTCTCAAGAAGTGCATGCCACTTTATCCCATGAGGTAGTGCAGGCACTTGAAGAGACAACCAAAGTCACTACTGTGCTGACTAGCAACTTAACTCCCTAGCATGGACGGTCCTCCTAAACCACCATACCTTAGCCATCAGCACCTCAGTCCAGGGAAGATCATGTATTATGCTTAAGGAAGAATATTACTTTTATCAGAAATCATCCAGGACGACATTCAATGGCTACAAGGAAAAGCTAAATGTCTACAGGCTGTTTTGAGCCCATTTTCAGGGACAGGGAATATCCTCAATTGGTTCTGACCTCTTCTGGGCTCACTTTCCACTGTGCTTCTTCTTCTCCGCTTAGGTCATTGCTTTATCAATTTATCAACTAAATTCATTCCCTCCCTCATTGAGGCCACCAGTCTTCAACTACTACAGCAGGAATATCAACCAGTCATCTCTGAAGACTCCAACCCTTATGTACACCCCTCACCTTTGGATGCCAGTGGGTAAGGGTTCCAGGAAAGCATGGAAGGGCTCCTTCTTTGACAGAGAGCAAGAGAAGGGAACCTGATGAGCTCTCTAACATTCTGCCAACAGGAAAAAGTTAGGGAAGATTGACCTTTGCCACTCTTCCCAAAGAATTGGGTCTCAAACTCTTGAGGGTGGAAATGTTAGGGTAGGCAGATAGTTAGAAATGAGCAGGAGGAAGAGCACTTGGAAGAAAAGAGCTCTGGCCAATCTGACACCCCAGAGACCACCCAAAACATGTATGCTACTTATGAGCAGAGAAGAAGGGAAATGCCTATGCAAAAAAAAAATGCCCCTTAAGATGCCCAGTAATTACTCACTC
>NW_022437056.1:0-9393 GCF_009761245.1 Sapajus apella
ATAAAAAAATTTTCGTAAGTGTGTGCTTTTTTTGCTGCTACAGATACGTTTTTGGAGGAGACAGAAGAGCTTTTACCCCTTTCTACATTTCATTGTGATCATGAGTGGGTTGTACTGCATGCAGCTGTTCTCCACTGTCTCTGTCAGAAGCCTGAGAACTTGACATCATTTTAGCCAGAAGCCTGCTGAGCACTTTTAAAACAAAAACTTAATTTTCTGTTACTTTGTGTATTAAATTATTTCAATCCAATATTTATCCTTTTTAAGCCAATCCTTTGACAGATTTCAAGTAATATTTAGAATCTCTCAAAACTTTTCATCTAGAAAATGTTTTTATGACCTGGTACTATTATTGATGAGGGCACATGCTTTTGGTTATAAAACACTCTAATAATTAAAATATGAAGTAAGGTGTCATGAAATCTCTAACAAAAGTTATGGAGAAATGATTGGAAAAAACTGAATTGCTCTTAAGTGTAAAATGGAGGTAGTATTTTAGAATTGCATTTATTTTAGCTATGGCATTTAGAATAATATTGAAGTTCTAAAAGTTGCCAAGTCCCATGAGTTTGACAGCAAGCAGTTTATCTTTTTCTCTACTATTGTTCTAGAGTGCATACCAATTTGAAGGCCCCAGCCCCCCAAAAACAATTTCTGTCACAATTTTAAGAACAAGGAACAAGGAAGAAACCTTGACACTCGGAACAGATCCTGTCAGGAGGGTCTGGGAGCTGATGCTGCCAATGGTCTGAGGCTCAAGAAGGGGCTTGGTTTGAAAAGCGATCCCTGTAAAAATGTGTTTGAGCTTAAAAATGGTCATGTTAACCAGGTGAATTGACTTTTCTGAAAGGTTTTAATTTTTCAATGCAATGTGCAATGTGGGAACTAGCGTATTCTGGGACTGTGCTACCTGTTTACATAGATTTTCTCAGTTTTCATCCATCTGCTTAAATGAGCAACTACTCCTATCCCTTTCCTCAGACAGGAATTCCATCACTGGCTGAGACCTCATCGTTAACAAGGGGAGCCCAGGGTTCCTTCCTGGTGCTCAGGCACAAGGTTCTTTTGTTTGTCACTGCGTTCAGTCAAAGGTACAGGCATGATTCTTCCAGCTGCGTTTCGCCGACATCTCTAGTACTTCCTCATGGTTCTGTGACCTCATCTAGAATGAAAGGGAAAGAGATCTTCCTGAGATCATCCCTTTTAACTTATTTAACTAGATGCATGCATGTTGCAAAAACCATTTTCAAGGAATGAATAATTGGCTATTTAAAAAGACCCAAGCCTTAAAAGAAGACCAGATCTTAACAGGGAAAACATTAGATAACATACTATTCTGCAGTTATTTGTGGAATGACTGCTGTATACCCAGCTCCGGGCTGGGTCCCTGGAAGCTCATGAGCTTGTTTGACCTCCCCTCCTGGACACAGGAGGTCAAGGCTACAGTCAGCAGAATCACCCAGGCTGGACACTGAGTGGACACCCCATGGGATGGCTGTGATGTGGGTTCACTTCATGGTGGCAGCATCCCTGATACCACTTCTGAAAGCAGCAAGAGAGAAAAGCAAACCAAACTGAAACTGAGACATTGTGGATGATACTGGGGTGCAGAGTGGCTGACGGGAAGAGATAGCCCGGAGGGCCCTGGAGCCAGTGGCTGGGGTGGGGTTAGTTTGACCGAGTCCTGGACTGGGGAAGGGACCCAAAGCACACCCAGGCACAGTGCTAATGGGGCCCAGGTGCCCCATGTCCCAATGGCTAGAACTAGTAACCAGGTTGAAACTCATTAAATATGAAGGGTCTGTGCCCCCTGGGATAAATATCCTTTATAGTGACCTGGGACACCACCTGAAGTCCATATTTCCTTGTACTCCGTAGCGGTGTGCAGTGTGGAACTCAGCAGTTCGGGGTCCCTGAGCCACTGTCTACCCCCTGCTCCATCCCCAATTGCAGGGACCCTGAGCACTCATGAGGATGTGCTCTGCCACACCCTGTGCTGTTCCTTCAGGCGGTGCACAGCCGCAGCTATGGGAGGACTCTCTGAAGGGTGGGTCTCAGGCCCTCCCCCACTTACCCTCAATCAGGACAGCAAGCCTAAGGCACTGCCCTGTTCCTTCACTCCTGCATCCCGGACCCCTCCCTGTCCTCACTCTCAGGTGGGCATCTGTGCTCCCCGTTTTCACAGGTGGCCCGGCAGGTGCTGGAGAAAGGTCATGTGTCACACCATCAGTGCAGGGTGCAGCGATCCTACCACATGTGTCATTGTCATAGGTCACTAGAATGATGACTAAAATATCCGTGGGTGGGTGGAGTAGTTATCTGGCCAAATTATTTCCTAACAATCCATTTGTTTTGGTTATCTATTGCTGAATAATAAACCACCTCAACACTTGGTAAGCAGCGAGCATTGCTTGAAGCCACCGTTCCTGGTGGCCGAGGTTCCTCGGGCTCAGCAGGGTAGCTCTTCTGCTCTGTGGTGTGAACTGGGGCTGAGCATCTGGAGACTTGACTGTGCAGTCAGGCACTCACTCACAAGGGCGGCGGGGCTGGCTGTCAGATAGTAGCTTGTCTAGGGCTGTTGTCTGAGTGCCTGGGTTCTCCCTCATGAGACCTGCCTAGCACCTTGGCACCCCCCACACCTCTGGATGCTGGCTGGGCCCTAAGTGTGAACCACTGAGTTAATGATTTCATGACATTCTTTCAAGAGTTGACACCACAAACCATACAGACGTTTCTCACTTGTGTTTTTGTCATCATGTTTCAGCTTGTTTTAGCTTGGTGACCCCTTCCCAAAAGATTATAAATTCTTCCAGTGCCAGGAATATGTGTATTTCAACTCTTTTATATTAGTGTTTTTATTCCCATGATGTTGTCTGGCACAAAATGAGTGCCTGGTACGTGTTGGGACAGACGTGACACTTAGATTGTTTCCAATCTTTGGCTTTTGTAGTATTAAAACAAAAATTTAATTTCCTAAAGCTTTTTCCATACAAATTAAAATTCCCCTAGAATTGTTCCTAGAAATGGAAACACTGACTCTAAGTATATGAATGTTGTAGACTCGTGATATACACTTCCAAGCTGCTTTTTTTCTAGGGATCACAAGTATTTGTGTTGCCATTGGCAAGCATGAGAGAAACATGCCAAGCAGTTTAACCAGCTTTTGGCCACTTTAATTTTATCTTTTATCTTCATAAATGTGTTTAGCTACAGTGACATTTTATTGCTTTAATTTGCATTTTGAGATTATTATTACCTGCTGTATGAACTACATGAGCTTTAGTTTCTCAAATACACACTCATAGTTGGCTTGACTTTGAGTATTACATTCAAAATAGAGTTGGCCACACTCGGGACTGGCAGGACCTAAGCTGTCATCTAGCATCTGCCTTTGGCCTCACGACTCTCTTGAGTTTCGGACCCTCCCGTAGCGCCTGTGAAGGGATCAAGTTGTGTCCACAGCTCACACAGCAAGCCTCCGGCTCAGTCACAGCTAAGAACTGGTTACCAATCTAATTTCATTTTCTTAGGGAGGTAGGAGCGTCTCCGGTAGGTGCAGCGTTTTTCTCACATGCGAGGTCAACCTCACACCAGCAGGGCGAACCCCCTCTTCACTGTGCTTTGCCCTTCGTGGAGAGACCTTCGTGGCTCAGTGTTGCAGCTGAATGTCCATGTCAAGGTGTTGTCATAACATTTTGTATTGTCAACTGTAGCGAAATGAACATATGATGCAGTTGTGAGAACTCAGGCAGGAGGCAGGTGTTGTCAGGCACCACGCGGGAAGGTTGAGTGCTAGTAGGGCCATGCTTCTGGGCCACAGTGACGCTCAGGGACACACACACACGGCACTGGCGTTTCGGCTGGCTCTTGTGCGGTGGTGGAATGAGATGAGAGGGAGGGAAGTGAGTGAAGGCACACAGAACCTTTCTACTGTCCTTGTGTCTTCTGTGGATCGATTGTTTCAAAAGAAAAGATTGAAAGCAGCATCACTGGCGCATCTGTGCGGAGTTCCTGACCCTCTGATTGAGGCTGCTGACCTTATCTGCAGGTCAGAGCCCTTCCTGATATTTTCCCAACACATGTTTGCTTGGCCACGAGGGAACAGCTGTGGAGCTTGTGTTCTTGGGGAGTGAATCTGCCTTCCTGTGACTCCCACTCAGAAAGTCTTCAGAGAACAGAGAATGCCATAGAACAGGAAACCACCTCCTTAGCCACGCAGCCTTTCAGTGGTTGATGCCCACGTGGTTTCCATGATACAAAACGACTCCAATTGTTTTGGGTTTTTTTTTTTTTTTTTTTTTTGAGACATGGTCTTGCTGTGTCATTCAGGCTGGAGTGCAGTGGTACAGTCGCAGTTCACTGCACTCTCAACCTCCTGGGCTCAAGTGATTCTCCTTTCTTTGCCTCCCAAATAGCTGGGACTACAGGTGTATGCCACCATGCCCAGCTAATTTTTTTCTTTTTCTTTTTTTGGTGGAGATGAAGTTTCACTTTGTTGCCTAGACTGATCTTGAATTCCTAGGCTCAAGTGATTCCCCTGCCTTGGACTCCCAAAGTCCTGGGATCACAGGCATGAGCCGCCGCTGCCAGCCCTGCATCCCCAATGTTTAAGCCATGACTTGTGCACTGGCAGTGGCAGACGCCAATCAGGATAATCTCTCTTGTACTTGTATTGAATTTCCTTCTTGAAATTCAGTGACCCACTCATATCTTCAGGGAATGTGCTCCAGATGTCCCATGACTGGCAGAACCAGAACTTAAGTAATGGGGAGTGAGGGAGATCAAGTAAATCTCGTGCCCCACCCACCACACCCCTGAAGAAGATGAGCAGCTCTGCTGTGTTTTGAGGAGGAGTGTGCCTTTATCACTTGGGGGTGCCTGTGTCTCAAGTCTCGGAATTCGGTCAGTTCCACACTCTCACATGTGTGCATGGGCTGTCCCTGTGACTCCTGTGATTTCCTGGAGGGGTTTGCAGGAGAATCTGGCCGGCCGCTCCCAAAGGCCCATGTCTCGGTTGGGTGACTTCTGTCTGCTGTAACCAAGGTGGGGTGAAGTGGAAGGAAGACCAATATTTTCCTGCTACCTTTGAATATTGGCAGTCATGACTCATTTTACGAAGCCGTTCAGTCAAGAGTGAGTCAGCCGACTTCCATCCCAGGAGGGAAAGATGGGTGTTTAGTTAAATCCTAGGGAGGCAAGGCCACTGATGGACAGGAAGCCATGGGGCCGCAGTCCGGCACGCTGCCTTTAAAGCTGAGGGCCCCAGTGTTGTTCTTCTCTATAGGTAGTTTTTTTGGAGGGATCTTCTGTGAGTTGACTGACTCTGTGGTCCATGTCTTTGGGAATCAGCAGTGGAAATGCTTGCCAGCAGTGCAGGAGACCTTCATTTAGGGAAGCAGCTGACTTGGGTGTTTACAGTCAACTGTATTTTATGGTGCAGTGAAATTCATTGTGATTTTAGGGACAATGTTTTTGGTTAATTTGTGCCCAGCAACATAAAAATTTAAAAACTTCTCAGATTTTATGGCAAGGTCATTTTAAAATAGAAAATTTCACATAGTGAGAAAGGGAATAAACCCGTTCCCTGGTGCTCAGTCTGTGTTCCTGGTGACAGGACGCCCTCCACGTGGAAGGGGTGCGTTCCTTTACTGTGATGGGTGGGAGAGACCATGAACGTTCACCTTCAAGTTACTAGTTGAAAATGGCATGTACTCTCCAGGCTAGAAAAAGTTTTAAAGTATTTTCTTTTTCATCCAAATTGGTGAGTAAAGCAAGATCCTGATCTGCCTTGCCATTTGGAAATATTTTATTTTTGAAATGAGGAAGTAGTTTAAACATTCAAGGTCAGGGTCTTGATAAAAGATAAATGTCAGTCATTATTACTTAGAAAAAATGCTAAGGCAAAACCAGGCCACTTTCAAACTGGCTTGCCATTTATTTCTATCAAGAAGTTAAAATGTTTCCGCTTTCTTCTATCTTCATTTGCACGACAACGAGTGTCTATAATGTAGCCCCAGTCATGAAATAGTGGAAGCTGGTATTCGTTGCATTATATGGTTTTAACATAATTATGATCATATGCTAGTAACAGGCAACTCATCTTTCAATAAGAACTAATTGTGTTCTTGAAAAGGAAACAAGTATTTGTATATGAAGTCATTTTCTTATTGATGCATTATAATTTCCAGCGGCTGTTCCTGTACAAGAAAAAGTTAAGACTTGCATGAATCTTGGATTTTAAATCTTAAATGCTCAGAGCTGCCTTTGTCAGTGGAAGCTGACGTCCTTTGCATGGTTCTTACTGTGCCTTAATTAAGTTGGAGAACAGCGTCCACCTCCACAGGAGGACTTGTACTCATAAGATCACCATGCCAAGGCTGGTGCCTGCTTTCCCCACCCTGGCACTCAGGGTCTGTCGGGAAGAAACCCTCCAACTGCTGCACTGCGCTCCTCCCCTTGCCCCTGCCATGTGCATGGAAACTCGGAGAGGGAGCCCGGGCCTCCTAGTCCTGATTCCACCCAGGCAGGCTCCCGAACATGGGTGAGACCACATGCCCCTTCTGACACCCAGATGTGACCTGGTGAGGAGCTGGCATCAGGTCAGCAGCACCCAGAGGCTCCGGGGGCTGTAGAATCACACTGCCATGACCAGACCCTTCCTCATAGGCCTCTAGTACCCCTTCCTGCCCGTCGGATTTCCCTGGCAAAAGCTGTGCTGCCAGCTGGGTAGGGGCCCTGATGTGGGGCAGACAGGAGTGCAGTTACACAGCCCAGTCTGCGGACCCTCTCCCATTCCCGTGATGTGGAGCAGGTTTCCCTCCTCCTGAGGCACAGACCCCTCAACTCCCAGTTCTGTCCCCGAAACTCGCCTTCCTCCCCTCCTTCAGTGGAATGCATTTTCTTTCTGCTTGTCACGTTCAGCAGCAGACGTTAGAATGTCCCCGGTTTCCATTTCATTAGAACATTTCAGAGACGTCATGTGGGATAATTGTTTTTTTCTATAACGGTTTATTTGACCTAAGGAACAAGTAATAGATTTTTGGAAGGAGATTCTAAATATTGAGAATTAGATTGTTATTCAGAGTTAATATCCAAATACAGACTTTTGGTGTTGCTTCTGACATTTTTTTTTTTTTTAATGTGAATGATGAAGTGGAATTTCTAAATTCAAGAAAGGGAATTAGCTTTACACGTTGGAATTTTTTTCAGCTCACATAGCTCATAGTGGAAGTGGATAGAGTCAGGTAATTATGTCTTGTGTCAGTGGGAAGCAGAGTCCATGACCTGGACTTACTTAGCTCAATGTTGGTTTTTATTCTTCCAAATACTTGTATAATAAAGAACCAGAAATTGACCCTTTTCATTTCACTTGCCCTGGGTGTAAAGGGGGCCATGTTTCATTTGTCTCCAGCAGCCTAGACCTTGCTCACATAGTCCTGCCGCTCTGCACAGGAGAGAGGAGGTAATTTTGCAGATTATAATCTAAACCAGATAAATAATATCAAACACCCATTTATCTGTTTGAAATACCTTATAGGTTAATGTGTTTGGAATTAGTTTTTCAGTAACAAGTCAGTAAGTTCTTGTGTTTTGGCACAGCTGATTAAAACAATGGAAGGTGATAGCATAACTCAGGAAATTTCCAGGTACACCTTATGCTAAAAACAATATTAGTATTTTGCCCTAGTTGCTTTTAATATTATGGTATCAGTGAGCTAACGACTTACTCATCTTCAACAAACTAAAAGATTTTAAAACTATCTTAATTGGTTACTCACAAGCAATTTAAATACGTGCGCACACATACACACACAGACACATGCACACGCATGCATGAACATGTGCATACACATTCACACACAATTACATGTGTACACATGCACACATGCACAGGCACATGCATGTGTGCACAGTCACCTTCACATACATGTGCACACATGTATACATGTACACAGATGTACATGCACCTGTGCACACTCAGCTGTCACACATTTATACACACATGCACACACATGTGCACACAGAGTTTGGGCAGTCAATACTAGAGCTGTTTGGTAATCTGCACACCCAGTTCCACTTATAACATCAAATGGAGCTTGATGAGATTTAAACACATTTTACATGAGTGGGTGAGGCTTTTCCCGTAGGTAGCCACCAAAGTGGTGTCATTTCAGGGACCTAAGAGTAATTTCCTGACATAATGTTTGATTTTTGCCTTCAGAAAAGAATTCTTAAGTGTCCTGAAGACTTTTTGTTTTTAGCTAAACTTTAAAAACCCCTTGGAAATCTGAACCCTGGGCAGTCTCATGGGGCTCCTTTCTCCTAGGTCTCGCCACAGGCAGGGCCCTGCACAGTAAGGCCTGGACAAGGGGTCTCTGAGGCATGGACATGAAGCCCGGAGTCGGGGACGGAAGTTTTCCCAGGGCTTTCCGTTTCGCTGAGGACGTTCTCTTGCTCTTTGTTCCTCCTTGGCTAACTCTCAATTCAAGCTGGTTGTTTGAGTGGTTCAAGCCCGAGGCATGGCCTTCACAGAGGAGGCGCCCCTTGGGATGTTTTCTAGGCCCTCTGAACACACATGGGGTCCTTCACATGCGGAGCCACGTCGGGGGAGGAGCACGCTCTGTTCCCCACTCAGAGACTCAGCCAGGTGCAGCGCCAGCCCTGTGCCAGCCTATTATTTTCTCCTCGAAGTTTTGCCTTTTAATTTTTGTCCTCACTCAGGCCGGATACACCTGACACACCCTGCGAAGTTCCATCTCACACGGGCTTAAATCCTCTTCCCTGCACTTTTCCTGTAGTCCCCTCTGTTGCGCGGCGATTAAAGTTAAAATAGAAGATGAAGAAAGCCCTCTTAGAATTCTGCCTGCCACATGGATACTGTACCGTCTTTGTGATAGACAGTGCCCACGACAAACGCTTCCTGGCCCCACAGGCTGCTGCCCGAGGGAGAATCTCCGCTGGTCTCTGTGTGGCTGACTCTGTGGGGACTTCCAGCAGCCTGTGGACACCCTTGCACCAGCTCCTGCTTTCCAATGCTCCCCCACATCCACCCATCGCAATACGCATGCCAGGTTCTGCTGGGACCACATTTCATGAGTATGTGTCATGTGCCTGGTGATTACACCTGTACGTTCTTATTTCACCTCTCTGCAACGTCGGGGTCTCTGCCAGTGTGGCTTCAGTTTTGTAGATGGGGAAGTTGAGACTCTGTACTAGGAAGGCATTTCTCTTCCTCCTGCAGCTCACAGTGCCGGGGTCTCCTGCTCCAGCCCTCTGGCCCCAGGGTGCCTGTGTTCTCTCCCTGCTCCAGCCCTCTGGTCCCTGGGTGCCTGTGTTCTCTCCCTTCTCCAGCCCTCTGGGTGCCTGTGTTCTCTCCCTGCTCCAGCCCTCTGG
>NW_022437056.1:14393-15282 GCF_009761245.1 Sapajus apella
CCCTGCTCCCAGCCCACCAGCCCCTGGGTGCCTGTGTTCTCTCCCTGCTCCAGCCCGCTGGCCCCTGGGTGCCTGTGTTCTTTTTGGTCCATTATGATGTCTTTTCCCTGTTCCAGTTTTTGATCCAGTTACTCAAAGACCAGTGCTGCTCATTCCTTTCATATCTATCCATAGTCAAGTGCTACCTGTACAGACTTTCAGTTTTGAACTGCGTTATTGGTGTGAAGAGTAAAGCATTTGTGAACTAACTGCCCAGTGTGGGATACAACAGAGCTTTGAGCATCTTGTGGGTTGATAAGGAAAAGCCACAGGTACAGATTAAAGGATGAGAGGAGAGGGGACAGCCTGCTGCAGGCTGTGTAGAGCCGGTGCTGTGGCGCTCTAGGGAGAAAGACGGGAAGTGCCACTGGACCAGCTGGAATCGGGACAGGAGGCAGAGGAGCCAGGCTTTCCCAGGAGGCGGAGCATCCCAGGGTCTTGGTAGGGGAATAGAGGGGTGAGGACGGGTGATGATGTTGCTGTGAAGTCTCTAGGCAGTGCAGCAAATGGCCAGATGCCACCTCCACCCTGTGCGTGACCAGGAGCCTTGGCTCATGTGTTACATGGTGTTTCCATACCCCAGGGCTGCTAGAGACCATTTCCAGGGCCTTGGAGACAGGATGGGGATTGAGAGAGCCTGCAAGGAGTCTGCTATGTGCAGGTGGACTTGTCTGGGTGCGAGTGGGTGCCTCACTCCTCTCCACGCAACTGGGTTCATCCCCTTCCCTGGCCTTGGATGATATAGCTAAGGTCCAGAGTCCCCGTCCATGGCCTCCGGATGCTTTAGCTCAAGGCCAGCGTCCCCGTCCCCAGCCTCAGATGCTTAGCTCAGGGCCAGCATCCCCATCCC
>NW_022437056.1:15292-25608 GCF_009761245.1 Sapajus apella
GCCAGCGTCCCCATCCCCAGCCTCAGGATGCTTTAGCTCAGGGCCAGTGTCCCTGTTCCCAGCCTCCGGGTGCTTTAGCTCAGGGCCAGCGTCCCTGTCCCCAGCCTCCAGATGCTTTAGCTCAGGGCCAGCATCCCCGTCCCCAGCCTCCAGATGCGTTAGCTCAGGGCCAGTGTCCCCTTTCCCTGGCCTCCAGGTGCTTTAGCTCAGGGCCAATGTCCCTGTCCCCAGCCTCTGGGTGCTTTAGCTCAGGTTCATTGAACTGTGGCCTGCACCCTGTCCTGGGTTTGCAGGTAAAGCTCGATTGGGATGAGCCGAACCTATGGCTCTGGCCCCACAACCTAAACTATTTACACCCCATCTCTTTGTGGAAAGTGCTCACTGACCCCTGCCTGACTGCCACCTCTGTCTTCATGCTGGCCCCTGCTCAGTCAGATGCAGCGTCTCAGACTCTCACCCCATAGGACTTCCTCCCTTCAACACTGATTCCAGCTGACATTCAGTGCGTACGTAACTAAACTGTAAAGGAAGAAACCTGAGTAGTTAGTTTGACCACAGCATGTTTTACTGGGATTCTATTTTGCATTAAGTTGGGAAGTTGTTGTGCAAGCAAATGTGGTTTGCTGTCTTATTAGTGAGCAAGCGCTCCAGCTCTTGGCTGCCCCGTGAGCCTTGCCTGCCTGCTGAGGTTGCCCTGCCATCCCTGTGGCTGAAGGCCTGCAGACAGCATGACCACCACCCGCCTGGCTCTGCCTGAGCTGGCTCTAAGCACACTGTTTTTGGCAGAAATTAAAGTCACTCCGGCCCCATAATTAGGTTGAGGTCTCCTACATCAAGTAACCTGTGATATTTAAATGAAGTTCAAACTTTTTATGTTTAATTGACTACTTTATTCTAGATTATATTCCTTATCAGCTGGAAATATGTTGTTAAAGGAAATAAATTTCAACAGTCATTGCTATTTGAGATTTTGTCTTCTCGTCTGCTAAAAAACTGTTTATCATCTTATTTGTACGAATTAATTTCCAAACGCTCAAATCCAACGCGTGCAGTGACAAGCTGGTGTGGCTGAAACAGCAATTGCTGAAGAACATCAGAACGGCCTTTCCATGTGGGTTTACACAGGCGGCATGGTCAGCAGAGAGAGAGATGGGTACCTGTCCACTCATCCACCACCATGGGGCCGTAGGAGGCAGGAACTGAGAGGGTCAGTCCCATTAGAAATGCCCTTGGCTCATCTAGAAGCTGCGTCTCTGGGCATGCACCATGCCAGCATTTTCACCACACGTGCTGTTAATCACGCCAGTGTTGTTCTTCTAGAGTGAGCGTCAACAGCTCTCATACCTGGTCCCCGTGCCCGTGCACCTGCTGGCTTTCCCACATGTACATAGGTGGCTGGCATGCAGCCTTACACCTGTTACTGTTGCGAGCTCAGAAGGCTCTCTCTGTGGTGGTTTTTCATCTTGGGATAATTGAACCCAGCTGTGAAGTACTGGGACCAGAGAGTCTCTGCTGCATAATGTCACCACCCCGTGGCAAGTCACAAAGCAAGATGTTCATGGAGAATCTCACATAGAAATAATTCTACATCTGCTTCTGGAGCACATCATTTCCTTCTAGAGAGGGGTGGAGTGGCTTCACCGTCTATCTGCACATGGTGATGGTGGAAACCCCTTCAAGGTCTGAGGGTGAGTTATTCATGCTAGAATTTCGTAATCAGTCTGTGGGGATGGTGGCTCATTTCACATTGGAGTTTGAATATTTTTCGGGGTTTGCTTTGGTGTGATTATATGTGTAGAGATAAATGGAATTCATGTTTCTATTAGACTCGATTCTTTCACCCTGAGGTGCACCATGTCTGCCCTTCTGCTGACCTAGCACAGATGTCAGATTGGGGGATTCAGGTTAAATAAGCTGAGGGAAGCCTTGAGCTTGGGCAGAACCACTGATTTCTTGCAGGGACAACATCAGAAAGACAGCAATGGTAGTGTTCCCTTCCAAGATGCCCTGTGCGAGTGAGTGCAGGGTGAGGGGTGGGATAGGAATGGCGTGTGTGCATGCGTGCGTGTGTGTGTGTGTGTTTGTCCAGGGTGAGGAGAATAGAAATGGCCTGTGTTTGTGTGTGTGTGTGTGTGTGTGTGTGTGCAGGAGGGGTGGGATAGGAATGGCGTGTGTGTGTGAGGGTGTGGGGAGGGATAGAAATGGTCTGTGTGTGTGTGTGTGTGACGGTGTAAGGAGGAATAGCAATGACCTTTGGAGGGGTGTGGGGAGGGATAGAAATGGCCCGTGTGTGTGTGAGAGAGAGAGGGGATGGGGAGGGTGTAGGAGGCATAGAAATGGTCTGTGTGTGCGTGAGTGCAGGGTGTGGGAAGGGATAGATGTAGTTTCCCCAGCAGCACAGTAAAATCACTTTGTGAACTTTGAGTACTTTAATTGTGGGGGTTACTAAGTTGCTTACCATTTTAATTGTCAGCAAATAAGTAGATACATGCATTAAAATTTGATGGCTATTGAATAATTTTTCTACGGCAAATATATAATTTTTAAGTATACAATAAATTATACAATTATTCCAGTATCCGTGGCATGACTTCTATTGATTTTCTTGCAAGTAAAATTTACTTACTGATTACTAAAATATGAGGAGGCCATCCTGCTTTAAAAAGTTTTCAGTACCAGAGGGACCAATTTGGGTATGAAATCCTGAGACGTACTAGAAGGTGACCCTGAACTGCTGACCTGAGAGAATGTTCACAGGCTGTCACGAAGCCCCTCATTGGCTTAGGGACAGATTATCTGATGCAGCAGTTCGAGTTGATTTTGAACTAAAATCGCAGCCCTCTGTTTATTGTTCTATGTAGTAAGGGCTGAGGCAAGGTGGCCTGGCATTTTTCAGAAATCTTGCACGTGTGCTCTCTCACCTGATTTCATACTGAAAGAGAGGATTGAGATCTTAGAGATGGTGCTCGCATACGTGCTGACCACGTCAGGGTGTGTCTGAGAGTGAGTGGGAGTGCCACTGAGAATGTTACCAGGATGATGGTCATTCACCGGATTGTGGTGGCCACTGTGTGACCTGTGAGCACCTGGTCCTGGGAGTCCCCGAGTCAGGGGAACCAACACCCACTCAGACTGTAAACATAAGAGAGTACGCACGGAGCCCAGGCACAGAACGCAGAGCTGGACTCCAGCCATGGGTTTGGGGCCCAGGCTTTACAGCTCCAGAGACGGAACCATCTTGAGATGCTACAGGAGTGACTCTGGCTGGCTCAGCTCGGTGGGGCCAACCCTGCTTCATCTCCCATTCGTATGACTGCATTCAGGTCTAGGAGCAGGCAAAGCAATTAATCAATATACCGCCGCAGTAGGACAAAGTGTTATACACCTTTCATTGATAAGCTAAAAGGAAGAGACGGTCCAAAGATGGCGGCGCATGTGTTGGATCTGGGCCGCAGATTCACGGCGCTGGATTAGCCCGCAGTTTGGTTCCTGTGATGGTCACTTGTGTGTACAGATAATTTATATCAATTTCAGTACATTCTTGGGAATAAATAATCCTAGGAAAAGTGATAAGCTTAAATATCTTAAGAAGAGTGTTACCCTTGACATCAGAAACATAAGAAGGATGGAATGCATAGATTTGCTGATTTTCCCAGGGTATAAAGACTGTAAGTTGCCAGCCCTAAAATACACTGTATTTTGGAAAATGCTCAGAGGAGAACAACTGACCCATTTCATCCCCTGATGATGAAAATGCTCTAAGATCATATGTGGAAACCATTAGGGTGGCCTGTGGCACTTTTCTTGTTGACTTCTAGCAAAGCCTTTCCGTTATTGGCTGGGGCAGATGAGCCATGTTGAGCTCAGCCAGCATCTTTGGACCGATTGTTGGAGTGATTTCCTCCAATTATAGATCAGGCAGGCAGAATCCTGGAAAAAGTATTGGTACGACGAAAAGAGGTAAGAGACCACAAATAATTCACTGAATTAATAAGAACTCAGCTAGGACTCCCTGAGACTTCAGCTCACATGGTTGTACAGGAGGGTACCTCCCTGGGAAAGGAGGGGGACCCATTGTCCCCTTCCAGCTCGTCTTCTGCCCTGAGGGACCCTCCAGTCCAGATGCTGTGGGGTTGGGCTGTGCGTAGAGCTGGCAGTGGTGGGAGAGGCAGGCCCCGTTGTGTTCTGTGTGACGTTTGGCTGTGGATGCATTCCGCTCCCTGCGCTTCTCCTGCTTTTTCCATCATTATCTCCACTCCCCCACCCACCACCTGAGAGTATCTCCTCTCGATGTTAGTGCCAGTGTTAGGGAAGAGCCTGAGAACATCATGGCCAAGTTGGATGTGCAGAAACATCATGGAAAAAGCCACTGGCCTTGCAGAGGGGTCAGTCATGCAAAGTCTATGCAGAGCATGTTGGTTGTCACTAGCAAACAGGTGCAGAGAAGCCCAGACAGCACCCAAAGCCCATCTGAGGGCCGTGCCCCAACCACATGCCCACCCTTCCTGGGAGTCCACTGCTGAGGTAGCAGCACACTGACAGTCCCATGCTGAGTAGACATGCCAACCATGCACCCACCCTCCCTGGGAGTGGACGGTCCTCCCATGCCAAGGTAGACACCCCAACCACGCACCCACCCTCCCTGGGAGTGGACAGTCCTCCCATGCCAAGGTAGACACTCCAACCAGAAACCCACCCTCCCTGGGAGTGGATGGTCCTCCCATGCCAAGGTAGACACTCCAGCCACTCACCCACCCTCCTTGGGAGTGGATGGCCCTCCCATGCCAAGATAAACACCACAACCAGACACCCACCCTCCCTGGGAGTGGATGGTCCTCCCATGCTGAAGTAGATACCCCATCCATGCACCCACATGTGGCTCAAGTATTGCTGGTGGCCCCTGTTTCTTTTGAGCACTTCCGCCATCACAGCCCAGCCCTGCCATCCTTAGAGTGCACCCGTGAGGTCTCGCCTCACTTCATTCTGCAGCGAGATGGAGCGTTCCTGTCCATGTCTGCCTGTTGATATTGTCTGTGTTAATATTTCCAAATCTTCCTTGTTGTCTATGTGTGGTGCCAGGCACCCATCATTCTCCAGGTGCGATATAAGGTGCCCGTTCTTCTCCATGTGTGGTGCCAGGCTCCCGTCATCCTCCAGGTGCGACGCCAGGCTCCCGTCATCCTCCAGGTGTGGCGCCAGGCTCCCGTCATTGTCCAGGTGCGGCGCCAGGCGCCCGTCATTCTCCACGTGCGGTGCCAGGCGCCCGTCATTGTCCAGGTGTGGTGCCAGGCGCCCCTCATTTTCCAGGTGCAGTGCCAGGCTCCAGTCATTCTCCAGGTGTGGTGCCAGGTGCCCCTTATTCTCCAGGTGTGGTGCCAGGCGCCCCTCATTCTCCAGGTGTGGTGCCAGGCACCCCTCATTCTCCAGGTGCGGTGCCAGGCTCCCGTCATTGTCCAGGTGCGGTGCCAGGTGCCCATCATTCTCCAGGTGCGGTGTCAGGCTCCCGTTATTCTTCAGGTGCAGTGCCCAGCTCCCGTCATTCTTCAGGTGTGGTGCCCGGCACCCGTTATTCTACAGGTACGGTGCCAGGCACCCATTCTCCAGGTGTGGTGCCCAGGTGTTCTTTATTCTCCAGGTGTGCTGCCAGGTGCCCGTCATTCTCCAGGCATGGTGCCAGGCTTCCATTTTCTAGGTCCGGTGCCAGGTACATGTTCTTTTCTAGGTGCAGCACCAAGCACCCACCCTTCTCCAAGTGTGGTGCCAGGCATGGTGTCTCTTTGCAGGGGCATGGATGAAACTGGGAACCATCATTCTCAGCAAACTGACACAAGAACAGAAAATCAAACGCTGCATGTTCTCACTCATAAGTGGGTGTTTAACAATGAGAACACATGGATACAGGGAGGGGAACATCACACACTGGGGTCTGCTGGGGGTGGGGTCCTAGGGGAGGGATAGCAGGAGGTGGGGGATTGGAGAGGGATGGCATTAGGAGAAATACCTAATGTAGGTGACGGGGTGATGGATGCAGCAAACCACCATGGCACGTTCATATCTATGTAACAGTCCTGCACAATCTGCACATATGCCACAGAACTTAAAGTATAATAAATAAATAAATAATAAATAAAATGAAAAGTGGAAATCTGTATTGCTGGAGTTTATTCTCAAGACTGTTCGGTGCCAGTATGTTTTGTTCTTGACGTGTTGTGAAACTGTTTGTATATTTTTTTCAAATACAGTTCTGTTCAAAATCAAATTTCTTCATCAAGCATACTCCAGGGCTGGGTGCAGGAAACTGAATCCAGAGGTGCCTGTGGCTGAAATGCACCTGGCATGTGGGGTGCAGAGTGCCCACAGACTGGGCTGTAACGTGCATGTTGTTATTTCTCTACATGTTGGGAAGACATGCTAGTTTAAAACACTTGACATAAGATAGTCTCTGAAATGTGTCTCACATTTAGGCTTTAGTGAGCTGTTCTCCGCTGGTGGGCTAATGGGTGGTGGCTGTCCTTGGAACAATTTGGAATGCAAGTTCTGCCCTTCCTTGTGGTTGCTTTGCACTTGCGCTTCAGAGAAACAACTGCTGTACCCTTTTTTTTTTTGAGATGGAGTCTCGCTGTATTGCCCAGGCTCTGGAGTGCTGTGGCACAGTCTTGGCTCACTGCAGCTTCTGCCTCCTGGGTTCAAGCGATTCCCCGGCCTCAGCCTCTCGAGTAGCTGGGACTGCAGTTGCGTGCCACCCCGTCTCTGCTGAAGAAAATACTGCTGTACTCTTGATGTCCTCGGATGCCAGGATGCTTCCTGGAGACTGATGTCATTAAGGTTTTGTGAATCGATTTAAGATAAAGCAAAGGTGCTGAAAGCAGCCAGGGTGGTCACAGGCGGGACCCTCCCTCTCCTGGAGAGAAGCGGAACAAACGCTCCTCAGATTGCAGCCACCAGCACTGCTGGGGTCAGTTCTGAGAAGGACACAAGGTCTGTGCCTGACCCAGCGTCAGACCCACACCAACCTCCCAGGAAGCTGGCAAGTTGTTTTTGTTGTATTTGGAAAATAATATGTCTTAGGAAAGGATGTTTTTCCCACTGGCTGTGGGTCTTCTGCCTCCACGGTGCTGCCAGAGCCCGCCTGGCGTCTGCGGGAGAAGCTTCTTAGCAGGTGCTGGTGGTGTCATTGCGTCGTACGAGTTCCATTTTCCAGTTCTGTTTTTGTGTCATGATGCCGCCTGTGCCTCACCCAATATACACACACTCGGTGTCCTGCACAGAAGAATCCCAGAATGACAAGAGACGAGGGCTGCCGTTTCCTTGAACTTCAGGACGGAGGAGAGAGTGAAAGCAGAGGCTCTGCAGAGCATGGCTTTGGTGGCTCCAGGTCTTGTGCTAGCATCATGTTAGTTATGGCTGGGAGGCCCTGAGGACTGACATCAAGACTTCTTGCACTTTATTTATTGTTTATTTTTTAAATTTTGTTTTATTAATTCATTTATATATTTATTTTGAGACAGAGTCTCACTCTGTTACCCAGGCTGGAGTGCAGTGGCTCGATCTTGGCTCACTGCAACCTCCACCTCCCAGGTTCAAGCGATTCTGCTGTCTCTGCCTCCCGAGTAGCTGGGATGACAGGTGTTAGCCACTATGCCTGGCTACCGTTTTGTTTTTTTAGTAGAGATGGGGTTTCACCACGTTGGCCAGGCTGGTCTCGAAATTTTACCTCAGGTGATCTAACTGCCTCAGCCTCCCAAAGTGCTGGGATTACAGGCATGAGCCACTGTGCCTGGCTCCTGCACTTTACTTTTTTAAAATTTTTATTTGTTTATTTTTTGAGACAGGGTCTCACTCTGTCACCCAGGCTGCAGTGCAGTGGCATGATCACGGCTCAGCACAGCCTCAACCTCCCAGGCTCAAGTGATCCTCCCACCTCAGCCTCCCAAGTAGCTGGGACTATAGGGTGCATGTCACCATTCCCAGCTAAGTTTTGATTTTTTTTGTAGATACGGGGTCTCACCGTGCTCCCCAAGCCAGCCACGAAACTTCTTGCACTTTATAAAGTGACAGGGTGCAATTAGATGTTCCTCTGAGATCATTTTTTATGGGGAAAAAAAATGATCCCTTTCAAAAAGAGCATTTATGAAGAAGTATGGAAATACTTTATTTAGTATATTGTTATTAAGAATGATTTTACCAAAAAATAAAAATCATGATTCTTAGAAGATCTCTTCAGTGCATTAAGCAGAAATACTTTTTGTGTTAGATAAATTCACCTACGGTCACCATAGGTCCAATGATACACTGGTGCCTCAGACCTGGATCTGCGACCCTGAGCAAGCATGTCTGTCTGTGGATGTGGAGTTTGCATCCTAACAAATCCCTGGGGTGTTTCAAGGGACCTCGAATGGGAGATGGAAGATGTCCATGGGAGCTGGTGACTGATGGCATGGACATCTTCCATCTGGCTTATGATTCAAGGAGCACTTGTGAAAACATCCACATTTCTCAAAACACCTCTGTGCCTGGGTCTGCAGTAGCTTCAGGAGGCACGTTGGTGCTTCCATGGAGGCTGTGGCCTGTTTTACCTCCCAGAGCTCGTAGTCAGAGGCGCAGCAACACACATTTTCCCCTGTGGCTCTGCTGTGGAGGCAGTGATGGCCAGCAGGCAGCGTGGGGCATGGCTGCATGTGCTCTGGTGCCCTGGGATGGTGCCATCTGCCCGCCAGACACTCGGCGGGACCCTGATCCCAGCAGTTTCTCTGCAGCTGGACATACCCATCTTGAGCCAGCTCAGGCCAGAGGAACATGTACACCCGGGAGTAATTCCGATCCAGCCCAGGGAAACACAACCTTGATGTGCTTACATGTTGACGATGTGCACAGGACTGAGGGAGTCCACCCTCAGCTGTTTTTCTTTGTTGATTTAAACGTTTTCTGATCTGTTTTTCCCTTTAGGTCTGTTGTGTGCCAAAATATTTTACCATGCCCTAAGAGTAAGATGTTGGAAGTGGACGGGGAGGAAATATTTATGAATATTTAAGGCCGTTCTTCTTCATGTTAAGCCATTTTGGCCTCTTGTGGTTCCTGTGTGCTGTCTGTGATGTGCCGTTGTCACTGGAGTGCTGTGGCCCTAAGGAATGACAGCATTAAGGCATGGATGTTAAAAACAGACAAAAGTATTGTTCACAGTGTTGTATTTTAAAACAACAGTTCATATGGCAATTAAACTGTGGTGCCTTCATTTGCACCATGTGTCACCTGACATCTGGGTGCCGTGTTCAGACTCCCAAAGGGTGATCTTGGGTTGCTAGCACTTGATGGATTTAAAGGTGGAACAGTAAATTTGCACATGATAGCAGTTCTATTGATTTGTGGTGAGTACAGTGACTTAAGCTGATCCAAGGATGCAGAGATTCTTCCCCTCCCTCCCTCCCTCCCTCCCTCCTCCGTCTCCCTCACTCCATCTCAGGCACTGACCTCCTGCACAGACAGATGCATGCTGTGACTGATCATGGCCATCAGCTCAGGCCTGAGCATCTACGCAGTGCTCAGAGCTGCTGGGAACAGTAATGACAAACAGGCCCATCACCTTGTCATCTTGAAATTGTCTGATACATCTTACTTCTCTTAGAAAACACATGAGCTTCTTATCTCTGTCTCAGGGAGGGAGAAAAATGGGATGAATGAAGACTACGATTTAGCTGGGGATGGGGGGTGGTGGCTCACACCTGTAATCCCAGCACTTTCAGAGGCTGAGGAGGGCAGGCAGTCTGAGCTCAGGAGTTTGAGACCAGACTGGGCAACATGGCAAAACCCTGTCTCTACAACAATATGCAAAAACTAGCTGGCCATGGTGGTGCATGCCTATAGTTCCGGCTACCAGGGAGGCCGAGGCAGAAGGATAGTTTGACCCTAGAATGCGGAGGTTGCCCTGTGCCGAGGTCACACCCTGCACTCCAGCCTGGGTGACAGAGCAAGACCCTGTTATCCCAAGTTTGAGAAAGAGAATGGTGAGTGGATTCACACCCCACACCCTCATCCCGACCTGACACGTTGACGTGTTTAAGGAGGTTGATGGACCCTATGCTGGAAGGGTGGACAGTAAACATGCCACAGCACCCTGTCATCGGAGGTGGACGCTGGCTTGGGGAGGACATGAGACCCCCCCTCCCTTTGAGTGGTGTGAGGTGGGGCTGGCGAGGGCTCAGTTCCTTGAGACTGGAAGGGATTTTGTCAGGGGACCTTAAACGGGGCACAGACGAGCAGCTGTAAGTTACTCTGGTGGCCGTGGTGATAGAGGAGCTGTAAGTTAACCTGGTGGCCGT
>NW_022437056.1:25618-27309 GCF_009761245.1 Sapajus apella
GGTGGCCGTGGTGATGGTCGGGGCAGCTGTAAGTTAACCTGGTGGCCATGGTAATGGTCGGGGCAGCTGTAAGTTAACCTGGTGGCCGTGGTGACGGTTGGAGGAGTTTCTTGTTTGTGGAGAGAAGCAGTGTCCCTCAGGTGTGGGTGAGAGTGTTGGGGCCTTTGAGGATCCTGGAATGGCCCCATGGGGACTGGCAGCTCTGAAGGGGGAGGCCTGCTAGGCTGTAGAGACCCATGCTTGGTCAGGGGAGGGACTTGACCCATGCACCCTGAAGAGCAGCTGTTGTGCACGTGGAGGGAAGGGCACTGGCCCCTGCTCAGAACACCTCCCAGCTGTGGGGAGGCATCGGGTGAAAAGGAGGGGCAGTGTGGGGGAACGTGAGGGGACAATGTGGGGGAACTGAAGGCGCTGCAGGCTGGGAATGCGGTCACTAAGAAAAGTGTAACAAGGCGGTTGTCTTTCAGAACCCTACGGGCCTTCAAAATAATACCAGGCGATTCCCTACTCTTAGTTATCCCTTGAAATGTAAGTTGCTTTTATTTGACAGGAGAAGTTGGGCTCCCTTCCTGGCATGGTTCCCGGAGTCCAGGCTCCTGGCTGCTTTCTCCTGAAGAATGAGGGGTGGCGGAGCCTCCAGAGCCAGAGACCGAGGAGTACACAGAGGTTTGCTGTTCTGCCAGCCAGACCCAAGACAGGGGAGGTCCCTCATGTCAGGCAGGCGTGCTGCGTCCCTGGAGAGTGGGTGGTGTGGGTGTCTGCCCTTGGTCATGAAGAGAGAGAGGAATCCCATGCTGGGTTCAGTCCTTTCTGCCACCTGCCCCCCGCGAGCTCAGCAGCCTTGAGCGTCTGCCACTGTCCCCTCCTCCCGGCCCTGAGCGTCCCAAGCTATCCACCTTCGCTCACGCCATCCCCCGCCACCATCACCTGTCGTGACCCTGACTTCAGGCTCTGGTTCAACTCGAAGGACACCTTTTATCTCATACGCTTTCTGCCCGTTCAGTAGAATCAAATGTTCCACTTCGGGTCCATGGCTTCCCTCAGTGTTATCACTGTTTTGGGCTGTGACGGGCGTCTCTCCATGGCTCCTGCACCCTCAGGGCCCAGCGGTGGCCTAGCTGCTGTGCCCTGAAGAAGCAGTGCCGCCTTGACGTGTCTGAGGAACGGATCATGTGGAGCCAACAGCCACAACATCCGCTGTCCCTCTGGGCATCCCCTGCGCTTTATTCTCTAAGGGGTTAATTTTACACTTTTGTCCTCTACTAAACAGTCGCTTTTTAAAATGCTGACGTGATATTTGGTGAGGAGCGGTGTTTGGTGAGGAGCGGTGTTTGGTGAGGAGGGGTGTTTGGTGAGTAGGATGTTTGGTGAGGAGCGGTGTTTAGTGAGGAGCAGTGTTTAGTGAGGAGGGGTGTTTAGTGAGTAGGATGTTTGGTGAGGAGCGGTGTTTGGTGAGGAGCGGTGTTTGGTGAGGAGGGGTGTTTGGTGAGTAGGATGTTTGGTGAGGAGCGGTGTTTGGTGAGGAGCGGTGTTTGGTGAGGAAGGGTGTTTGGTGAGGAGGGGTGTTTGGTGAGGAGGGGTGTTTGGTGAGCAGAGGTGTTTGGTGAGGAGGGGTGTTTGGTGAGGAGGGGTGTTTGGTGAGGAGGGGTGTTTGGTGAGGAGCGGTGTTTGGTGAGGAGGGGTGTTTGGTG
>NW_022437056.1:27409-32804 GCF_009761245.1 Sapajus apella
GTTTGGTGAGGAGGGGTGTTTGGTGAGCAGCGGTGTTTGGTGAGGAGAGGTGTTTGGTGAGCAGCGGTGTTTGGTGAGCAGCGGTGTTTGGTGAGGAGAGGTGTTTGGTGAGGAGAGGTGTTTGGTGAGCAGCGGTGTTTGGTGAGGAGGGGTGTTTGGTGAGGAGCGGTGTTTGGTGAGCAGCGGTGTTTGGTGAGCAGCGGTGTTTGGTGAGCAGTGATGTCTGGTGAGGATGGAGTGGCTTTGCCCTTGCCGGGTTCTTGTCCTTATCTGGGAAGAGGTTTAACCAAAGAGGAACATGCAAAACCCAGCACCCTTTAGCCACTTGGGACCATTAAAACATCCGAGCAGGCTGTTTCTCTCTGACTTGTCTAAGCCAGGGGTTCTCCAGCGTTAACGTGCGTCAGAGTGGCCCCGGGAGAGCTTGCCGAGGCTCAGACAGCCGGCCTCTCCCCGCTTCTGACCCAGCCGACCTGGCAGGAGGCGGAGCATTTGTGCTTCTGAGTCTGTGGCTTGACCACACTTTGAGAACCGCTTTGCTAAGCTGAGGTTTTATAGGCATGGAGGAGGTTGGTGTCCAGTGTGCCTAACTAGAGCTTGGAGAACCGGTGTGGAGCCTGGGTGGACAGTTGGACACCTGTGTTGTTGATGTCCTCGTGTGTTGTAGGGAGGCTGTGTGTGTTAAGTGTGTGTTCATACACAAGCATTCCAGCCTTCTGGAATTGCCACCTGTGTGTTTCTCAGGAAGACAAAGTGTCTTCTGTCTTCGGTGTTTGTATCCCCTGGAGCCTGTGTTCAGCACTGAATTGGCCTTCATGTAGTAGGAAGGAATAATTCTTGAGCAACATTTTATGGGCTATAACGAAATATTAAACATTAGGAGTAATTCTCAAGAAGTAGCCCCGTTATGCATCAGATAATTTGGATAAATTGAAAGCCCTCTTTTGGTTAGCACTGTAATTTCAGTGTTTGTCCCTGTGGTTTCTGTTTCTGTGGAAGCATGTAAAATTTGAACCTTGAAAGGAATAATAGGACTCAAACAAAATATGAAAATAGGTGAGGACTGAAATTAACATGTGGGTGGGAAGGAGGACAGTGTGTGTAAATAGGACCCTGCACATGCTCATGGAAACATCAGAGGGTTTTCAGCCGCAAAATCAAGTTGTTGTGTGAGGAACCTCAGTGAGACTCTGTGTCGTATGACATCAGGTATTTGCCTGTTTCTCAGGTATCTGTCCGTTTGAATTGGATGCTTTTGTGTCTCTCCAAGTTATGTTTAATTCTTATGCTGAAGTCACATAGCCTGTCAGATAGATGTTAGGATGCTCGTTTTCTGTAATTTTTCAGAAACTGGATTTTCAACTCACTTTCCTCCTTTATAAAGCGGAAGCAGTAACCTCATTATAGCAAATTCACATGATTGCTTCATGGAGGGGGACTTGTAGGAACTGGCCCTTGTGGAAATGTGCAGTCAGCTCGGCTCAGAGGAGCCACGGGACAGGGGACACTATCCTGTGTGCTGTGAAAATGTGAAGGCCGTGGAGCGTGGAGTCACGGCCCCTTCCTGGCCTGAGGATGTTTCTCATTTCTGACCCCAGCGTGAGCTCCCCTCCTTCCAAGGATGAGCACTTATTCTCGGAACTGCCGCCTTGTCATCCAGGCTATAAACCAGGGTTGTGTACTTGCAGTCTACAAAGGTGCAGGCTGTTTCCAGGAATAACATGCACAGTACACACCGAAACAACTTCTTTTGCTACCTTGTGTGACTGAGAATGGAATCTTGATTTTAACTGAGCTCCAGGAAATAGTCAATGCTGCTGTCCTCTTTGTCTAAGGGCAGGTGTCCGTCCTTGACAGTGGATATGGTTAATTTTAAATAAAAGTTAAATGTAATCTGTAACCATAGGATCCTTTAAATTTTGGAAATAAAAGACAGGATCAGTATTAGCACCTCATTTATTGGATAGATATTTTTTAAGGAATAGAAGTCCTCTTTCATTATGCCAAACTCATGTCAAAAACCATCTGATTTCCAGAAGAAAATGCTGTGGAGAGCAGCGTGATCATCTCTTCATCTTGGGACCTGCCGCAGGCGGCACCATGTCTCCTTACCAAAACCCACAGCAAGCGCCTTCTGAAGGAGCAGGTCTGTGAACGCTCAGGGTCAGCCCCTGCCTCGCATGCCCCAGCCCTCCTGTGTCCTGGGTTCTCCCAGCCCTGAGAGCAGCTGCGAAGGGCACAGTGTGCAGGCCACGCTGGAGGCTGGCCTTGAGGGAGCACAAAACCTAAAGCCGACATCTATCTACACTGCAAACACCCTTCTCCTCTTGCTGCCAGCAGCCACTTACCTTCTGATTCGAATGAGGACACCGAGTCTAGGTCAGCTTCACAGGCACACTGCGGGTCTGTGGAGGCTGCGGGTCTGTGGAGGCTTCGGATCTGTGGAGGCTATTGGTCTGTGGAGGCTGCAGGTCTGTGGAGGCTGCAGGTCTGTGGAGGCTCTGGGTCTGCCGAGGCTGCGGGTCTGCGGAGGCTGTGGGTCTGCGGAGGCTGTGGGGCCGGGTATGCCCAGCTGGCCTCAGGCGGCACCTGGAGCTTTCGCATCTGCTTTAACCTTTGGTCTCTCCTGTCATGTTCACGGCAGAGCTCATTGCTGTCGTTGCACTGAGAGTTTCTTCCTGTTAAAATAGTCCCCACCTGGCCGAGCACCCTGGCTCATACGTGTAATCCTAGCACTTTGGGAGGCCATGGCAGGTGCATCACCTGAGGTCAGGAGTTCAAGACCAGCCTGGCTTACATGGTGAAACCCTGTCTTTACAAAAAATACAAAATTAGCTGGGCCTGATGGGGGGTGCCTATAATCCCAGCTACTTGAGAGGCTGAGGCAGGAGAATCGCATGAAGGCAGGAGAGGGAGGATGCAGTGAGCCGAGATTATGCAACTGCACTCCAACCTGGGTGACAGAGTGAGACTCCATCTCAACAACAACAACAACAACAAAGTCCCCAGTCACGTCATATCTGCCATGGCCCCCAAACCCACATTGTGACGGTGATCATATGTCAACACAGTCATCAACGGTAACCAGCCAGTTGGCCTGGAGATGAGTGGAGATTGCCTTTGGCAGCTACTCTCGGCCTTTGTCTTTTGATTGGCAGTGAAAGCCTGTGTGGCCGATGTATCCATATCGACATGTGCCCTGGCAAGAGGCGCCCGGAAGGGAGCAGAGCCTGTTTGGACCCCAGGATTTGGTGATGAGGGAGGACATGGCTTTTTCTCCTTTCCTGTATTCCTGCGCCTGTTTCTGCTCCTTCGGGAAAAGCGTTCCTCAAGCTCTTCGCTGAGGGTGAGCTGGGGTCTCCTTGTGCAGAGAATGTCAGGTCACAGCATCAGTGCCTGCTGTATGCCTGCAGTTAGCTCTCTCCCCAACTGCTTTGGGAGCCCTGGGTTTTCCTCTGCTGGGCTGTGGAGATAGTTCTGTGTCCCCTAGATGGAGCCGTCGACCTGACTTGCAGAGCGGAACAGCCAGGCAGAGCCTCCAGCAGCGTCCTCAGACTGCAAACCCCAGACACAGAGAGGCAGGAGAGACCCTGAGGGGCCCAGCACCTGCTTGGCCAGGGTCCCTCACACCTGAGTGATGCCTCGTCCGACTTTCCCGGGGAGGCTGCTCACCCCCTGGCTGTGGAGAGTGAGCGTAAGCAGGGACATTCTGGGGCACAGCCTTGATTTCGATTGAGCTGTTTCCGAGGTCATGATCGATGCGGGAGAAAATCAACAATATGACGAGTACAGAGAGCAGATCAGTGGGGCTTCCTTAGGGGTTTCAGGGAAACATGCTGGACTCGGAGGCAGTGTAGGATTTAACGTCTGATCCTGTATCTGTCAGAACACTTGTCGTCTTCTAACCAGGAGCCCTGAAGGAAGCAGTCGGCCTTCAGTCGTGTTCTGCCCGATATGTGTGAGGAGAAGAGCTGTGAAGGGCAGCCCAGGAGCACGCTGCTGGCACTGAGAGGTGCCTTCAGCATGTGAGGTCACAGAGCAGGTCCCCAGGAGACAGTGGCCAGGGAGGGCCTCCGCCCTAGGAGCAATTATGCTGGCCGAGTCAGAGGAGAGCACAGAGCCCAAACATGGGCCATTTCTTCAGAATCTGCCAGGATATGTGGGTGTCACCCGGACAGGCAAAGGCAAAATGCACAGCAGACGTGAGTGCAGAGAGAACTGGTGTGTCTGCGGCGCTGGACATGGCTCATGGGTGGTAGATGTGATTTGCACGTGGTAGATGTGGCTCCTTGGTGGTGGATGTGGCTGGCAGGTGGTGGAGCTGGCTCCATTGGGGCTTCTCTGTGGACAGTTACCCTGGCCTTGGTGGGATAAAGGATTCTTTAGGAAGCAGTAGGCAACCGAGAGACCCCTGTGACTATGTCAGTGAGTGGTAATGAAGACCAGGAGGACTGCAGTGGTGATGGGATGAAGGGGAGCATGAGCTGTGCTCCCTTTTCAGGGAGGGCTTGCTCAGTCATGTGCATTTGGACCAGGTGTGAAGGGAGGGGATTGTTCTGGCCTGTTGCATTGTCAGATAGTAATAATGCCCACATTTCTGTGCATGGGATAAGTTAACCACCTGTGTTTCGAGCTCTCAGGGTGGGCAATACCTCTTTGGTTCCTGTTAGAAGGACACAGTGAGGCCAAGAAAGGATCCAGGGCAGGTGTGCCTCGGTGCTGGGCTGCAGGAAGGCAGGTGTGGAGAGCTGGGCAGTGCGATCACAGCCGGGGTGCAGTTGCTTGTGATGCTTTCTGAGTTACAGACTTCGAGTCACCTCTGAAGCCCCCAGGGCTCCTCAGAGGACAAAGCACGAACCCGTGACTTCCTCAGGGAAGTGACTACATTGCCACGCCATGCCATGGTTCATAGCTCACGGTCCTGCTCCTGTTGGATGCAAAGCTCAGGATGTGAGATACTGCCTTGGTCCTCCTCATAACCTATCCCCTTACAGACTAGCGCTGGGTAGAGGCTCAATAAAGCCCTGTTGAGAGGAACTGGTGGTCGTAAAATCCAAAATATGGCTAGTTGTCACTTAATGTCATCTCAGATAAAGGAATATGTAAGAAAATGAAAAGATGGGGGATCTTGATTGCAAACACTCCCTGGGCAAAACTCTGCTGTCTGTGGATTTGTTGTGCTCCCTTGTCAAAGCCCTGTCCTGTACACGGAGGCTCCACCTCTCCCACACCTGCCCGGGAGGCTGCACAAGCTGGAGAGCAACAGACAGCTGGGTGAATTGTTCTCGCTGGACACTTTTGACTGCCAGGCTTAAACTCACTCCCAGTGCTGTCTGGAAGGACACAGGTCTCTCCGGGTCTCCAGATTAAACACAGTCCGTGCGCTGCCCAGCAG
>NW_022437056.1:32814-93793 GCF_009761245.1 Sapajus apella
CCAGCAGGACACAGCCTCTCTCCCGGTCTCCAGATTAAACACAGTCCCTGCACTGCCCAGCAGGACATGCATCTCTCTAGGTCTCCAAATTAAAAACAGTTTTGGCACTGCCCAGCAGGACACAACCTCTCTCCAGGTCTCCAGATTAAACACAGTCCCAGTGCTTCCTGCAGGACTTGGGCCTCTGTAGGTCTCCAGACAGTTACCTCTCCCACATGGATCCCAGTGTCCCCTCTCCCATCCTCTCTGTCAGTAGATGACTTTGATTCCCACTGCACTAAAAGACCAGAAGCTCTTGGAGGAGACTTTCTGCTGAGCCCCACCTTGCCACCACTCAGCTCCCTGTGTCTGGGACCCTGGCTGCTCCCCAACCCCTCACCGTGGAAGAGCTTTGACTCCGATAATTCTTCCTTCTTGTCCTGGATCTTCAAGCCTTTCCTTTGACCTCATCATCCTCATCACCTCATGGTGGGACCAGCATCTCCTCCATCTTTCAGAGGAATGTGCTTAACTTTGGTCACAGACTTAAAAGGTCCTTGCCATTTCCTGATAAGCACACCTGGTAAGTGAGAAGAGAAAGAACCTCCTGTGAATTTATTTCTTCTTTCCCGAGACAGCTCAGTCCAACGCCCAGTCCGTTCCCTGAACGACGGAGGTTGAATGCAGAAACCCTGGTCTAGATTACCCTGCTTCCAATGTCCAGTCTGCTACCTAAGAGCCGCTTGGGTTTTGGCAATTTACTGAAATTCTCTGCATCTTAGCTTCCCTGTTTGTAAAAGCAGATAGCAGTAGTGTCTACCTAGTAGGTTGGTTACGAGCATTAAACGAGCTGTAGTGTATAAAGCACTTCGCACACACAGTGCCCAGCATATACTCAACACCCCTTACTTTGAAATGTTTTTAATTTTTAAAGTTGATAAATACAAATTGTATATGTTTATGGTATACAAAGTGTTGTTTTGAGAGATGTGTGTCCTGCAGAATGACTAATGGGCTAATTGACATGCATTATTCACATGCTGTCATTTTCTTGGACGAGACCTGTAAAGCCTCTCTCAGCAGTTTTCAGTATGCACTGCCCGGTGGACGGCAGTCTTCATGCTGTGCACAGGTGTCCTGACCTACTTCTTCCATCTAATTGACGTTTTGTGTCTTTCGAGCTCCCCTACCGAGCCCCCACCCAGGTCCTGCTAACCGTTGCTTCTGTGAGTTCCCTTTTTAAGGAACAGGTGTGTGTGTGTTTCTGTTTTGCTCACTTTGGGATGGGGGCACCTAGAAGAGTTCCTGGCACATAATAAGTGCTCAGTAAATGTTGGATGTAAGCAGGAATGTGCAGCTCTAGAAGACTCACCACAGGAGGGCACCCGGTGGTTGCTTGGATGTCTAGGGAGGTTGAAATATTGACTCCCAGACCTGCCGTCTGTAATCCAGGCTTCACCTGGCTTGGGTCCCAGTTATTTCAAAGTGAAGGGATTCAAGAGGTAAGGACTTTTGGGTTTTAATTTGTGAAAGAGGGAGAAAAAAGTGAGAGAATGCTATGAATGTGCTATTCAATTTTGTTAAAGATTTTTCTATGAAAAAGTCCGGGAGAGCCCAGTGCTATAAAAGCTGCCCAGTTACCAGTAAAACAATGATAAATAGAATAAACTCAGGCAGTTATTAGCAGAAAAAAATATTTTTGAAAGCGAATGTCAGTTTAGTCACTTATATTTTGCTACTGCCTTCATTTTTGTTCTGCCTTGAATACAATCTGTCATTTGGCCTTATGAAATCCTTGCCATAGGAAGACATTTGCCAATTTTGTGTCAGGAATATCAAAGTGTGCACCTGATCAAGGTGCACGTTTCACTTTTCCTCTAGTTTGGAGGCTCTTTTTCTGTTGCCTTAACTTCATGTTCTAAATCCCACCCCCCCACTTCCCCAGCTGCTGTGCACATATGATTTTGCAGGGGTGGATGTGTACGTGAATGGAACTGGCTGATTCAAACCTCTTCTGCTGGAATAGAAAGATACTGAAGAGCACCGAAGTAATAATCCACATTGCCTGTGGGCGTGTCTGAGGCTGTTTCACATAACATAACGTTTGTGTTTACCCAGATGCTGTTTGAGACATGTTCGCATGTGTTGAATACGCGAAGGACTCTCTCCTTGACATCAGTGTCTTGCATATGTAGCTGGAAGTTGCTTTGCAAATGCAAATACGGTGTGATCTTTATTCAGCCCTTGATTAACAGAGATGCTTGTGGAATGAGGAATTTGTGATTTATTAAATGTTCTGCTGAATTTGGATTTCACTGCAGACTCCTTTTTTTTTTTTTCCTTCCTAGCCATCTGGGGTGAGGGTCTCATCCACTGTCAGTGCTTGGTAAATGCACACAAGGTTTGAAAGAACTGATATGCGTCCTTTTTATCCTGCTTTATTAAAATAACAGGTTTTTTTTTTTTTTCAAAAAACAGCTTTATTGAGACATAATTCACGTACCATGAAATTTAGTCATTTCAAGTGTAAAATTCAGTGGTTTTCATGTATTCACAGAGTTGTGCAGCCATCACCACCATCTAATTGCAGAACAATTCATATCCCCAAAAGAAACCCCGAAACATTTGGCAGTCCCCGCCAATTCTCTCTTTCCCCAGACCCTGGAAAACACTAGTAGACTTTGCTTCTCTAGGGAACCTGTGCTCAGCATTTCCCATGAAAGGAATCAAATGAGAGGCAATGCTTTGGGTCTGGTTTCTTTCCTTAGTAAGGTTGCCAAGCTGCTTCATCTTTACGATATGCAGGTTGAGTATCTTCTATCCCAAAGTTTTGGGAAACGAAGTCTTTCAGATGTTGGATTCTTTTTTTTTTTTTTTTTTTTTGAATATTTGCATTATACTTACCAGTTGATGATTCCACATTGGAAAATCCGAAATGCTCCAATGAGCATTTCCTTTGAGCATCATGTTGGCACTGAGAAAGCAGATTTTGGAGAATCTTGGATTATGGATTTTTGGATTAGGGATGCTAAACATGTGTCAGTACTTTCTTATTGCCAAATAAAATTCCATTGTCTGGGTGTAACATGTTGTATCTCTCCATCCTGTCTGCTGGTGGATGTTTTCACTGTTCCCCGTTTCTTGCCTGTTAGGGATAATGTGGCTCTCAGCACCCATGTCCCATGCCTGTGTGGGTGAACGTTTTTACTTCTCCTGGGCATGTAAGTAGGAGTGGCATTTATCGGGCCGTGCAGTAAGTCTGACGTACTGAGGAGTCCTCACCTGTGTACATCCACTGCTGCAGAGTACGAGGGCTCTGTATTCTCTGCATCCTCACCTGCACCTCTTAGTGTCTGTCTTGATTGCAGGCACCCTACTGAGTGCACAAGTACACTACTTTTGATTTGCATTTCTGTGTCTGTGAGTCATGTTGAACATCTCTGTGTTTATAGGCCGTTTGTGTATGTTCTTTGGAGACCTTGTCCATTTAAAAATTTTGACTTTTTACTTTTGTTGTGAAGTTTTAAGAACTTAAATACTGTGGATATAAGTCCGGTATCAGTGATGTGATTTGCAAATGTTTTCTTCCATTCTGTATGTTGTCTTTCGGCGTTTTTGATGGTATATTTGCAGCACACGAGTTTTGAATGTTGATGAAGTCTCATTTGCCTATTTTTGCTTTTTGCTATTTTCTTCTCGCTGTCATATATAAGAAATCATTGTCTACCCCATGGTCACAAAAAATGACTTCAAGTGTTTTATAGTTGTAGCTTTTACATCTAGGTTTACAATTAACTTTGAATTAATTTCTGTTTATGGTTATATGATACGGATATAACTTTTTCCTTTTTCTTTCTTTTTTTTTTTGTGCAGACATCCAGTTACCCCAGGATCATTTGTTGAAAAGAATATACTTTTCCCATTTCCCATCGAGTCGCCTCATATCTTAATGCGTTCAGACTCAGCAGCCACAGGATAGCCTGGACTGGGTGTCTTAGAAACAGCAGCATTTATTTGCCACAGTTCTGGGGTATGGAAGTCCCAGATCAAGGCGCTGGCAGGGTCAGTGCATGGTGGTGGCCACTTGTTCCTAGATGGCCTCCCACTGTGTCCTCCTGTGGCAGAAGGCCAAGGCCAGTCTCTGCAGCCTTTTTCATAAAGGACCCTCGTCGCCTTCATGAGGGATCAGCCCTCATAACTAATCACCTTCCACAGGCCTGCCTCCCAGCTCTATCACCTTGGGGATTCAGTCTCATGTGGATTTTGAGGGACAGAAACATTCACTCTGTAGCAGCATCCTTGTTAAAAATCAGTGTTAATGTTTATTTTGTGGTTCTCAGTTTATTCCATTGATCCACATGTCTAGCCTGTGTACAGAGTTATAACTCAGTCTTTCTTTTGTGTTTGAAAACCTCAGGCCGTGAAGGCCTGCCAGGGTGCAGCCACAGTGCGATTTCCCAACTGCGTGTAGCTCACATTTCTGACCGACCTGCCCAAGTCAGAATTTCCCCTGGAAACGATTTGACCTTGTGAGAGTTGTTCACCTCCCTAAGCCTCAGATTTTTAATCTACAGAATACAAATGAACTCAATAGAACTGGCCTGCAGAGTAAGTGAGATGCCCATGAAGAGCACGTAAATCACTCAGAACCCTGCCCATGGGCTCTTGTTCCACCCTCAGTCCTGCGAGCTTGTCACCTCCATTTACAAAGGACACCCCAAGGCTCACAGGGACTGAAGAACTGGCCCAGACTGCAGGAGTTAAATGAAGGTGAGATGTGAATCTAATTCCATCTGACTTCAGAGCCATTGTGGTTTCAGTTACGAGGGCTGCTCATGCTCTCAGTAGGTGCTGACTCTAAAACCCGCCCCCGAGGCTTCTGTGCCCAGTGAACTCGGGAAGGTGTGGTAGGCCCTGCTTCCTCCTCAGTGTCCCTTCTCTTCTGCTGGAGATGATTTTTAACCAGGAAAGTACAGTGGTGAGCACTCGTGTTTCCTGGGGCCATGCACTTTGAATCAGCTGGGCTCAAACCACATGCCTTGATGTGGGTGCGTGATGCTGTTTCCGTGGGAAGAGGATGCACCCAAGACCCGAGACCTGGAGCTGGGGCGGGGGTGGGTGTTGTCTGTCTGCAGTTCTGCCCATGAAGCCATAGTCTTGGGACAGCTGCCCTCCCCTGGCAGCCTTTCTTCTCTGTAAAATGAGTAGCTGCGATTAGATACTCTCCTAGATCTCTCTGACTTTAAAATTCACTGTGCCTATAAATATGACTAAGTGATTTCACAACTATATTTAAAACCGCATGAACAGACTCACTGGTAGAGAAACAGCAGTGATTTGACGGAGCTGCAGTGGCACTTGGTTTTCCAGGAAGCATGATAGATTGTAGAATTTTCAGAATGACATTGATAAGGGATTGACAAAGTTGTGTGTCTGTCACTGACACGTGACTTCCCGTTTCAGGATCCATTCCTATAAAATATATGTGAGGGGAAGCATCTCATGGAGGGCATCATCGATAATGTTTTAGGGGAAGTTGGGGTGTCTCTGCTTTTGTTCCACAGGGACTTCATATTTATCATCTCTCAAGTTACTGGGGAAATGTGGGATGGAATGGCGAGTATTATGAAAATGGAAACATTGAGGATGAAGGCCTGATCTACTTCTGTAATCTTAATGTCTTCAAAGACGCCTGTTGTACTTACATGATTTTAATGTCTTTGAAGACACAGACACGTTCTTCCTGTGATTCGATCAGAGGGTCCCCCAACCAGTGCCACCTTCGTCAGGAGCATTTGGTCAGCGGCAGCTGTTTGAATGTTTCTTTCTAAGCACCCTGTTTAACACCACATGGGGATACAACTTACTCTTTGATCCTTTATTTGTAAAAATGTACTGTGCTTTCCTCTCATTAGAGAAATACCGTTTATGTTATGAATGTTAGGGCATGTACAAAAAGAAAATACATGGTTATTCCATATTCCACCACTATTGACAGTGTGCTGGATTTACTTTCAGGACACACACACACACACACACACACTTCCATGAACACAGACCCATGCATGCATGGACACAGATACATGTACATATGAATGGTAGCACAGATGTACATGAACAGACACAAACACGGTTGCATAGACACAGGCACATGCACACATGAGTGCAGGCAGTCACACATGCATATGCACACATGCAGTCATGCATGTATCCATACACGTACATGAGCGCAGCCACACACATGCATATATACACATGTGCAGTCAAACGTGTAGACACACATCCATTAGTGCAGTCACACATGTGCATATGTGCACAGTGCAGTCATGTATGTGTACATACACCTACACGAGTGCAGCCACGCACATGTTCATATGTACACACAGTGCAGTGATGTGTACACATTTACATGAGTGCAGCCACCCATGTGATTATGTACCACATGAGCAGTCATGCATGTGCACATACACATACACGCGTGCAGTCACACATGTGCATATGTACACACATGCAGTCATGCATGTGTACAGACATACGGCAACACATGCATATGTACATACATGTGCAGTCATGTATGTTTACATACACATACACACAAGTGCTAGCAGTCACAGTGCACACGTACACATACACAAGCAGTTATACAGATGCATACATATGTACGTGTATGTGCAGTCAGCCACATATGCACGTGTGCACACATGTGCAGTCACATGGGCACATGTGTAAACACATGCCGGCAGTCATAAGATGCATATGTACACACACATGCAGGTAGCCACACACACGTGTTCACAGATGTTCAGGCAGTCACAATCACGTGTGCATATACTTTCTGATAACAAACTTTGTGGTGTACTTAGTTTTAACCAGCTTTTAAATGTTTATTATAAATTGTAAATACAGATAGTCTCTAGTTTGTCCATGGTTTGATTCATGGATTTTTGACTTTAGGATGGTTCAAACATGATACAGGTTTAGTAGACACCATTTCAGTGCATGACCCTTCTGTTTTTTACTTTCAGGACAGTACTCAATATTGCATGGATACCCAACACTTTATTATAAAACAGGCTGTGTATGAGATGACTTCTGCCCACTGTAAGCCGACGCAAGTGTTCTGTGCTCCTTGAGGGTGGGCGAGGCCAAGCCGTGATGTTCCATGGATTAGGCGTATTAAATGTGTTTTTGACTTATGACATTTCCAGCTTGTGATGGGTTTATTAGTCAGGAACCCCACTGTAAGCCAAGGAGTGGCTGACCCGAATGCAGGAACTTGGTATTCTTAGACTACATGAATTTCATAGCTAATTGCATCCCATGTACATGAGATAATTCTTCCAACCCAGCCTCCTTGTCTTGACATTTAAGTAGCTTCCACTTAATCACATTCGTAGCATACTCCAAAGTATTTTCTCATTAAAATGCCTGGCTGTTTTCTTAGCAACTAGTTTGAAGGACAGATTTGCAGAAGCCTTGAGTCAGGAGGTCTGTGAGGGATGACAAGGACCTGAATTTTTTATGTGCTTCCCAGTAGGTTTCAATGCAGGCAGTTTGTGAGAAACACGTGTGACCTATGGGACTTGGAGAGAGAGGGGCTGTGGCAGGCCCAGTCATTTCATGGTGGGGTCATTTCATGGGTGGTGGGGTCATTTTGTAGTAGAGTCATTTCATGTGTCAGGGTTTATTTTGTGGTGGTTCATTTCATGAGTAGGGTCATTTTGTGGTGGGGTCATTTTGTGGGTGGTGGGTCATTTAATAATGGAGTCATTTCATGGGTGGGAGTTCATTTTGTGATAGGGTCATTTCATGGATCAGTGTTCATTTCATGGATCAGGAATCATTTTGTGGGTGGGAGGTCGTTTCATGGTGGCATCATTTCATGGTCAGGGGTCATTTTGTGGGTGGGGTCATTCCATGATGGCCCTCAATGGGCCAGGGTGCAAGGGGAGCAGCTTCCTTCTGGATGACGTCCTTGATGCAACCTCATAGCCTACCTGGGTGATTTGCCTTCATCCCATAAAAGGCCTCATTGAGGGAACCCAGGTTCTCTGGCCGCATGGATGCTGCGTTTTCCAGCAGCACTCAACTAGGGGGGCACTTGGCTCTGTTGTCCCAGATCCGGCTGCATGTTCTCTCCATATAAGATCTTGTCACATCCAGATGCAAAATGGTCAAACACCATCAGCACATGGGGAAGAGCTGCTGTAACTTCTGCAGTGAAGGCTCCGCCTAGATTAATGTTGATACCACTCGGCATAAAGATGACATAAGCATAGTATTTTGTTAAAAAGACACCACAGAGAATTTACATGTGCACAACTAGAAATAGGCTTGCTACTGTATAATCTTATCTACTGGAGCATTTTCTGAATTCTTAAATGGACTGTTTTGGGGTCAACAGTAAAGTCACTTCCGGTCCACCTGACAGTGTAGACTCACCAAAGCTGCTTCCTCTCATGCGGATCCCACCACGTTCAGGGCAGCTGTGGGGGTCTGGGGGCGTCACCTGCTGATCTCATGTCTGGCCCCTCAGGGCTTGGCTCTACTCCCGTAGCGGAGATGTTGACTGGAAGGTCTGCTAGGGATTTTCTCCTTTCAATTTCAATATGCCATGAATTCATGAAGGCAAGTGAGCATAAATATGTCATCTATAAGCCTGTTAATTTTTAAATTTACACATCAGAGGATGTCACCTCTTACATTCTACTCACAATGGTATGCCCCACAGGGACACAGGCTCAACACTCTTGCCACCAGCATGCGCCTGCCACTGGCACACACCTGCCACCAGCTCACACCTGCCGCCACCACACACCTGCCACCTGCATGCGCCTGCGCACCAGCATCGTTCTCCCGTGCCTGTGCTGCAGCCCTGGAGTGCCTGCTGTGTGACTGAACTCCCACGTCATGGGTGGGCCTGGGCCCGGCCGCCCCTCCTGGGCCTGCTGTGTGACTCAACTCCCACGTCATGGATAGGCCTGGGCCCGGCCGCCCCTCCTGGGCCTGCTTGTGACTGCCCCTTCCCCTCTTCCTCATGTGTATACACAGTTCATACGTAGTCCGCTGGGTTTTACCTCATTCAGCTGTTTCTTCCTTCTTCCCTCAAATTCTTAGGACTTCCTTTACATACAGAACCATGCCAAATGTCGTAGGGTTTTTAAAGCTAAGTATCCTGTGATCCCTGAATCAAAGGCAGTAAGAAGGAAATAATTTTTACCGGAAATTTTAATGCCTGGCATCACGGCATACACTGGGAATGGGGAAAGTTTGCCGTAAGGTAAGGAGAAGGCAGTGGGGAGAGAAGGGAGTGTAATATTTGGAGGAGTTACCATATTCCAGGCATTGTGTACAAGAAATCCCTTGACTGGGGTTCACCGGCAGGGTCCCTCAAAGAGCTGTCATTAGCTTTGGCATCGAAAGATGACCGGGGATCATTAGCGCTTCTGTGGGAACAAGCCCCGTGGATGTTGCGTTAGCCTGGGGGGTGCAGTTTGTTTTTTCTGGTTAGTAATTAGAATAACTCATCTGGGTAATACAGGGAGGGGTTTTCTAGGGGCTTGGTTGCATACACTGAACTTGGTTATGAGAATATAAGAGAGGGTGGGAGTGTTTCTAAAATATGGCCTCTGAAAACACGGGGCAATGGCAGAATCTGTAGGAGGGTGAACCTGGCTGCAGTCCATGAATAACTAATATTCAAACTCAGTCTTCCCCCAAATGTCTATATAGAGAGCCAGGCGATATCCAGGTTAAGCAAATATTCAAGAGAAATGTAAATGTGGCCTTCCTTAATGAACAAATTTGCTAGCATTTCTCATCCCCGCAGAGTTGCTATACGTTGTTTAGCTGCCACTAGAATTTACATGTGCGTAGAGGAACAAACAGGGAAGCATATGATGTAATGCATGTTACTGTTTGCAGTTCTGCAATGGCAGAGAGGTGCTGTGTGTTTTGTTCTGTGATTTTGGGTTATTTAAAAGAAATCAAAATGGAAGTGTGGATGTCACGGAGTTGCACCCGTCAGATGCAGGACCTTCTCTCTTCTGGTTACTGGCAGTCTATTTGGGCAAATTATTTAACAGTATCAGACCTCAGGCTCCTGATGTATAAAATGCCTTCCTCGTAAGACTGTTGTGAAGTTTAAGGGCACGTACTACACACGCAGCACACGTGAGTGCACACCCTTGGAAGGGAAAGAGCTTGTGCAAGATTGATCTCCATAGAAAAGGAACCAGAAGGACCAGGTGTGTCCCAGTCAGCTCTGTCCTCCTCCCAGCCAGCTCATAGTCTTTGAGGCCGGGGCTGTTAAAACCTGAGGAGTGGGCTGGGCATGGTGGCTCATGCCTGTAATCCCACACTTTGGGAGCCTGAGGTGGTTGGATCACCTGAGGTCAGGTGTTCGAGACCAGCCTGACCAACATGGTGAAACTCTATCTCTACCAAAAATACAAAATTAGCTGGGTGTGGTGGCATGTGCCTATAATCCCAGTTACTCAGGAGGCTGAGGCAGGAGAATCACTTGAACCCAGGAGGCAGAGGTTACAGTGAGCTGAGATTGTGCCACTGCACTCCAGCCTGGGCAACAAGAGCCACTGTCTTAAAAAAAAAAAAAAAAAAAAAAAAAAAAAAAAAAAACCTGAGGAGTGAAATGTGTGGATACAGCTGAAGAAGAGACAGACTCATGAGTGATGAAGATTGACACGGAAACACATCAAGCAAAGAGGCCCATAACTGTGAGGAATTCCGTGGATGTGTACTCTATCAGGAGACAGGATAACTCCTGGATTTAATTGCAAAGGGCCCCAGTCTTTCTGCCTGACATATTGGGTACTAGTGGATGGTTGCCATAGCAACCAAGCAAGTAACTGTGGCAGGTTAGCAAGCAGCCAAAAATTATTATAATATTTAAGAACCAAAACTTTCATATTTTATTTTCATTACCATTACTCTGGTTTTCCTTCCTAACAGAATGAATTCCTGTGCTATTTATAGGAACTTTTTCTGCAGTGCTTTTAGAGCAAGTGCTGTCGAGTTTATGTTTTCCAAAAGATTAAAAATGATCCTTTTGAGGAATTTCACTTTTATTTGGGTCTTCCTGTGTAAAGAAATCTGTGGTTAGCAATACAACAATTGTGTTACCCGGCTTCTTTTTCCTGGTCAGGTTCAGAATTCCACTGCTGGGTACTGTTCATCATCACGAGTGCTGAGCACCGTGTGCTGCCCATGGTGTTGCCAGGAGGGTTCCTGTAGGTTTTTCTTGTCCTGGTTTGAGTACAGGAGTGAATGCATGCACACATGTACAGACACACATGCACACACATGTACGCAGAGACACAAACATGATCCATGCATAAAAGTCATTCGTAGTCATGTTGACGCTGAAACCCAGTATTAAAACATTTTGTGTCACTGTTTCAGTGTCTGTATTAAATGGCTTGGACTTTTAGCTAAGAGCATCTTAGATTTGCAGTTGCCAATTACTCTTCGGCTTTGTAGGCCTCTTCCATCATGTCAATAGACGTTTTTAGATCAGAGCTGTCATAAGTTTTTAGATAAGTAGCTGTATATAGACTACTATATACTGTAGTCTAACTTACTGTATATTAGCATATATATCTCTGCAAATATTTATATTTTTCATGGAATTCATTGTTTGTATAGAAAGTAAATAAAACATGCCCAGTAAAATTTATCTTCCCTCTCTTGGGTTGTATACTGAGGAATGATCAGATAACAAATGACTGTTTAATTTAAATCAAACAAAGCAGTATTCTCAGCATAAATTCACATTATTTGGAATGTTTGTTTCATGGTTTTTACATTGTATTACTGTTATGCTATTGTATTGGACAAGATTTTTTAAAAACTCTTGGATACTGAGACTAAATTACTCTCAATCAAATTGTAAGGAAAAACCATAACTTATCTAAAAACATTTTCATTATCAACTATTTTCATTAATGCTTTTTCGTTGTTTTATGAAAAGCACTGGAACAGAATAATAGGCTTTTTGGACAGTGGCATAGAAAAATAGTCTTTGCTCATGAAACAGTACTTGCATATAGAAAATTGAATATGCAAGAAATGTTGAGGCCACATGCTCAGAAGAACAGTTACATGTTATGATGCACATTTAAGATGTTCATAAGGATCAACTTTCTAAAAATGTTTGCCAAGAATCAAATCTACGGAATAGACATTTTGTAAAGGTGTATGCTAACAGTGTGTGTTTTGAGACTACTTTTTCTTAATTGTCCAATTATGTGATTATATGATGACATTACCTAAAAATAAAACACTTTTGCTGGTGGTTTGGGCCTGATGAACTATATTTTAATGAAACAGAAGATGAGTTAATTAAGAAGTTTGGCTTCAACTTATCAAACTAGCAAATCAATTTGTTTTTCATTTTAAATCAGTCACAGTGATTTGGAGTCATCCATTCACTTTATATCTCTTCTTCCTGCTCTGAATATTGATGCAATAGGTTCCTTACCTATGAATGTGTAATGACTTTCCTGCTTTACTGTTTGGTTCAGATGAAATATTTTTCTACTTAAACTCTGTAGTTACTATAAGATATTTTACAGATGGACTGTTTATTTAATGAGTCTACAAATATTTTCCGTCAAATGTCTAAAACCAAAAAGGCACTCGCCTACTCACTGCCAGACCTCTGGTTAAGACTCTGGAGACAGCCCTCTGGGTAAGCCTTTGGTTGCTGTCTTCCAGCTGCTCCACAAAGCAGGTTCCAAAGCTGGGGTCCCTGTTGTAACAGCCCAGAAATCTGCAACTAGCAACATTGCCTTGCTTGGCGTTCACGGCTCATCCGACTGAGGAGGCCTCACCAGCAGAGAGGGGCACTGAGTCAGACTCATCTGTGCTTGAATCCTGATTCTGACTTCAAGGATTTAGACACAATGTTTAATCTCTATGGATTTCCACTACTCAATCTTCAGATGTAGTGATGATAATGATACATGGCCAGTTACAGAAAAGAGTGGTTGCAAGGGTTGGAGTGTGGTCATCTTGGTGTGGCTTGGGGCTGTGGAGATGCAGGAGGCAGCTCCTCATGGAGGCAGCTCCTCATGGAGGCAGCTCAGGGAGTGCAGAGCAGAGAGGGCTTGGTAGTTCCCATGTGGAATATTTCATGACCGAGTAAGCATCCAGCTGTAAAACTTCTTCAGGTGATTCCAGTGTAGCACTGGAGGGTTTTCAGGAGAAATGTAATTCTTGTTTTTGGAAAACACACCCGTTTTTTCCTGGTTATAACTTTTGATCAAGCAATCCCAGTTGAGTGTGTTGTGTGGAATGGTTTTACAAGGGGCCTGATCATGGTGGCCTCTTCACTCACGGTGTCCTGGTACTTTCCCCTGAGCCTCTGTGCTCCTCTAACACATCCGCGGTTTCATTTCATGCACCTGTTCCATGCATGTGGCAGAGGGTGGAATTCCTCGAACCCTGTGTGTCCTCTGTCCTAGTTTACTTTAGCTTTCTTCCGTTATTTCCATCTTCTTTCATAGTTTATTTATGTGTCTTAATTTTGGAACTTTTTCATGCTTTGGAACTGTTTTAAGGAGCCATTCTTCAGTCTCTTGTTTGCTGTAGAACTATCAAAGAAAATTGTACCTGTCCCCTTCACCAGCAGGACTCCAACTAATGACTTCCAAAATGTGTGTGTAATGAAACACAGCTTCGGTTGAAAGGCGCTGGGACACTGACATGCCCGCGCCCAAATGTCGGTTTATCCAGGAATGCTGTTAGTGCTGTGCTGCTGTTCACATCAGCTCTGGAGTCAGGCTGAGCTGGATTTGAATTCTGACCCTGATAGGTAATCGCTCCAGAAGTTTCTTAATTTTGATCTCAGTTTCTTTAGTTGTAAAATGGGAATTCCACCACCTACATAAGACTGGTTGTCGTGACTAGATGCAGTTGTGCCCCTGAAATTCTAATAGTTCCTGAAGATAAGTCAGTAATACCAATTCCCCCTTAATCCTTTACCTTCATTTTCTAGTGAATACACCCCAACTAGAGAGGTTAGAATTTCCTAATGATAAAACCCCTCGAAGAGACAGAGACAGAGACAGTGTTTGTTAATACTGAGAACTTCTGGGCCCACAGGAATCATCCACACCCACAGTTTTGAGAGACGCTACCATGAGAGAAATATTTTTTTGCATGAACATAACTTTGGGTAGTTAAATTATTACTGCAGAGCTTTACCTTTCAAACCTGTGAGAGCTTTCAATATGGGAATACTTTTTAAGGACACACAGAGCTTCCATGAGGTATGCATCCATTGTGAGACATTGAAGTTACCGTCGGTATTAACATAGGTTATTAAGAAACAGGAGTTTTAACACAGGTAAATTCAAATTACATACAGTTCATGTTAATCCAGAGACTCAAATGCTGCATGCACTTTCCATTTTACTAAATAATTATTTATGTTAGGGTTGTGCACACAAGGCCTACGTCTTTAATTGATGTTTCTTCCCTTCTGTAGATAGAAATGGCATTGCCTAAGAATCTGGCTGTTCACTCATTGTCTCTGTAACTTACTGGCTGTATTGCCTCTTGATTTCTTACGTCTACTTATGAAAGAAGATTAGAAATCTCTATTCTAAACGTCAAGAAAATCTTTCTGGAGGATGTAAGCAGGGACCAGGCAAACAAGAAAACCTCCGGTGTAATTTTCTCTGAATTAGATTTATTTGCAAACAGCTTGCAGCCTTTCATCTTTGAGGATTGTGACTATATTCATTGATACTAACACCAGAGGTTAAAATGTGTTACCAAGAGAACAAACGGGAGATAATCTTTAATTTAATGTGAAAAACAAAGTACTTGTTGAAGCTTTGATGTTTAAGACTGGAGAAAAAAAAAAAGGATGTTGAGTTTCTGGCTCTCATTTTCCAGTTCTGAAATCCTTCATTTTATGTTAGGACCCAGAGACATCAAGCTGCATGAATTATGAACACTTCTTTTCCTTTATTTGTGGTTGTACATGAAGCTAGGATTATGGGAAAACATTCTATCCATAGTGTGCTTCTGGTGAACTTAACAGTTCTGAGAAGAAAAGGTGTTACCCTGCTCTGCAGCTGGGTGGGTTCCCATGGGGGTGTGGCTGGATTTACTAGCAGTGGGTCTTGTTTTCAGCATTTTGCTAGAGACCCCCTTTTGGGACTGAGTTGTTGCTTTACAAATAGATAGTCACTCAATTGGCACTGAGAGAATAAGCCCAAATTTCTGTAGGAACCCAGGATCTGCTATGCTTGCAATTGGCAACCCGATGGCTGCAGACCGTGCTCAGCTGTGAGGCGCTGTCTGACGTTGGGTTCTGAACTTTGTGCCATCCAGTTCAATCATCCACAGAAATCTAGAGTGGCTCCCAGTTCCTGCCATCTGGTTCAGTCATCCACAGAGCTCTAGAGTGCCTTCTGATTCCTGCCATCTAGTTCAATCATCCACAGAACTGTAGAGTGCCTTCTAAGGCCTGTCGTCTAGTTCAGTCATCCCACAGAACACTAGAGTGGCTTCCAAGTACTGCTGTCCAGTTCAGTTATCCACAGAACTCAAGAGTGGCTCCTGATTCCTGCCATCCAGTTCTATCATCCACAGAACTCTAGAGTGGCTCCCAATTCCTGCCATCCAGTTCAATCATCCACAGAATTCGAGTGCCTTCTAAGTCGTGCTGTCCAATTCAATCATCCACAGAGCTCTAGAGTGCCTTGCAAGTCCTGCCATCCAGTTCAATCATCCACAGAGCTCTAGAGGGGCTCCCGATTCCTGTCATGCAGCCGTTCTCAGGTTAGCTTCAGGGGCCATGCAACAACCTAGCTGGTGAATGTTGTTCAGCAGGGAAGGACTGTGCTAGGAAGGAGGAAATCAGTTTGGAGGGGGCAGGGGCCTGGCTCTTTAGGGCTCGTTATAGTAGCAGGAGTCCTAAAGCCAGGGCGCTGCTCTCTGCTCTTGGGCTCCGTGACAGCTCTCTGTGTCCAGTGGGAGTCCTAAAGCCAGGGCGCTGCTCTCTGCTCTTGGGCTCTGCGACAGCTCTCTTTGGGCCCTGGACCCTTTTGGCTTTAGTTACAGGGAAAGGCTCCATCCCTGGCAGTGCCTCACCCCCCGGGTCCCAGCACACTTCATCTTCAAGGGCCTCCTGGGTGCCCTGGGCTGTAGACTCTCCCTGCCATCTCCGTGGGAGGCAGGAGGGATGGTGTCTTCCTTAGGAACACAGCTCTGGAACCGTGCTCCTGAGCCCATCGGCCTGGGCTCCTTCCTCAGCTCTGTGCCTTGGTTTCTCCCTCCATAGGATGGAGCCCCCAGGAGTGCCAGCCTCAGGGGCCGTGGGAGGACTGCATGAGCAGGGCAAGTGTTGTGTGGTGAGTGTGGGCTGCTCTGAGTCAGCCCGTCGCCTCCCCTGTATCAGGCTGTGAGCATCTGGCAGCCAGGGGTGTGTTCATGGGTTTGGTCTGGTTTGCTCCCTCCTGTGTCCCCACCACCTAATAAAATGCTTATGGGGGGACATGCTGTGGTCAGCGTCCTTGGACCAAGGTGCCCCCTCTTTCCTGTGGGAAGGCTGAGGTGGGTGAGGGAATTCTACATTTGTGTGGGTGCAGTGGTGACGACAGAAAACGCCAGAACAGAACGGAGACATGTCCCCCATGGGAAGTTAGGCTATGATGACAGTGTCACCCCCTGTGGGAAGGAAGTCAGGCTGTGGGAGAGTCACCCACCAGGGGAAGGAGTCAGGCTGTGGACCGCGTGTGCGGCGTGGAGAGTCAGGCTGTGGGCTGCGTGGGCGGCCTGGAGAGTCAGGTTGTGGACCGCGTGGGCGGCGTGGAGAGTCAGGCTGTGGACCACGTGGGCCGCATGGAGAGTTGGGGCAGCGGCGATGCACTGCCATTCTGTGTGGTGCAGGGAGCATGAACCGTGGTATTAACAGCTGGAGGTTTTGAGGTATGATTGGGCTCTTGAAGGCCAGCACAATGGAAGCAAGGACATGTTGACAGCAAGCAAGTGGTCGCCGGGATGGCTTGTTGAACCAGAAGCGGAATCTCGGGACGTGAGTCTGGGGCTTTGAGTTCCTCCACAGGGTTCCCAGTGGAAAAGCCTCAGGGCTTGTGTGGCTGCATCCATTTCCCGTGGCCGCTGTCATGATGATCACAGACTGGGTGGCTGGAGGCAACAGAAATTTATCCTCTCCTGGTTCTGGAGTCCGGGAGCCCAAAACCTTGGTTCCGGCAGGGTGGGCTCCCTCAGAGGCCCTGAGGGTGTCGGTCCCGCCCCCCAGCTGCTGTGCCCTTCCTGTTCCAGGCCCACAGAACTGCGGTGCCAGCCCCTGCCTCTGCTTCCCACAGCCGCCGCTCTCACTGTGGGTCTCTCTGTCCTAAGCGTCTCTTCTTAAAACACTGCATGTCATCACATTTAGGGCCTGCTCTAAATCCAGGATGATCTCACCTCAAGATGCTTAATCACATCTGTGAAGACCTCATTTCCAAATAAGATCGCCTTCTGAAGATCCGAGTGGCCATATATTTGGGGGGATGCTATTCTACCCTCTCCTGGTAATGGTGATGTCCTCACTGAATATCATTGCCACAGTTCAGGACGTCCATTGGGCAGCCTTTTCCTCAGAGACGGGTCTGGGTTCCATGTCTCAGTCTTCCTGTGTGCAGGAGGTCACGGCAGGGGCAGCCTGGCGTGCTGGTGGGGAAGAGGAGGTGGGCTGTGCTCCCTCACTGTCCAGGGATCTGAGTGTGTCTCCGAGCCATCAGTACATGTGTTGGCATATTGACATTGTGTAATAAACACAGGCTTTGGTGAAGCGTGGATGCGTCTCTCTGCTGGGAAACTATAGCACTTCCCCACGCCGGCAGGGGAGCACCCTAACCTTTCCATCATGCATGACCTGTCCACAGGACTGTTTTCCAGGAAGATTCTCATCTGACTTGGTCTGTAGACATGGCTCTGTCATTCACCAGGCAGTCTTGCTAACGGTGAGCCATCCTGTGGAAATACCACCCATTTCAAGTGAACTCTTTGGGTCACTGGAATAGTTGAGGGGAAATTTTGGAAGATTTTATGGTGAAAATTTGCCCAAACACTTGCTTTACTCTCTCCAATGTGGGCCCAACCGTGATCTCTACCACCAGCTTTCCTTGTAGGCATGGGTAGTGCTGAAGCTGAAGTGTGTGTATGAATGAATCACAGCTCATTGGCTCTTCCACATGTTCATTGAGGGAAAACTGCTGCTGGAAGGTAGAGTTTACAATTAAAACAACTCAGTCACAACTCTACCATCCACAAGTCATGGAAAGATCTGTCACCCCTCCTAATTCTCATCCCTCCCCTCCAGCCATGAATATTTTGGAGTAAGACACGTGTGGACTCAGGCAGAGCTGGAGTCTCCATACTTCCAAGAACAGCAGCAGCAAAAAGGCCCCAAACTGTCACTGTCACAGTGTCCCTGTGGTGTTTTCCAGGGAGCGGTGGCCCTGGTGGGCGCTGGGTTATGCTACAGATTCAGCGAGTTCCCATACATTTCCTTCTCTGTCCCTCCCCCATGAGGACTTTCTTGGAGGTTGCACTGAGTGTTTCTGTGGAGGGCTTTCCTCCTCTGTAACTTTTCAGACACCCAGGAGCACACGACGTTGCCGGCAGGAGCCTCTCTGTGTGGACGGGCCCCTCTGAGCGCCCAGCCCACTCACTCTTATAAAGACCCGTGTCGTCAGCCCTGTGACGCTCCCTAGGAAGTTGCCCATTTATGGCTACTAGAGCAAATGATATCATCACAATAGGTGGCTCCTGTTTAATTAGGGATCATTTGTGAAATGAGATTATAGACGTGTATCTGAAAAAAAAAACAGGAGATGGAGGCACCTGCTCTCTGTAATTGATATCCTTGGGGAGAGCAGTGCGCGGTAATTACGACCATGGCTAACTGTGTTACGGGGAAGGAGCTCGCGTCTCCTGCTCTGCACCAGGTGGCCCCCACATCCACATGGAGCTGACTCCAGATCCATGTTTTCTCTCACGCTTGACTATGTGGGCCATGCATCGCAGTCCTGTGCCTGCCACGCTGCTGCAGTGCCTGGCTGGCAGAGCTCCGTGGCAGCCTGGTCCGGGCTGTGGCTGACGGCGCCTTGGTGCACACTCGCTTCCTGGCCTGCCTCTAAGCAAGGATGTGGAGACTCCCCTGAGTGCAGGTCCCCCTGTCCGCCCAGACGCCTCCTGTGCTCGGCATTTGGATGCTGCAGACGGAGCGGCAGGAGTCTCTCCTCGGTAAGTCAAGGATGACTCATTTCTGACTTACTTTACCTGGAACGTCCACTTCCCCTGTGCGGTGGCATCAGGTAGACAGTGGCCGACTGGCAGCTCTGACTAGTTAATCGTGAAGCTGCTTTCCTCCATACTTTGCAGTACGTCTTTTCCTCACGCGCCCTCCCTCCTGGCCATAGGTCGTGCCTTTCTTATAAGTAACACACTCATCTCCTGATAGACATTGTGATTGCAGCTGGAGGTGGGGGCGGTGAGTATGCCTGCAATCCAGGGAGCATCTTAATTGCCAGGAGGCTCTGGGGAAAAGCTCGTGCACAGCAGCCCAGAACTACGGTGCTGTAATTCTAAGGAGGCAAGTTCAGTCTTCAATTAACCACGATTCCAATAATCGCCGAATGCCGGAGCAGTGTGTAATGCAGGAACTCTTCTGGCTTAGTCTCCATTTGCTACAGCAAAGATGCAGCAGCTGAGCCGCTGGCTTCCGTATTGCTTTGGGAATGAGTAAATCCAGGGACCTGCAGCTTTTCAGACCTGTGTTTTTCTTTGCAAGCAATGGAGAGAGAAGCCTGTGGAGACAGCTTCCTTTGTACTGCCGAGTGCAGCGAAAGATTGGGTGCCTTTTATCAGCTGCATTAAGTAGGATAAAAGGGGGAAGACGTTTGACTGAGATGTCATAAAGTGCTGCCGTATATTTGTCTTAAAGACCAACAACCTCTTCAGAAACAGGAGATTCCAGGATTTTAGCTCACCAAGTGGACTGTCCTCTGTTCTGTTGGAGGAGACAGTGTTTTCAGTGTGATAGGAATTGCTGAGGTTTTAGAGGAGGCATGCTTCCGAGTGCTCACATCTTGCCCAGGGTCCCTGCCATCCTGAGGTCTCGAGCTTACACCATCCATGAAGGGCTTTAACAGTGGGGAACTTTATAACAAAAGACTGGCACCTACACCCGCCACAGGGTGACGGTCAAGTGTGTTTGGGAGGGATTTTCTTTTTGTGCTTCTTGTCTTGCCTAACCATGCTGGCATCTTTTTATTTTTTTTTTTCTTTTGCTTTTTACCTTGTGCAAAAATATGCATCTCTTTAAATGGTACTGCCTAGCATCTTTCTGTTTAAATAGAATGTCAGTAAAAGGATTTATTAGCTTAGGCATCTAGGTAATTGCTAGCTTTAAAAGTTCCTGTTATAAACGATCAAATACCTTACATTGAAATATTACACTCTGTACAGGACTGAGTGTGGCCGATAGGAAGCTATTATTGGTTTGTCCATATTTAGGTGGGTGTCGACTATTTCATTCATAATTTTCTTTCCAGAGCTCGGTGCCTCTCCACACTGAGGTCAACTGTTAAAATGGTGTCTGTTGTGGCCTTTAATTTGCTCGTGAAAGAGAGCAAGGCAGTGGGACTCTCTCCAGCTTGGTGAATCACACTTGCTATTAGCAACAAGTGCTGGCTTCCTCAGCCAGGATGGCCTGTCACGCATGTCATTCACACCGGGACGACATGGTTCTCCAGGAGAGCAGTTAGGAAGTGCCAGCCTCCAGTGGGATTTGTGGCCCAGGGCAGAGAGTTTCTCTTGGAGTAACTGCAGCTGTGGGAAGGCTTTATTTCATGGGGATACCCCAGTGCCTTGTGGGGTGGCGAGGGATGATTTTACCAAGTTTTTTCCTTCCTCCCAATTTGCAACAATTACTCAACAGTAAGTATTTGCAAGTAATAAATATTGCTTTTTTAAACCAAGCCAATTTATTTATGGTTAAAACAGAACTGGATCACCAGAAAGTAAGTGGTGTATATATATGGTATTCAAATTGGAAAAATATAGCTGCAAGATGTACATACAGTTCCTCAGATATGTCAGACTGCCCATTTTTCACAACCAAATCAGGGTACTGTTTGAGGATATTGTATATTTGATGGATATACAACAAATGTTATTTAACCAGCATTAATAACCTCAAACCAAATGCACTAATCACTGCAAACCAGCATCAATAACATCCACTCAAATGTTATTTAACCGGCATTAGTAACTTCAAAACCACCTGCAGTTTTTGTTTTCTAAAGCATATCTGTTTTATTTAAATACTATTTAACGTGATGGCTTGCTCTTGTCTTCAGCAAGGAAGTCTTTAGTAAATTTGACATGCTGTACAAGATTCACTGTCAACACGGGCTGTATGTGACCTCTCCACCTAATATACATATAAAAATTAAGCTCTGACAATTATACATATAAAATTGTAAGCAAGTGTTTCCTGTCTCCTGTTATTCTACTGTATGCAGCAGAGGGACAGATGCTTATGAGGAATCCAAGTATGGCTCCTTACTCCCCCTCCAACCTGACAGGCACACAGCCAGCCCGTCATACACCTTGTGTAGAGAATTCACTTAAGGAACAGTGAAGGCTACGTGCATGGGAGAGCACTGCAGTGCCACAGAAGCGGCAGGAAGGTAGTTTTAAATGCATGCTGTGCATTTACAGGTTGTTGATGAAACAGCCAGATACCTCCTCACTGCGGGTGCTTCCCACCCACCAAGCAGCATGCCCAGGGGATTTCTGAAAATATACGTCTCCACACACCAGTACGCCTTCCTTTATTCACTCTGTCCATTTAAGATACAGAATTACTTACCCCGGAGCATCTGTGCACACAACCTAGTGTTGACTGAAGCTGTGTCTGAACCTTGGACTAAGTAAGTTCTTTCCAAAGATACAGCCATTGTCAGAAATTTGATAATGGGTCATTATTTTATTCACGATGATTTCAAGATAACAATTGGTAGTAAAATTAGCATTTTTCATATGACTGGCATCAAGAAAAAAGCCATAACATTTCCATTTAGAAAATAGTTATTGTGAAATTACTTTCCTGACACACATCTTTGTTAAAATGACACTGTATTCAGTGATTGAAAGCAACACACTTTTGCCAGAATCTATAGTTTCTGTCTCTTATCACTCAACGTGGAACATTTTGCTTCTAAATCTGTGGACGGGGAGTAAACATACTTTAAACAATTGGCCTCTGTAAAATGCAGCTGTGTACCTTAAGAATGACATTGTTAATTATGAAAGATTTAAAGGATGCCCATGTGCTTCCTTTCTTATGGGATCATCAGAAACTTTTATGCTTGTCTTCCTTCCAATCTGACATTCTCCTGAGACTGATCTATGCTGAGTGTCCCCACTTCTGATTTTCCCATCTAAGCACATCAATTGTTCCTGTGGGAACAGTTCAGAGACAGAATCCTCAATTAAAGCCCCCAAATAGTTACATAGGATGGTCTGTGTGTAGGGGTAGCCTGGATTCCAGGAATTCCGAGAAATCTTTCAGAGCTGTTTGCTTTTTGAGTGGTCACTCTCCTTTGTGGTCTGTGGGGAAAATGCTCTGGGCCTGCCTGACCTGGGTCTCTGGAGCCCCTGGTGGGGGAGGCTGCCGAGCCGGACCCTGTCCAGCCTGAGCGTGGCTGCACCATGCTTGGTGTCAGCCTGTGCAGTCACTTGCACTAGGTTCACTCACTGGATTGCAGGGTAGGTCTGGGACAGAACAGTCCCCACCACAGGCAGGTCTGGGTGAGAAGGGCACTTCCCCCACCATGGACAGGTCTGGGCGGGGACAATTCCCACCATGTGCAGGTCTGGGAGAGGAGGACAGCTCCCACCATGGGCAGGTCTGGGCGAGGAGGGCAGCTCCCCACCACTGTCCTGTCTTCGTCCTTGGCCACCAAATGTGGTAACTCCGTCCCTGCTGTCTGGACAGCCATGCACTGCTTGTCGAGGGCAGGTATTTTGTGGCAGAAAGGACCCTGATGGGAAGTCAGAGAACTGCAACCCAGCGCAGTCTCAGGCCCATTTTCTTCTCAAGTAACCATCAGAGCACATGACACCCCCTCACCTCAGACCTCAGGGGCTTCCTGGCCACATCCCCAGTCCAAGCTACCCAGGGCTGTCCCGACACCCAGCTACGCCTGGTGGTGTCTGGTTCGTTGCTGAGAGGGGTTGGTCTCCTTCCCTCCTTCAGGTTCCGTCTGATCAAAGGTGGGTGGCTCCAACCCAGCCTCTCCCCAAAACACCCTCTGTGGTCTTCCCATCTTTCTGGGACCCAGGCTGTGGTCATGTTGTCCACGCACCCCATGCCTCATGCTGCTGGCCCTGATCCGATCCCTGTTGCCTGGGCTTCCTCCCTGTTCTTCCAGGACAGACCGAGAAGGCTCAAAGGTGCTGCTGGGTGTGTTCTGGTCCAGAGGTTCTAGCCTCCTGGCACTTTTGTCTTGGGTTTTCTGATCTGCTGGTGTTTCTGTCCTGGTGCCCACCCAGCCAGGGCCCTGCCTGTAGGGCCATCACCTGGTGCCTGGGAAGCTGCAGGCTCCTGAGTAGACTTTGAGGTCAGAGGCTTCACAGGAGGTGGCTGTGCTGAGAAGCCCACGTGGGAAGAGTGTCTCAGCTGTGCCGTTTGTCCACATGGGCCATGCCCGGCCCACGCATGCCTGGGCAACTATTTCCATGCCCATTTTGCAGATGAGAAAACTGAGACTCAGGTGGTTGAGTGATGTGTATGTGCGTGTGTGTGTGTGTGTGTGTATGTGTGTGTGTTTTGAGACTTAATATTTTTAGCACAGTTTAAGGTACCCATCAAAATTAAGTGGAAAGTGCAGATGGTTCCCACATGTCCCCTGCCCCACTCATGGCCTCCTGATCCATTGCCCCCCAGAGCAGTGCATTTACTGCAGCTGGTGAGCCACTATGACACGTCACCCTCACCCGGAGTCCCAGTGGGTTCACCGAGGGCTCACTCTTGGTGTTGTAATTCCATAGGCTTGAGCAGGTATATGATGACACAGGAGTTTCTCTGTCCTAAAAACCCCTCTGATCACCCTCTTCCCCCTGCCTCTTCACTAACACTCGGCAAATAGTTTGGCCTTTTCTGGAACGTCATTTGATGGGAGCCACACAGCACACGGCCTTTTCACATGGGCTTCGCTCGCTTTCCAACATGCATTTAAGGTTCCTTCATGTCTTTTCGTGGCTTGGTCACGCGTTTCGTTGTAGCACTGAGTGATGCTTGTAGTTTGTCTGTTCACGCACTGAAGGCATCTCCGTTGCTTCTGAGTTTAGAGAAAGTTGAATAAAGCTGCTGTAAACATCTGTGTGCAGGTTGTCGTGTGGGTGTAAGTTTCCACCTCATCTGAATAAATGTGAAGGCATGCAACTGCTGGATTATATGACAAGCATGTGTTTTGTTTTCTAAACTATATTCCATATTGGCTACATTTTTCTTCCCACCACAGTGGATGAGAGTTCCTGTTCCTCCACATCCTCAGCAGTGCTTGGTGCTGCTTGTGCTGAGTTTGGCCTTGGTCTGGTCAGTGGTGTACAGGGAGGCTAAGGTTTCCCCGGTAGGGTCTCAGGCTTCCCCATGGGGTCTAAGGCTTTCCTGGTGAGTCTAATGCTTTCCCGGTGCAGTCTAAGACTTCCCCAGTGGGTCTAGGGCTTCCCTGGTTGATTTAGGGCTTCCCTGGTGGGTCTAAGTCTTCCCTGGTGGGTCTAGGGCTTCCCCATGGGGTCTAAGGCTTTCCCAGTGAGACTAAGGCTTCCCTTGTGGGGTCTAGGGCTTTCCAAGTGAGTCTAAGTCTTCCCCAGTGGAATCTAAGGCTTCCCCTGTGGGTCTAGGGCTTCCCCGGTGGGATCTAAGGCTTCTTCTGTGGGTCTAGGGCTTCCCCTATGGGATCGAAGGCTTCCCCTGTGGGTCTAAGGCTTCCCTGGTGGGATCTAAGGCTTCCCTCGTGGGTCTCGGGCTTCCCTTGTGGGTCTAGGGCTTCTCCTGTGGGTCTAAGGCTTCCCCTGTGGGTCTTAGGCTTCCCCAGTGGGATCTAAGGCTTCCCCGGTGGGTCTAAGGCTTCCCTGGTGGGTCTAAGGCTTCCCCTGTGGGTCTTAGGCTTCTCCGGTGGGATCTAAGGCTTCCCCTGTGGGTCTAAGGCTTCCCCTGTGGGTCTAAGGCTTTCTCTATGGGATAGAAGGCTTCCCCTGTGGGTCTAAGGCTTCTCTGCTGGGATCTAAGGCTTCCCTCGTGGGTCTAGGGCTTCCCTTGTGGGTCTAGGGCTTCTCCTGTGGGTCTAAGCCTTCCCCTGTGGGTCTAAGGCTTCCCCGGTGGGATCTAAGGCTTCCCCTCTGGGTCTAAGGCTTCCCCTGTGGGATCTAATGCTTCCCTGGTGGGTCAAGGGCTTCCCTGTGGGGTCTAAGGCTTTCCCAGTGGGGTCTGAAGCTTTCCCAGTGAGACTAAGGCTTCCCTTGTGGGGTCTAGGGCTTCCCCAGTGGGATCTAAGGCTTCCCCTGTGGGTCTGGGACTTCCTCAGTGGGATCTAAGGCTTCTCCTGTGGGTCTAGGGCTTCTCCTGTGGGTCTAGGGCTTCTCCTATAGGATCGAAGGCTTCCCCTGTGGGCTCGAAGGCTTCCCCTGTGGGCTAAGTCTTCCTCTGTGGGTCTAAGGCTTCCCCTGTGGGTCTAAGGCTTCCCCTGTTGGTCTAGGGCTTCCCCAGTGGGATCAAAGCTTTCCTTGTGGGTCTAAGGCTTCCTCTGTGGGTCTAGGGTTTTCCTGGTAGGGTCTAGGGCTTCCCCTGTGGGTCTAGGGCTTCCCTGTGGGGTTTAAGGATTTCCCGGTGGGGTCTAGGGCTTCCCCGGTGGGTCTAGGGCTTTCCTGGTGGGGTCTAGGGCTTCCCTGGTGGGATCGAAGTCTTCCCCTGTGGGTCTAAGGCTTCCCAGGTGGGTCTAGGGCTTTCCTGGTGGGGTCTAGGCCTTCCCCAGTGGGTCTAGGGCTTCCCGGTGGGGTCTAAGGATTTCCCGGTGGGGTCTAGGGCTTCCCTGGTAGCCAGCAGTGGCTCTGTCCCTGTATTCCATGCTGTTTTTTTGCTGCTACTTCAGTAGAAGGAGGAAAAGGAGGGTTGCGCAGGAGCAGAAAACGAGGGAAGCAGGACAGAGGGAGGGAAGAGCTACACAGCAAGGCTCAGGGCAGATGGCAGGTCTCGTTCTTCCCTGGGTGGGCGGGGGGCACGCCAAAGTGCTTTTCTGTGAGTCCTCTCAGGGAGGCCTGTTGGGGCTTTCTCTAGCCAATCCTCTCCCAGAGCTTGTCTGTCAAGACGATGCTTCAAGAATGAGAGGTTTTACAAAAGAATGGGAATCTGCAGACCTGGGCAGCCCCTGGGGCTGGGCCCGGGGCAGGTTCTGCAGCTGTTATTTGACCTCTGTGGGACCCAGTCTTTGAAAGACTCACAGGAGAGTGTTTTCCAGCTTGGATTCATTCTCCCCATGGGGGGTAGGGGAGGGATAGCAGGGGGTAGGGAGGTTGGGGAGGGATAACATTGTGAGAAAAACCTAATGTAGCTGACTGGGAGATGGAGGCAGCAGACCACCATGGCGTGTGTATACCCATGTAACAATGCTGCAAGGTCTGCTCATGTACCCCAGAACTTAGAGTGTAATAAAAAAATAAAAATTTAAAATATTACCCAAAAAAAAAGTGATTGGTTACTGATGATGTTGTAGGTTTGTTATTTACATAGTGATTTGTGGACTGAAGAGCCAGCTGCAGAGATTACGCCTTATGCATTTATTCACAGTTAAAACACTGATGTAACTGCAATTTGAAACATGTTGTTGGGGTCTGGTGTTAAACCATACAGTCTGCACTTTGGAACTGTACAAAGCAAAGGCTATGTGCTTTTCTAAAGTAACTACAAAGACCTCAAAGAAAGCCAAGACATATATTTTAGAAAATAGCAATAACCTGTCTGACAGCTAAATTAGAATGAAACTACTTTATCTGGTGATGGTTAATTATAAAAAAAGATGAAAATAAAAACTAACTTCTCCTCATCTTGAAAAATAAAAATAAAAATAAGAAAGGCTCACAAGAATGTGCCTGATGGAAATCAAGTCCAGGTAACAGAGCAAGCATTAGCAGTTTCCTGCCGAGATTTGACGGACAGTGCCACCTTGCACTGGGGACATGCATGTTTGCTGCAGTCAAAGGAGCAGCAGCATTCTTTGTGGCTGGAAGAGCAATGCGGGCTGGGGAAATATTTGTGGAGGAGGCATTGGGCCCCAACTTATGTTTCCTAAGGCAGTTTTATTTAAACTGGAAAGAAGGGGCTGGGGGGCATGGAATGGGTGAGGCCACCGCCAGCTGGGCTGGACAGAGCTGGTGCCCATGGGCAGGCTGGGGGGATGCTGGGCCTCACAGGAAGGAGGACAGGCTGGCTTCTCCCGTGCCCCTAGTCCTCTGACACAGCCAGGCCTCACAGGAAGGAGGACAGGCCGGCTTCTCCCGTGCCCCCGCTCTCTGACACATTCTGTCCTCTCAGCCCTTGGCTCATCAAACCCTGGACTTGAAACTTTGCTTTGTTTAACACACGGTTTCTAGGGAGAAGGGCGGGACCTGTGTATCTGAGAGAACCATGCTGTCCTTTGACCATGGAAATTATCATTGCTCCCACCTCAGTTGTCTTTTGCTTAAAAATAGCACCATTAATTTATAATCATACATAATCCTATAAGCATGATAGTTAATGTGATGTTATAATGCTGTATGTGTGATAAAAATTATTGGTGCTCGCTAAGTGCCGAGTGCTGGTCTGAGGGGTTGGAATTGAGGGTCACGTTTGGTTTTCACAACAAGATGAGGTAGAGCCACAATGTGTGTCTTGTGGAGGAGGATGCCACGAGGGCCTGTGGCTCCCTCAGGGTCTGCATAGGAGGCCAGAAGCCAAGCTAGAGCCCAGGCCTCAGTTTCCCCTCCCATCCTTCTGATAGGCTGAACTCCCTTCCCGAAGCTGCAGTCAGTGGACAGAGGGAAGGGATTTAGATCAAAGTACATTAAACACATTTAGCTTTGGAGATGTTTTGTTCTTGTACTTAGAGGTGTGCCTTTCTGGCACTGCATATTCAAACATTGTCTTCCCCAAATCATGATGATACTTCCTGAAAACCTCTGCTTTAGGAACATCTGAGAAGGCTTGGGCTTTTCACCTCTTTGCTCTCCGCTTTTTGACTTAAGCTGATATGTAGACTAAGCAAGTTCTTTCCTGCCTCGTTTCCTGAGTTCTGTGTTGTCCTGAATGGGAGAAGGTGGTCTTGTTTCATGGAGGGGGTTCAGGGCAGCTGGGAGAGGCCACAGCGAGGCCTTCGGCAGAGAAGGGGCCCCATGTCCCGGGTCCTTGGGAGCAGTGGCTGGCTTGGGCTCACCCCACCAGGGCCCACTGGATCTTGAGGTTCCTGAGGGAGGTGTGTGGATTTCACATACAGTTTTAGAAATGTTCCTACCTTTGCCATTTATAATATCAACATGCAACCCAGAAACGTATCGTGAAAACACCTGAAAGTCAAATATGTGTCCTTGGACATGCTGTGACATTTCTCACAAGTAAGAGGGGGGATTTCTGCACTGCCCAGTGTTTGCTCATGTTCCAAACAGAAAGTTTGAACACACATGGGAAAGGTGCAGCTTTCACATAGCTACACATGTAAAAACTCTGTGTGTATTTGTTTACACACACACAGTCTCCCTCCTAACAGAAAGGACAGTGGGGAAATTTAGCCTTTGAAACTTTCCCTCAGCTAAGATTTGGGATAATGAATGAGCGGATGTGCACGTGAGGATAGACCACGTTGGCCTTTCTGTGTAGAGAGGCCATCTGCGGACTCGCAGCAGGGCTGCGATTGTTCCCCGCCGCCCTCACTCTCCAGACCCCACAGTTGCCCGTGAGCACTGAACAGCATCGGCTCCAGGGTCAGGAAGCAGAGGGGAAGCCCCTGGAAGACCTGGCCTGTGTTCCAGTGCTGCCTTTCCAGTTCAGAAGGGCGTGCTAGCAAGCAGCACGCCGTGGATGAGATTCAGCACCAGCACCTCACGGAGGGACACAGGGGTCCAATGTTTTGGGGGGCAACCCATATCTCTCTGATCCTGTGTTTCAGAGGTGACCCTGGTCTCTTTGGTCCTGTGATTTGGGAGGTGATCTGGGCCTCTCTGGTCCTGTGTTTCGGGGGGGGTGACAAGGGTCTCTCTGGTCCTGTGTTTTGGGGGGTCAAACTGGGCCTTTCTGGTCCTGTGTTTTAGGGGGTGACCCGGGCCCCTCTGGTCCTGTGTTTCGGAGGATGACCTGGGTATCTCTGGTCCTATGTTTTGGGGGGTGACCTGGGTCTCTCTGGTCCTATGTTTTGGGGGTGACCCGGGTCTCTCTCCTGTGTTTTGGGGGTGACCCGGGTCTCTCTGGTCCTGTGTTTTGGGGGTAACCCAGGTCTCATCCTGTGTTTTGGGGGTGACCTGGTTCTCTCTCGTCCTGTGTTTTGGGGGGTGACCCGGGTCTCTCTGGTTCTGTGTTGGGGGGGTGACCCCGGCCTCTGTGTTCCTGGGGATGACCCAGGTCTCTCTGGTCCTGTGTTTAGGGGGTGACCCGGGTCTCTCTCATCCTTTGTTTTGAGGGTGACCCGGGTCTGTCTCCTGTGTTTTGTGGGGGGTCTCTTTGGTTCTGTGTTTTGGGGGGTGACCCCAGCCTCTCTGGTCCTGTGTTCCTGGGGACAACCCAGGTCTCTCTGGTCCTGTGTTTTGTGGGGGACCCAGGCCTCTCAGCTCCCTTGTTTTGGGGGATGACCTGGGTCTCTCTGATCCTGTGTTTTGGGGGGTGACCCAGGCCTCTGGTCCTTTGTCTTGGGGGGTTGACCTGGGCCTCTCTGGTCCTGTGTTTTGAGGGATGACCTGGGCCCCTCTGGTCCTGTGTTTTGGGGATGACCTGGGTCTCTCTGGTCTTGTGTTTTGGGGGTGACCCGTGCCTCTGTGGTCCTTTTTCTTGGGAGGGTGACTTGGGCCTCCCTTTCCTGGTCTCCTCCCACGGATTCACAGCTGACTGCAGCCCAGCTGCTGAGCGGAAGCTGGGGAGAAGAGGATGGTGAGTGGTGCTTTCCAGTTTTAGCTTTTGTGTGATGGTAAAAACTGTACTTCTAGAGTAACCCAGCATTAAGCTAGAATCCACTTGTCACCTTTTTCTTGTGGGTGAGAGGAATAACCACTATTTTCCATGATGCCTGAAATAATGACTTTGTCTGCCTCCACAGTTCTTGACTTTGAAGGGTGGCTTCTTGGGTGACACCCCTTCCTCCTCTGTCGCCACCCTGGGTGAGGTACAGCCTCTCCTGGGCCGGGTGCAGTGTCCTAGGCTGGGGCGGCTTTCCTCAGCTACTGCTCAGCAGAACGGTAGCTCCTGGACATCCAGTGTCAGACACCATCCAGATCCCCCTTAGCATCATGTGCCTTTCACAAAACAGAGCTAGCCTTATTCTTTCCATTTTCTGTGTCCTGTGTCTAATTTTTTTCCGTTTCCATTTTCCACTTATTCAGTGATCCCAGCTTATTTTTCTTTAAGCATTTGTGAATATTGTACAGTTTATTAGGACAGTGGTGAATACTGGCTCCAAGAATATGTGCAATTTACATTTATCTTCCTGACGTGTATATAGATAAATATCGATGAAATGAATATGTGTGTGTGTGTCAGTGAAAGAAATATCCTCAATCAGCCAGGCGCCGTGGTTCACCCCTGTAATCCCAGTACTTTGGGAGGCTGAGGCGGGTGGATCCCAAGTTCAGGAATTCGAGACCGCCTGGCCAACATGGTGAAACCCCGTCTCTACTAAAAATACAAAAATTAGCTGGTCACATGGGTGGATGCCTGTAATCCCAGCTATTTGGGAGGCTGAGACAGGAGAATCGCTTGAACCTGGGAGGTGGAGGTTGCAGTGGGCCAACATGATGCCAGTGCACTCTAGTCTGGGCGAGAGAGCGAGACTCTTGTCTCAAAAAAAAAAAAAAAGAAATATCCCTAATCACCTATTTATTTAGTCAAACAAACATTTAAAAAGTGACATGTCCTTCTGACCTGTTCCTGGAAGCCACAGGAGGCTCCCTGTCCTGTGAGTTGAGGGAACTGGTGTCAGTCTGGTTGAGCGGGTGGTTTGGGTGCAGTGCTGGAGGTACGTGGTTTCCCGTCAGTGTGCTGGACGGTGGCTGGCCAGTGCTACCTGGGCCTGGGGGGCGGAATTGGCTGCAGACACCACACAGATCAGGGAGTGGATGTTCTTTGACTCCCGCCTACACTGAAGTCATGCTCAGAGTTAGTCACGCCACCCAGTGCCGTCAGGGCACACAGCGGAGGAGGTGCCGCTTAGTTGCAGTTACAGAAAAGACGATGATGTCAAGAAACATCCCCCAGGGACTATGCAGGGACGGGAGCCTCCTGATGGCAGGTGTTTGGACGCAGTGCACTCTCCAGCTTTCTACTTCTATCGGGGATGGTGGAGGTTGTAAAAACATTTTGGAAAGAAAAAAGCTTCCTATTCATTAATTCTTCATACATCTAGTTCATAAATCTTTGTTGTTACATGTGATCACCCAATGAAAGTCTGGTGAGGTTGGTTTGTAGAAATCACTGGGTGTCCTCCAACGTGACAGTGTGCTTGGAGCCTTGGACCGCAGCGTCGTCATTCGTGTTATCCTGGAGAATTTGCCGCGGATTTGATTTCACCGCAGCGCTTCTCCCGCAGTCGAGGCACTTGGCAGGGGGCACAGCCTGACTGGTGGCTGCTCCCCCGAGCACTGGGTGTGCGTTCCGTGAAGGTGCCGGTGGCTTTGACCTTGCTCTCATTTCAAAACACATCAAGCAAGTCTGTTCACCATGATGCTCTCCTGAAGAAGATGTTCTTCTTATTAAAAATACATCAGCCGCTCACAGCGCTTGCACTGGCAGGTGCAGTTAGGACGGGGAACGGCACTTTCTGTTTAGCTAGCGTTTGTTAGGCACGTACCTGCAGTGGGAAGTGAGTGTTGTGGTGCAGGACCTTCCCCCTGCCCAGAAGGTTCTGGAGGCTGCATGTGCCCCGCGTGTGTCCGGGAACCCTGCGCCGTTGGGATTTCTTCCTGCTGGCCGAGATGAAGATGATTTCAAAGGGAAGCCACTGTTACTATATTCATTTAATTAGGGAGTTCTTATGTGACACATTAGGGTTTTTAGCTTTATCCCACTAATTATCACTCCCCATTTGTACCTCACATTTGTACCTCTGATCCTACGTTGCCACAATCATTATAGCTTGGCACTTTACCCGAGGGGAAAAAGCCCACAGTTGAAGTCAGTTTCAGCTGTTACTTAGAGTTGAGGCAGAATCCAGCTTCAAGGTGCATCTTCCACCTTCCAAAACCGTTTATTCAATAGAACTGATGCCACAAAACATTTTAGATCATCTTCCTTTTCTGCCTTTGGAATGCATTAGTTTATATTTTCTTCTAAAATTAACTCTGAAGACAAAAATTATTTTTAAAAAATCCCTGGGTATAACACAAATAGTCAAATCATTGGTTTTACTAAATTACGTGGAGCTGTAAAGTTTCGTTGTGAATATGTTAAGAAATATTCACTCCGCCGGGCGCGGTGGCTCAAGCCTGTAATCCCAGCACTTTGGGAGGCCGAGGCGGGTGGATCACGAGGTCAAGAGATCGAGACCATCCTGGTCAACATGGTGAAACCCCGTCTCTACTAAAAATACAAAAACATTAGCTGGGCATGGTGGTGAGTGCCTGTAATCCCAGCTACTCAGGAGGCTGGGGCAGGAGAATTGCCTGAACCTGGGAGGCGGAGGTTGCGGTGAGCCGAGATCGTGCCATTGCACTCCAGACTGGGTAATAAGAGTGAAACTCCGTCTCAAAAAAAAAAAAAAAAAAAAAAAAGAAATATTCACTCCAAAGTATTTTTTTAATTATCAAAGAGGCTTTGCAACCTTTGTATATAGCTATTTCTATGATAAAACCATTTTTATATTAGCCGTAGAAATACAGACATGGATGTATAACTCAGAAAAAAATACATACTCATTCCTGAGCACAGAATTTAAAAGAACAAAACAGTTGATTCAGAAAAGTAGCATGTGTTCTCTTGCTTTTCAAAAGCTGGCTCTGTTTTCCCAGCAGTGCTGTGTCTGGGTTCCCTGAATGAAGTGGAGGAACATGGCGCAGATGTGTGAGGAAGGAGGGGGCTGCCCAGCCCCACACAGAGGAACCGCGTGCCTTTGTAGATGACCTGGAGCTTGTATTTGGCCGAGCGGTTCCCTACACATTTCCCATGCATGGCTCCCATGCAGAAAGTTAGTGATCCTGAGAACTGCTGCTGCTACCCAAACCCTTTATCTCTTCACACGTGGATATTTTTACCTTCTGCTCATCTGTGGCAGCCTCCAGGGGAGTCAGGTCTGATTTTTTTTTTTGTTCATTTACCTTCAGACCAAGGCTGACCTCACCCAGGTGCCTATTCAGGTTTCACTGTAGCAGGATAGTTTGCAGCTCAGTGTCCCTCTGCAGCCTTTCAGTTCACACCATACTCAGCCTTTGCCTACAGTACGTCCAGCTGAACATCAGAATGCAGAAGCCCTTTCATGTGCTGACAGAGGGAAGTGAGTCAATACCGGGGACAGAGAGCTCCCGCTGTCACAGACGAGCCTGGCCTGCCTGAGGGTCCTCTCGATTGCCCTCTTCTTGCTTCTCACCAAGAGCAAGCCTAGATCAGTAACAGAGCTGCAAGGCGGAGATGAAGCATTTGATCCACTTGTGAATCAAGTGGAAAGTGGACCTCTCTTCCTTTTGGGGAAAGGAAGAGAGTGTTCCCCACTACTCGTCTTTCCAGTGACCAGGTGGTCAAGGCGTGCGGTGATTTTCAGCAAGTCATCTTGTCCAAGAAAATTCAATACCACGCAGGAAAGGGACCCGCAGCCTCTAAGAGGCCACTGGGTCATCACTAGCAGGGTCCTGCATGGGGCCAACCCAGTGACACTCTCCTTGGTTACCTTGCAGTTGGCAGGGATGCAGCTCATATCACCAAGAAACAGTGTAGCAGGGGGTGGCGGCCACGTCTCTCAACAGTGCAGTGGGGATGTTGACCACAGTGCCGACTGCACACACCTGCTGTGCCAGGTCAGCACTCTGACGATGTCCTCAGACTCAATGGAGTACTCCCACCTTGAGGGCGAGACAGACAGCCCCCCTTCTCAGATGAGTGGGAGTGCTGCAGAGCTTTGGAGGAAGCTGGGCCCAGCTGACCACTCCTGCTGCCATTTCGATTTGGAACTCTCTTAATGCGGAGCGTGAGGGAGAGAAGAGTTGAGCTGAAGGGTCCATAGGAGAGTAGACAACATGGATCAAAGTGTCGTGGTGCACTGGGATTCTGCGGGAGCGGAACTGCAGCTGGATGTGCTAGAAGTGGCTGGTCAGGCTCCCAGCACCCCTCTGTCTTCTTCAATGGGCTTGTTCCTGTGGGTCTCTGGGGTGCCTGTGTTCCAGTCACACTTTCTCCTCCACTGTCCTCCTCTGAGATGATATTTTCATCTCCTACGGGGATGGTACAGAAGTTTGTTTAAGTACCAAAAGCTCTGCACACAAGTGAAATCTGACGGCAGGTTAGACGGACCCTGCGCTGGTTCAGGTCTTTGTGTGTCTGTCCATCCTTGGGCTTCTCATGATAAGGACACCAGGCACGTGGGGCAGTGCCCTCCCCTCTAGCGTTGCCTCACCTCACCTCATCACATCTGTAGCCACCCTGTTTCCAGACACAGCCACGTTCTGAGGTCCTGGCCTAGGGCTTCAGCACATGCCCTGCAGGGCACAGTTCTAACACCTGTTGGTAAAAACTCCGCTCTGCATGCAGCAGTCCCATCATATCTGTGGTTCTCAGGAGCAGAGGAGTGATGGTGGTGTTAGGGTCTTTGCTTTTAAACTGAGTCACTTTCCTGATTCTTGCTGCCCTTGAGATATTGGACTTCAGGTGAACATCACTGGACCCAAATTCCGTTCTGGGCTCCACTGTCTACCAGAGGTACAGAGTGATCATAGTATTGACTGGTGTGCTGACAAGAAGACTGAGATGGTGTACACTCAGGTTCATTTAAACCACCCATGGCCACACAACATTTGCTGGGAAACCTGCCAGAATTCCATCTCTACGTTTTATACTAACAGTGTTCCTAAGAAGCCCTTGAGCTATGAGTTTTGCTCCATTGCTTCTGCAGAGAGATTAGCCCCACACAGTGGTTACTGTAAAATCTTGGCATAATTTATCAAACCACCCTTTTCCACAAAAAGATGCAGGCTTCCTGCATCTTCTCTTATAGCTCTTCCGGGCAACATGGCGGAGCTCATGGCTGCCTCAGCACAGGCCCTCACTTCCTGCATGCTCTTTCATGGCTCTTCCGGGCAACAAGGCGGAGCTCACAGCTGCCTCAGCATAGGCCCTCCCGGTTGCATGGGTTCTCCCCGAGCTGCTGCTGCACAGCTCCGGTTCTCCCCGCATGACTGTCTAGGTGCAACTCCAGGGACGTTGTCCACGCCTCATCCCCTGAGGCTGTTATCAGCTCTACAGGATAAATATGTGCTTGGAGGGCAAGCACGGAGGAACTAAATTCCACTGGGACCTGGTGGGGTGACCTTCTGTCCCTGGATTTTATAAACTTCAAGATGGGAGGGATGGTGGGTCCCTTCCAGCTCCCTCAACACCCTGGCCCTCGAGAGACATTCTCCTGGTTAAGAGTATTTATTCATCTAGAACATTTTTAGCAATGAGAAGGACAGTGGCTTGCACTATTTTTTAAGTTAATAGAATTTATGTTTAAGAGCAGTTTTAGGTTTATAGAAACATTGAGCAGAAATTGCAGAGTTCCCATGTGCCCTTTCTGCCTGTGTTCAGCTTCCCCTGCTCCTAGCATCTTGAATTAGGTGGCACATTGGTTACCACTGAGGAACCAGTACTGATACATGATTATTAACTAAAGCCCACAACTTCTATCAACATCCGGTCTTAGTGTTGCCCATTCTGTGGGTTTTGACAAATGTGCAATGGTGTATATCCACTCTTGCCTTGTCACACATAGGAGATCTATTTAAAAATCCTCTGTTCTCTGCATGTTCCTCCCTCTCTCCCTCCCCCTAACCTCTGGCAAACACTGATCTTTTACTGTCTTCACATTTTGCCTTTTCCAGAATGTCATAGGGTTGGAAATAGACAGTATGTAACCTTTGCAGACGGGCTCTTTTCACTTAATAATCTGCATTTAATTTTCTTCCCACGTCTTTTTATGGCTTTATAACTCATTTCCTTTTAGCCCTGAACATCATTCCATTGTCTAGATGCACCATAGTTTATTCATTCACCTACTGAAGGACATCTCAGTTGCTTCCAAGCTTTGGCAGCTATTAATAAAGCTACTGGAAACACCTGTGTGCAGGCTTTTGTATGGAGATGTTTTCAACTCATCCAGGTAAATAGCAAGAAGTACAATTACTGGATTGTATACCAAGAGTATGTTTAGTTTTATAAGAAACTGCCAAATGGTCTTCCAAATTGGCTGCACCATTTTGCACTCCCACCAGCGGTGATGAGAGTTCCTGTTGCTCCATGTCCTTGTCAGCATTTGGTGCTGTCAGGGTCTAGACTGTGGCCCTTTGAGGAGGTGCGTGGTGGTGTCTCCTTGTTTTATTTTGCGTCTTTTTGGTGACAGGTGGTATGGAGCACCTTTTCAGATGTTTGTATGTTCCTTTGTGAGATGTCTCTTCAGATCTTTGTGTATTTTTAAATTGGGTTGTTTTTCTTACTGTTGAGTTTTATTCATATATTTTGGATATCCATCTTTTATAAGATTTGTGTCTTGCAAATATTTTCTCTGTCTGTGCCCTGTCTCAGTCTATTTTAATATGAATGTGTGTGGTCTTTTTGAACCTATTAGTCCCTTAATTTCTTCTGGATTGTTTTGTTTAAACTATTTTTCAAAAACAAAAATTGAAGTCAGTTTAGCAGCCTTTACTGGTTGCTTGTTGAAAAGCAGACGGTATGTTGATAGATCATTTGGCCCTAGAAGCTTCCTTATTCTGTGTTTTGTGGTTTATTCATACAGCTAAGCTCCCCAACAAAGGAAGGCATTCTAACGGTCATGCATTTATCTTGGGAACATTTATGGACTGTGAACTATGAATAGGAACTCTCCGAGGTGCTGGAGACAGAGACAGTTAAAATATGATTGATAGATTGGACAGGCAGAGTTATTATATGGTTATAATCCAGTTGGGAGGACAGGCATGGACATACATAGCAGCAATCCAAGGCAAATGAGAAGTGTCCGCAAGATGAGCACACAGCAGTGGGCCAGAGGAGAGGGTCTGGGAATCAGTGAGGATTTCACGGGAGAGCAACTTGTAGTTGGACTTCGGCAGGCAGCTGGGGCCGCTGCCCTCTGCAGCAGGGGCTGGTGAAGTGGCAGCGTGGCAATGCCAGAATGGACTCCTCTCTAATGTGGGCGGTGGTTGCTGCTGTTGTGATTCTAGAGCTGAGCAAGTGGAGGCTTCTGAAAGAGGAGAGGGTGAGGGGCACGGATTTTTGTCCTAAGCATGTGATGGGGAGCCTGGCACGGGCCCGTTTCTACGGCCTCCCAGCCACATGGCCGGTGCTGCAGGTTCACTGGGGGTTTGGGGTGGACACTGAGCAGGCGTGGAGCTCCACTTAGAACCGCTCACATTTTTATTTTCCGCAAAACACTCAGCTTGCTGTCAGGCACGCGGCGGGCACTTGGTAATGTCTCGGTTGTGAGGCGAGCACTCCCCGTGCGCCTGTGCTCTCCTCCTGGGGCCGGCTCTTCCCTCAGCGCCCTGTTAACGCCCCAGCACCCGCCGTCCCCGCGGGGCCTCACAGAGGCGGGCTTTGCGCAGGGGCGCTCCTCCTGCCGAGACACCGCGGTCAGGCCGTGTGCTCTCGGGAAGCTGCGGGAGGCGGAGCGGCTGGTTGGTGTCTCCGGGCCCTGCGCTCTGTCCTTGGTGCTGAACACAGTAGCTGCTCACTAAAGCGCGGTTGAGCCGGTGCTCGTGCAGCCTGTGCCTCTGGGTCCTAGCGGCCGTCTTTGTTCCAGTGGTGAGTCCGGCGCGCGCATGTATTTAAACCCTTAATCCTGAAGCAGTGAATTTATACTCGCTCACATCCACTCGCTCAGCTCTCCGAGGAGTCATCCAGCCCACTTTCTCGTGCTGGGAATTTACTGCGTTAAATATTGGTTTAAAGGAATAATATTACCTGGAATTCTACATATCTAGTGCCAAAATATTTTTGAAAATGGAGAAGTCAGTATCTTGATAGTTTAACAGTATACGATTATATACACATTACTTCATCAGCATACACAGATATTACGTTTGGTATATTAACATTTAAGATAAGATTTTATTCAGGTGATGATTATAAAACCTAATTAAATTTGTATTAATTTGTTCCATCGTTTTTTTACAATTGAAATAATGCTGAACATGCCATCTTTCTTACTGTTTGCTCATTTCTGAAATAATAATAATAACAATAACACATATCCCACATTGTTATAGGCATTATTAAAAGTGTTAATCTATAGGAACAGCTTACAGGTTCCTGCACATAGTAAAAGCTCAATAAAACTTCATTCTTACCATTACTATTTGTGTTACTAAATTTCCGACTAATAATAAGATACGTAAGAAATGTTTTAAGGGGTATTTTTCTTTTGAGATGGAGTCTTGCTCTGTTGCCCAGGCTGGACGGCAGTGGCACAATCTCTCTTATTTTTCCCCTTTGAGTCTTCCTATTTCCACGTTTTATTTATTTAAGAAACTCAGCTTTTCAAAATATTGTCTGGATCTAGATAAGGGTGGGGGCAGTCAACATGGGATTCCAGTGGGGAAAATTTTCTGTCCACGTTGAAGGGGATGGTGCCGTGGCTCTCAGAGGAAATTGACAGCAAACTCATGCCTAGTTAAACTCAGAAGGAGAGGCACACACCTTGGAACACACGTGCCAAATAACCCATATTTGGCGCGTGCAGGGCTAGGCATGGTCGTGGCTCCAAGCTGTGTCAGTCTGCCTCCATTCACGACTCCTTCTAGAGAAAGATGAAAATGGCTTATTTGAGGACTGCTGGGAGACCAGAGGTATCCATCACACAGAAAGAGGGTGTGCTCTCTCTTTTCTTTGTGAAACATTTTATCTAGATGGAAAAACCTGGTAGGAACAAAACGCTACTTTGTGGAGAGAATCAGTGGTGACTAATTTGATTTGGGAATGTAGGGTTCAAGACAGGCTACTTCTGAAACCGTTTAAGATCGGGATAGGAAAAATTAAGGCATTATTTCTTAGTTTTATTCACTTTTGGGGGGAATGTTTTGCAAAACTGCTTTTTAGAAGGGATCTGTTATGGACTTTTGTTGAAATGTTAAAATACATGTAAAGCTTTATTAAAAAGGAAGAAAACATATATTGACCACAATTAATTACTTAGTTACAAGATTCCATGCTGAGTTTACTGTAAGTCAAGCCAGCAAGAAACATGGTCAATTATGCAGTTATCTCTGTGTGTGAGAGAGGTATTTTTTCTTCAAAAGAGACCACTTTTGGAGAGGAATATCCTAAATGTTGAAAGGAATTTTTCACATAGGATCCTATACAGGGCCATTGGGTGACAGAATTGTCAGCTCTCCAGCAAAGGCAGAAACATCTTCTCACAGCCATGATTTTTTCTGCCAATCAAGGCCCAGCAGGGACATGGACTTTTTTTTTTTTTTTTTTTTTTTTTTTTCTTCCCCACACTCTTCATGGGATGCAGAGCCGCAGCCCTTTGGAGAGGCAGGGGAGAGCAGTAGCCATTCTCTAATTTGAATTCTTCCTTTCTTGATTTTAGGAAGTAACCAGATATTATGGGGGAGTTGGGGTCATTTTGATTTTAATGACGTTCGAGTTTGCATTGACCTTTTAGTGACCAAATTTATGCTCTGAATATTTTGAGCTGAGCTCATTCATTCCACAAAGTATACATTTATAAATATTTTAAGAATGAATTTAGTAATGACATTTTTCCTCATAATTATACTGATGTAGTGAAATGTTGAGAATGAGATGTTAATGGTTGGCTGAGCTGGGGCAATTACGTGGCATTTATTAGTCTTTTGTTATGGCCCACAGTTCAAAAGTAGATCATTTAAAAGAGAATTTAAAAGCATTAATTTCATGTGCAAGCGCCAGTACACGATTTAGCAATTACATTGAGTTATAAAAGTTAGATATCAAAACCATGAATGTACCTTAATGAGAAAAAGTCTTATTTTGTACCACAGTGAATGTTTGCTTAATATAGAAAGTGAGTCATGTGTCTCTGTGGCTAATAAAGGACTGTGCTTGTGTTCCTGGCAAAATGCAAAATCATAGGTTTTGAAAATATTGGTGCATTTTATTGTCTATAAATTGTGCCTCAAAATAATGTAGGACTGTATGTTGAAAAGCTCCTGATAGGCATGTGTCCCTGTATGATTAACACACGAACTTTCCTTTATCTTATTATTCGATCACATTTTATTATTTTTATTTACTCTTAGTTATAGCGTTTAAATTTATTTTGTTTAATATCAGTAAGTCTTCTATAGTGACAAGTCTCTTCAAAAGCTCTGGTCTGTCAAACTGCCAGGAAGCAATGCTCAGTTCTTCTGCGTTTTTAACATGTATTCATTATTTATTTATTGTGTCCTATTGATAAATTATAGTTGCAGACATATGGGGCACAAACTGGTGCTGTGATTTATGAATACAGTGCAGAAGAATTAAGCTCATTACCATATCCATTACCTTACATATTTAACATTTTTTTCTGAGGAGAACATTAGAAATTTACTCTTAGCAATATTTAAATGTGACATAGTCATAATTAACTGTACCCAGCATGCTGTGCTGTTGATCTGGACACAGTCAGACCTGCCCTCCTGTCTGAAGCTTTGCACTCTCTGACCTCCATCTCATCCTCTGTACATCCCCAGCCTCGGTTACTACCCTTGTACTCACAGCTACTGTGAGTTCAGTTGTTTTAGACTCCATGTTTAAGTGAGAACATTCAATATTTGTCTTTCTGTGCCTGGCTTCTTTCACTTAGCATAATGTCCTCCCATTCCATGCATGTCATCAGAAATGACAGCCTTACTTTTTTTTTAAGGCTGAATACTGTTCCGCTGTGTGCATACACCATGCTTCCTTTATTCATTGTCCCCTTGATGGACACAGATTGGTTCCATATCTGGGACATTGGGAATAGAGCTGCAGTGACCATGGGAGTGCAGACATCTCAATGTATTGATTTCAGCTCTATTTCTGAGTAAATACCCACAAGTGGAACTGCTGGATCATACTGTTATTCTTTTTTTAATTTCTGAGACACCTTCCTACTGTTCTCCATAGAGACTGTGCTAATTTACAATCCCAATAACAGCTTACAAGGTTCCCATTTCTCTGCATCAAAAACTCTTGACATCTTTCGTCTGTTGGATAACAGCCATTTGAACAAGTGTGAGCTGATATCTGATCTGGTATTGATTGGTATCTCCTTGTGATTAGTGATGCTGAGCTTTGCTACATGTGCCTGTTGGCCATTCCAGTGTCTTCTTTTGAGAAATGTCTGTTCAGTTTCCTTGACCATTTCTTAATTGGATAATTTGTTTTATTTCTATAGAGTTGTTTGAGCTCTTATATATTTTGGATATTAATCACTTATCAGAGGTATGGCTTGCAAATATTTTCTTCTTACCTGTAGGTTGTCTCTTCACTCAGTTGATTCTTTGATGGGCAGAAGCTTTCTATTTGGATACAGTCTCATTTTCTGTCTGTGCTTTTGTTACCTGCGCTTTTGAATTAACCAGCATCACCCAGATCAATGTTAGGTAGTTTTCCCCACTAAGTTTTCCCCTAGTAGTTTCGCAGTTTCAGGTCTGATGTGTAAATCTTTGATGATTACTGAAGAGACTGTGCTTTTCCCATGTGCATTCTCAGATCCTTTGTTGAAAATCAATGGATCGTGCATGCATGGGTTCATTTCTGGGCTCTCTCTTCTGTTCCACCCATCGATGTGCATATCTTCATGAGTGTATGATACTTTTGCAGTTACTGTCACCTTGTAGTATAGATTGAAATCGGGCAGTGTGATTCCTCTAGCTTTGCTACTTTTTCTCATGAACATCTTATCTATTTGAGGTTTCTTTGGTTCCACATGAAAAACAATTCTAAAATTGTTCCACAAACAATTTTAGAATTGTTTTTTTCTACATCTACGAGGAATGACATTGGAGCTTGCATTGAATCTGTAGATGCCCTTGGGTATTATGGAAACTTAATAATATTATTTCAATCCATAAGCACAGGACATTTTTCTATTTATTTGTGTCTTCAATATTTTTCATTAAAGTTTTCTAGTTTTTAGTGTATAAGTCTTTTACCTCCTTGGTTAAATTTATGCCTAAGTATTTTATTTTATTTTATTTTACTTTTGTGGCCATTGTTAAAGGGATTGTTCTTTTGATTTCTTTTTCAGAAAGTTTATTGTTAGTGTAGAGAAACACTAATGACTTTGGCATGTTGATTTTATATCCTGCAATTTTACCAGATTTGTTTATTGGTTTTAAACATTTTTGGTGGAGTCTGTGGGGTTTTCTATATATTATATCATGTCACCTGCAAACAGGAAGAATTTAACTTCTTTACAATTGCTCTATTTTTCATCTTTCTCTAGTGTATAATTGCTCAGCATGGGACTTCCAGTACTATATAAAATAGAAGTGGTAAGAGTGGACATTTTTGGCTTGTTTTGGGTGTCAGAGAAAAAACTTTAAATTTTTCTCCATTGAATATAATGTTTGTTGTTGGTTTGTCTTATATGGCCTTTGTTGTGTTCAACATCATGAAAAGATGTTGAATTTTCTGAAATGTCTTTTCTGCATCTATTGAGATGATCATATGATTTTTGTCCTTCATTCTGTTAATGTCGTATGTCACATTTATTGCTTTGCATATGTTGAACTATCCTTGAATCTCAAAGATAAATTCCACTTGGTCATGGTGAATGGCCCTTTTAATGTGTTGTTGAATTTGGTTCACTAGTATTTGGTTGAGTATTTTTACATCTATGTTCATCAAGGATTTTGGCCTATAATTTTGTTTTCTTATGATGCCCTTGTCTAGCTTTGGCATTAGGGCATAAAAAGAGTTTGGAATAATTTTCTTCTCTTTAATTTTTATTTTGGAGTAGTTTATCATGAACTGGAGTAGCTGATGGTACCAATTCACCATAAACTACATAGTTATTTAAATGTTTGGCAGAATGCAGTAGTGAAGCCATCAGGTCCTGGTTTTTTTCTTGTTTGTTTTTTTTTTTGTTTTTTTGTTTGTTTTTGATAGGAAGCTGTTTATTACTGCCTCAATCTCTGCCCTCATGTTTTCTCTGTTCAGATTTTTTATTTCTTCATGATTCAGTCTTGCTAAATTGCATGTGTCTAGGAACCCATACATTTCTTCTAGGTTATCCAGTTTTTTTGGCATGTAATTGTTCCTAATTGCCTCTAATTATCTTCTGTATTCATGTGGTGTCAGTTACAATATCTCCACTTTCATTTTGGATTTTGTTTACTTGAGTCTTTTTTCTTTTTATCTTGGTGAGTCTACCTACAGGTATGTTTATATTTTTAAAAAATAGCACTTAGTTTCATTGATCTTTTGTATTGTTTTCTAGTCCTCTATTTCTGCTCTGATCTTTATTTCATTTCTTCTGCTGATATCACACACCTGGGCCTGTCATGGGTTGGGTGGCTAGGGGAGACATAGTGGTAGCGGGGAATAAGATGAGGATAGCATTGGGAAAAATACCTAATGTAGATGATGGGGTGATGGATGCAGCAAGCCACCATGGCATGTGTGTACTTATGTAACAAACCTGCACATTCTGCACATGTACTCCAGAACTTAAAGAATAATAATAATAATAAAGAGATATATAGAAAAGGAAAACTTCCCCTATTGTTCTAAGGCCACAAAAAAAGAAGATGCAAAAATAAAAATTTTAAAAATATTCAAAACATAGCACTATGGAAAACCATCAAACCACAAAGGAATACAGCAAAGGAGGAAGAAATAAAGTATCTATAATAAAACCAAAAAACAAAATGGCCATAATATGTCCTTACATATCAACAATTACATTAAATATAAATGGATTAAATTTTCTCATCAAAATATGTAGAGTGAATATATGTTTTAAAAAAATAACACCCAACTGTATGCTGCCCACAAGAGGTTTACTTCATTTTTAAGGACACATAACCTAAGAGTGATGGAAAAAGATACTCCATGAAAATGAAAGTCAAAAGAGAGAAAGAGTAGTTACATAAGACAAAATATAAGCTGTAAAAAGAAATTCAGAAGGACATTATATAATGATAAAGGGGTTAATTTATCAAGGATGTATAACAATGATAAATATATATGCACCCAACAATGGAGCACCTAATAAATAAAGCAAATGTGAAGGGGATCTAAAAGGAAAGTTAAACTGCAATGTAGGAATCGTAGGGACTTCAGCATATCACTTTCAATAATGGAAAGATCATACAAACAGAAAATTGATAAGAAAATATTGGACTTGAACAATACTTTATACCAAATGAACCTAATAAATACAGAACATTGCCAAAAATAACAAAAGAATACACAGGTCTTTTCAAGCACATGTGGAACGTTCCCCAGGATAGATCATTTGTTAGGCCACAAGACAAGTCTAAGCAAATTTAAGAAGATTGGAATAATATCAAGTATCTTTTCTAACCACAATGGTATGAAACTAGAAATTCATATGAGGAATTTCAGAAAATTCACAAATGATAATAAAATTAAGTAACATTCTCTTGAACAACCAATGGGTCAATAAAGAAATTAAAGGGAAATTAATGAGTATCTTAAGATAAAAATGGAACCATCATATATACCGAAACTTATGAGATGCAACAAAAGCAAATTTAAGAGGAAAGGTTATAGCAATATCATAACATTCTGAGGTCTTTCCTCTCTATCTTTAGTACATGGTGAAAATACCATATTTGGGTGTAAAATAAAGCAACACTTCTATCCCATGAAAGTCTTGGTGGAATCAATAGGAACTTAAAAAACTGTTAAAAATGGATAGTTTTGGCATTTTATATGTAGGTCCTCTGTTCCTATTATTAATCTAAAACATCTGAAGGTATGAATGCATTCTTTCCAGATAGCATGTCAGTTCCTCATTTTCTTCTAGTCATCCTGTTGTCATGTGGGATCTTCATAAATCATTCCGTCTTTGCATCTTCAACCACTACTTCCTCACTAATCTCTTGCCACAGTGTACAAATGTGCTAACGAACCCTTCTGCCCCCATGTACGTGAGATCCCTGACTCTCTCCCCTCATCCTCTGTGTTCTCCAACTCACTTGAAGTCTTTTCCTTCTTCTGTCCACCTCAGCAGTGTTGTCTGGGCTTCGCTGTGTTCCTCATTCCAGCTCCTTTCTCAAGGCTGTGAGTAGCATCAAATGGTGTGTGACTCCTGCAGTATTGGGCAGATTTATTTGTCATTTCAGACATTTCATTTAGTTGTTAGTGAACTACACCTGTGGCTCCTCTTTCTCTCTCTCCCTTTTTTTTTTCCATGTTCTGTTTGTGCAGTCTTCATCTTCTAGGCTCTCTCCTTTGGCTCTTTCATCTGACCTTATTTCTTCTACTGTCCCATCACATCTTTGATTCCTCTGAGCTAAATGCTAATCTTGATGCATCTCCAAATTGCCAGAGCCTCCTTCCAAAATCTACTGGACATTCTCACCTTGATGACTGATTATTACTAACACACCACATCCAAATCTATTTCACTGTCTCCTGACCCTCCTTCTCCCTCTGTCATTTCTCTTCATGGGCTCGCCATTAGCAGATGCTCAAGTGCAAGGCTCTGGGTCCTTCTGCCTCCTCTCTGTCTCCATGTCCATGTCACCAGGTCCCCACCCTCACATGGTCCACCCTCAGAGCACAATCTCAGAGCTGGTTCCTGGGTTGTGTGGCCTCGTTATCCATCCTGGATAGAGCTGTATGTCACTGCTCACAGCTCTGCGTCCCATTCCTTCTGGTTCTGCCTTCACACTGTTGCCAAAATCAATTTCTACTGGTGGACTTGGCCCTACAGGGCCTGCTTTGGGACCTTTGCTTCCATGTCACCAAGGAGGCTGCTGGTCTACCTTACAGATGACTTCCCACCCCTTAAACAGGCCCTGCAATTTCTGTACCAGTCCTGGTAGCCAATATTCATTGCCTTTTCCTTGGACCTCTTTGGTGCTTAGTTAATAGACTTTAGACCTGCCGTGAAGAGTTCTTCTGTATCCATCCGTCTGTCCGTCGGTTGGGGGAAGGTGTGGTACAGGACTGTGTCATACAAGACTTTCTAAGCCAGGTGAAAAAGCTTTTCTCCTCCTTATCTGTGTGCTGTTGGTTGATTTCCATCTTCTTTGGCAGTTGACCAGTAACACTGCCCGAAATTCAGATAGCAGCTGAATGTTAGTCTTTCTGTCTCAGTTTTTCATGCCCTTGAGATGGGATAAAGTGGTAAAATCTCTGACATGTGGTGTGTTATCACAGGTTGTAGGAAATTTACTTGTGGCTTCTTCAACAGTCTCCGAAAGGCAAACAGGCAGAATATGACTCGCTCCCCCAGCCCCGCTCCCTCCACCCCTCATCCAGCAGGCTGTGCAATTGCTCTGGCCATCGTAGCCACTGTGGAAGTAAAAATGAAAGTAACAAATCCCCTAGGCTGGCACTGGCTCTCTCTGGATGTGGTCTGTTGGTCTGTATACGATTATCAGCCTGAGTAGCACCTCGTTATGAAAACAAATGTCTCGTCTTTTTTTTTAACACCAGCCAGCCCTTTGTCTCCCTCATAGCCCTGGGCGGGTGAGACATCATTGGCTTCCACCAGCATCAGGGGCCTGGGCGGGCCCAGAGTCAGCTTCATCCATACCTCAGGGTCTCTCCTGCTGCCCGAAGCCCCCAGCACGCACCCTCCTGGCCATGCAGCCCGAAAGCACCGAGAGCCACTGCTCAGATTTGGGTTGGAAGTAGGTATTTTGCAAATGTGCTGAAAAATGATTGGTTCATATTGATTTTCAGGCCAAGGAATGCTGTTCTTATAAATGCTGTGTTCATGATTTTATTATTTATTAGGGCCGTTTAAAGGATATCTTTGAAAGGAAGGGTGTTTTCCTCTGGAAGACATTAGAGGACATTCCTACGACATACTTGTCCATTCTTTCGCTGCTGTGTGGATTCCACATTGTGATGGGACCTTGACTGTTTGGGAGACCCTTGGAGGCTGGAGAAACATGTGAGCTAGTTTCTTACCGAAGAGCTGCAGCTCTGAGCTGTGTGGATCCACTGCTTGAATGAAGTCAGTGATGTCACTGGAAGGAAGTGACTTGGGGGACAGTGGAAACTCACACCCCTGAGCACCTGCTGCCTCCCTGCCCTCTGGGGTCCTCCTGGCCCGGCAGGGTGGGCTTGTGGGTTCCTTAGCTTTTGACCAGGACAGGGTTTGCCTGTGCCAACTGCCAGCACAAGGGGTGTGCACACATGCCTGAAGCAGTTCAGAAATTGAGGGCCAGAGTGGGAAGTTTGAGAATCCACAGGAGTTGGTCCTATGGGGAGAGTGGACAGCCCCCAGGCCCGGGAGGTTGTGGGGACTCGCCTCTTGCCAACTGAGCCCTGCGGGGCTGACAGAGGCTGCTGTGCAGGCAGAAGGTAGAGTGCTGTGTGAAGCTCCGCTGACTCCAGGGCACCCTGGGAGCTGTTTTCTGTTTCCAGTTTTTTATCCTGGCATAGGTGGTGCTGGTTATTACTATTATTAATTTGGTAAAAAAGCTGAATGTAGGGAAAATAATTATATTTTCATTGAGGACTCTTATTGATGGAGATTTTGTCTAAAGTCTGTTTAGTGTCATGTGAAAATCATTTTGTATAATTTCAGTTTAAACTTAGTATTCCAGTGGCTTGGAGTACTTAGCTAAACTGGTTACTTTAAAAGAACATCTTCCATTCTTGGAATTCTAAGCTCCGTTCATCAGAATGTTAGCTTCGCATTGAAGGACATGGTGTTTTTCAATCTTTGTCCCCAGTCTGAAAGGCACCTTCACCCCGCCCACTCGCAGGACTCCAGGCAGCCTGCAGAGCCCAGGCCCGTCTCCAGCAGTGGAGAACCAGAAGTGCGGCCTTCCGCGGCTCTCATGGGAGCCTGTGTGTCTGCTGCCAGTCATGGAAATCACACTTTCTGAAATACTGGAAGCACCTGTTCAATCCCCTGGGCCACTGAAATTCCAGAGTGGATACTTGAAGGTGAGGTCCATGAGGATTGAATTGCTAACACCTTGCCTGTAACAACTGTACAGAAAAGTTCAGGAGTGTCTGCTGAGCATAGGGTTAGTGGAGGACGTAGGAGAGGCCAGTGTTTCATGGCTGCAGCTGATTCCTTTTCTCGGTGTAGTAAGACGCTAACTATTAACACTTACTTGCAAGTCACAAAGATGAATGAAAAATCTCCTGTCATCCTCCCATCCAGATGGCTGGTATTCTGCTGTGTTGCCTTCCTGTATCCACGTACCTTTGTGTGCACATACCTGGAGTGCTTTTCAGCCAAAAGCCTGTGGTGATGCTGTACCACTTGGTAGGTCCCTCTGGCTGTCACTATCATGTCTTTGTATTAAATAGAGATCTGCATCATGACCCTGGAAGCTACAGAGAGATTGTGAGTTGGTGAAGCGGTTCTCTGGGTGGATGTCTGGGTTGTTGATGGTGCGTGCTGGGGGCTGTGGAGAGATTGTGAGTTAGTGAAGCGGTTCTCGTGAGTCAACGTCTGGGTTGTTGATGGTGTGTGTTGCAGGCTGTGGAGAGATTGTGAGTTGGTGAAGCGGTTCTCTGGGTGGACGTCTGGGTTGTTGACGGTGCATGTTGGGGACTATGGAGAAGTCATGAGTTGGTGAAGCGGTTCTCATGGGTGGACGTCTGGGTTGTTGACGGTGTGTGTTGCAGACTGTGGAGAGGTTGTTAGTTGGTGAAGCAGTTCTTATGGGTGGACATCTGGGTTGTTGATGGTGTGTGTTGCAGGCTGTCGAGAGGTTGTTAGTTGGTGAAGCGGTTCTCTGGGTGGACGTCCAGGTTGTTGACGGTGAGTGTCTTCCATGGAAGCTGCAGCTCTGGAGAGTCTCCTCCATGGCCCTCGACTCTCTCCCCGCTCCTGCCCCTCCCCAGCCCCTGTAATTCCAGCCCTCACTGTCCCCTCACTGGCCTTCCCCCCACTTTTCTCTTCTGCTTGTTCCACTTTTCGTCTTCTCTAACACACAGCTGCCTGCATCCCAGGCTGGGACGTAGTGACCCAGCCTCTGGGAGTTCCATGTCATCTGCTGCTTCTGCCACATGTTTTATTTTCTGATTGTTCAAGAATGGCAATGGAACAAAAGACACTGTCAGAGAGCATTGCATTTGAACTGCACTCCAGCTGTGCAGCCTCTCCTGTGTGTCCCCTCTCCATGTTCTGGGGACTCTCATGGGGAGCACCTGCCATCTGCCCCCTTCATGCCCAGCGCAGGCCTCTGCTGATGTGCAATGTGTGTGCTTGGTGACTACATGGATGCGCAGGGACTGCTTGGCCCCTTGAGGCCTGTCAGAGCCTTTGCAGTCAGTGATCCTGGGGCTGGCCTGCCTGTGGTTGGACTTTGGACTTTCCCCTTCTTTGCCCCGTGGTTCCTGCAGAGGATTTCAGTGTGGGTGTGCGGGGAGCATGAGGGCCCTGGGTCTGGGGTGTCCCAGTGGTAACAGGGGCCTGTGGCCAGCTCTGTGGCATTCTCAGGTGGACCCACTTCAGAGGAGCCACATGCCTCTTCAGAGACAGAGCCTCGAAGGCTGGAGTCATTGATGGAATCTTGTAATTGCAGTCACACTGGCTTGCACTGAGGTTTCACGGTTCATTTGCAGAAGCGTGAAGACAAAGAAGAACCCAAGGTCCTGACGTGGCCTGGGAGCCCAGATGTGGCTCTCCTGGCAGAATGGATGGCGTAGGGGCCCCACCCATGGAGGGGAGAATACAGCCACAGGGACGGATTCCTGGAGGGCAGGAGTGTCACTGGGGCCTTGTAACCCGGTTCAACCCAGATCAGCCACTTACACTGTGTCATGTGGGGCGGTGAACAGATGCTGTAGGGGTGTTTGTGGGTAAAGAGAGAGATTGATTTTAAGGAATCAGCTCACAGAATGTGAGGCGGTGAGTGCAAAATCTGCAGAGTGAGCCATGAGCAGGTGCCCTGGGAAGAGCTGGTGCTGCATCTAAGGCTGAAAATGAGGCAGAGCTCCTTCCTCCTCAGGAACCACAGGCTTCTCTTCAGGTCGCCAGCAGACTGGGTAAGGCCCACACATAGTATGAAGGCAGTCTCCTTCACTCACAGTCCACCAGCCTAACCTTTAATCCCCACTGGACAGAAACACCTTCACATCGACAGCCAGACGGGCATTTGACCAGCTCTCTGGGCACCACAATCCTCCAGGTGAATACATGACGTTGGCCATTCCAGGCAGGCACCTACTGCTTTGGCTCTTCAAATATTCAGCTCTGGAATCAGGGTTTGGCCCAGGGGCCTCAAAGCCAATAACTTCTGAGTTTATTCTTCTACGGGTGCCAGTCGAAGGGTCTGTCCACATCCAAGAAGCGAGAAGCGGAGTTGAAGTCCACGCCCCTCTGTCCGCCAGTGCTCGTGGATGGATGGGAGGGATGGATGGCAGCTCTGTGGAGTGGGCAGGCGGCAGTTTGTGCTCATTGATGTGGCCCACTCAGCAACAGAGCCCTGGGAGGGATGGGGAACTGGGGCTGGCTGAGACTCCCGGGCAGTAGAGCTGGGCGGATGAGCATTTCCAATATAAGTACAGCTTTTAGCAACTGAAGATGAAATATTTTAAGGCATTTTAACTTTAAGTGTGTTCTTAAAAATGATTTATTTCCACTCCATTAACAGAGTTAGGAAGTTGCAAGGTGGGCCCGCTGTGAGCTGCAGGAATGGAGAATCCAGTATTTACGGTAAAACTGGGGGTTTCCTGTCAGTATAGAGAATGAATAATTAAATGTTTTTCTGAGTTAAAAGACAAAAAACAAAAAACCACCTTCAAGTGCTTTTCTCTGTTTCTGCTGAGGCTTAAATTTTTCAGTGCTTTGACTGTGCCTTGCACCTTCCAGTGTGTCTTGTTTCTATGGTGACACCAGTGAGCTGCAGCTGGAATCTTCAGCTCATCGCAGTATCAGGCTCCTTCAGGGATTTGCCCAAAGCCTACAAAATGCACTCTGTCGTATGTGTTTACGGACTGTGCGGTGGACACAAGGGTGGCCCGGACATGCTCCGAGCCTCCCCCTCATTCTCGGACGCAGCTGGCAGGCTTCTTCTCTTAGAACGGGTGTGGCCTTGAACACAGCAGGCTTATTTTAGGATGTTAGAGTGTACCGAGAGTGTGCAGGGATTTCCAACCAAATGTTATGACCCCCGGACAAGTGTTCCCTTTGTACTGGATTTGGTGGTTTTCCTGGGGATTTAGTTTGAGTTGGCACACGGAGAAATAGAAGGACAGCTCTGCTTTTCAGGCACAGCACTGCCCGGGCGGACTGCTTCCCCAAGGAGGAGATGGAACAGCCTGGAGAAGCAGCATTGAGCTGCGTGGACCCCCTTCCCCCAGTGGAGGGAGACAGCCTGGTGCAGCAACCTGCAATGGTGTGGACTGTTCCCATGGGGGAGAGGACATAGCCTGGTACAGCAGCGCTCACCGGCGTGGACCCCCTTCCCATGGTGGAGAGGACCCAGCCTGGTGCAGCAGCGCTCACCGGCGTGGACCCCGTTCCCATGGTGGAGAGGACCCAGCCTGGTGCAGCAGCGCTCACCGGCGTGGATCCCCTTCCCATGGTGGAGAGGACACAGCCTGGTGCTCCTTCAGGAAGGAGACGAAGACGCCATGGTCATCCTTTGCTTGTTGTTTTTAAATCGGTCATAAAAGCACAGGAATGGAGGCCCTCATCATTGCATTGGGGCCGCATTTGGCAAAGAACAGAGAGACGGGTTTAGAACCAAAATCTGCAGAACTGCGCTCTCCCTACCACCTGCTCTCTGCAGACTCTGGATGTGAGGCTGGTCCCACCCCTGTCACCAGCTGACCCCAAGCTCACCCTCGCCTGAGGTGCCCCTCACACAGGGCGTCTTTGCTAGGATCCTCCGTCCAGGCTGCTTCTGGTTACCTTGTCTTCCCGGCACTGAGCACAGGGGTTGTTGGGTAAAATGATTCAGAGTCTTCTTCCTGGTGACTTTTCTGAGCCCCTTGCTTTAATTTTAGTAATGGGTGAGCAGTGCCACCATCAACGCTGTTGTGAGGCTTGGGGATCTTGCAGGTAAACCAATTTCCAAGCGCTGGGCACGCATCTGGGGCACACACTGAGGGGCAGCTGTGGTTACTGTGTGATTGTCAAGTTTATCAGGTCCCATGGCAGAACAGTGCGGTGCTTGAGAAGAAAGCTCTACAGAGGCTGTACTCTTACCTGTCTTTTTCTTCTTGTAATATAAAAAGCTTGTGATTCTAGAATACAGAGTGAACAGGGAATAAAGCAATTGCATGCGTTAGTAAGAGCTTAGTTTTCAGTCTGGACCAAGCATGAGATGGCTAAGAAGTATTGCCGAGTGAATGCACGCTCTTCCCCAGAGACTAGGCTCTGGCCAAATTTGACACCGAAACTACCTAACAATTTTAGAGAACTGCATATTTTTTTTGAAAAAGTAATGATTTTTTAAGGAATCAAGATCTAGCTGTTAAATGAAGAAAATCTTCAGTGTAAATGTTTTTCAGAACATTGGTTCGCTTAGAAACGAAGTTGTCCTGGTTTTCCCAGTTGTATCACACAGGTGTGTAAACAGTGTTCTAGGCATGTTTGGGGTTAACTGGACCCGTTTTCATGCTGTTCATTGTGGCTGACTTTCCTTGGCTGCTGCCAAACAGGACTATTGATTCTTTCCCATGCTCTAAGAAGCATCTGGGCCACTTATAAAAGCTAGGCTTGCCAAGCCCTCACGCAAACCTTACCTGTGAAAACGTGGGTGTAGGAGGTTTGTGTGAGGGCTCAGGGTGCCAGCATTTTGCATTCTGGGCCATATTCATCGTCAAGAACTTTAGGGAACAGTATGTTAGCCAAAAGGAGAGGCAGCAGCACTCACCCTCTGTGGCAGGGACGAGACTCTCCGGTGTGAGGCCCACGCCCTGTGCTCAGGAGAGTCCAGCTGGGAGCCCGGGGCAGCCCTTTGTGTCGTCTTCATTCTGTCTTGGCTGAGTGTGCTCAGTGGTTTGTATTAAGCCCAGGCACATGGCCTTCTATGTTTCCTCCTCTTGTCTTACCATTTTGAATGGTTGTGATCTGAAGAGAAGACCGCAGTGAGTTACATTCACTTGTAACACAGGTTTGCTGACAGCACCGTGGGACACATGTCCGTCCCCAGGAGCGCACGCGGGCGTTCTGGCCATGGAGCTGCACTGAATCCTGGTGTCCTCTGCGTGGACATTGCAGAATTCCCTCCACATACCAGTTTCTTACCAAAAACATGCTTTCAATTTGGAAACTAAATTGGAAGTGAATTGCCTTCATTGTGAAATAGCAAATAAGATGCCCAAACAGTGAGTGTTCACCTTCAGTGCTGGAACATGGTTCTGGAACTTTTGGGGACACCTGACATGTGACTGGCTCCTCCTCACAAGGGCCTCCTGGGTCTTTTACAAAAAGGGATGATCTTTTACAACTTTGTGGCCAAATACGAGAATGTTTTCCAAGGCATGGAGCAACTGAGAATGCAGCTGGTGTTTGCTGGCCTTGAGGGAGGACAGGTGCAGGGGACTGGCTCCCCCCTGCGACAGCCACCCACAGATGTGGCGGCCCACACGAGGCTCCCGACAGGGCCTTCGTCCTCACTTTAAACATCACACAAATCACAGAATGACTCTGCTGTTGCTGTTTACCAAATGTGTTGCTAAAACGTGCCTCATAAGTGGGATAGGTGCTCACTCCAACAGTGTTCATTTGGAAAAGGGCACATTTCATGGCTCATTCCTCTGGGGCTTGTGTGCATTTTAGAAAATATTGTTCTTATAGCATTTCAAAGAGATTTTTTGAAGGCAGAAAATACTAAAATAACATCAGTTCTCAGCCTCCCCATGCTCCTGGCTTCCTGCTTTCGAAAGTGCCCACATGCCTAGTGGTTTTCCCACTGTGCTTTCAGATCTCTGTGAATGCATAGTAACCACGATGAATGCCTGCAGAGGGCTTCCGGGAGTTAATATTTCTGTCATCAGCTTCTTAACCTTCACAACAATGAAAACCAGGAGCCACCTGTTGCCGTGTGGAGATGTGTGTCTCGTGGTGTGTGGAGCGGAGACTTGATCGTTCCTGCAGACGTTGATCTTTGCTCACCAGTTTCATTCAGCAAATCGCCGAGTGCCGGGAGTGTGCCGGGGATGTATCGGTCTACGCTGATTATGTAAACTCAGCACCGACCTCAGCCCTCAGGAAGCTTATGGCCTATGCTACCGCTTGTTTGCAGTGGCTTCTCTTCATTAGAGGAGGGACTCTGTCCCTTTCGGAAGCTACCAGGAGGATGAGGAAGAGTGTTACGGCCATGTGTCTACATGAAGGTTTGAAGCAAGCCTCAGAGGTGGAGAACGTCTTCTGCCCTGAGGTTTCTATGTTAATTAAGTGGGCAGCTTGTTTGAAATCAATTGGTTTACTTACTAAAAGTAGCCTGATGTTTAGACATTGGTAATTAGTTGTACAGTATTTAGAAATACCGCACGTCTTTTCTATTTACTCACTCCTTGGGATTCTGAAGATAATTCACTTAAATGTGATAATTCCTTCTTAATACCCATAGAAATGCATTCAAAATCCTTATTCCAATGAAAACATGTTCCATCTGTTATGCCATACAGCTCGTACAGTAGCCCTCCCCACCTCCAGGGATTTGCTTCCCAAGGTTTTAGTTACCCAAGATCAACTCAGCTCTGAAAATATAAAATGGAAAATTCTAGAAATGAACAAGTCATAAGTTTTGAATTGCACAGTGTCCTTAGTACTGTGATCAAGTCTTGTGCTGCCCTGCTCTGCCCTGCCCAGGACATGAATCGTTCCTTTGTCCAGCATATCCACAGGTTACAGTATGTGCAGGGAAAAACGTGTGTTAGGGCTTGTGGGGTGTGTGTGTGTCTACCCACAGTTTCAGACACCCCCTGGGTGTCTCAGAATATATCCTCTCTGATACAGAGGAATTACTCTGTAAGAAAATGAAGGTGGGTCACACAGTTAGCAGGCATATTTCAGAGGATAGCTGTCAAGATCATGACTGATGAGTGTGTGAACTTGGCATGCGTGTGGCATTTCAGCCCCTTTGACTTCATTCTCTCTCCACGCTTGATCTGCTTGGTAGGACAGAGCTTTGTAGGAAGGAGGTGCTGCTGAGAAATTGTGTGCTCTATAGAAATAGACTAACCTTGAAAATGGATTCAATTTCTTATAGATGATAGCATTTAAAAATCAATTTCTTAAAGCCACTCATTTTAACCATAGCATTTCAATTGCTTTATAGCTTTCCCAGTGAAACTTTAAAGATAAGCAATGCCAGTTACATTTCTTTTACCCACGTCACGTCTGGTGATTGGGAAGATGTGCTGAACTTCCTGTGCTGGTCCCACATGGGGGGTTCCTGGTGTTTGCAAGCCCACGTCTACTCCTCAATGGCTGGAAGGGCCTGAGCAGCATCTTCACTGTGATATTAGCCGTTTGAAGCTGCCCTGAAGGGCATGGCAGACGCAAATGTTAAGTGAAATAAAATCTGTCTGTGAGTGTGCAGTCTGGGGTTCTGGGAGCATTGTCGGATGGAACTGGGAAAACAGTTCCTTAAAATCCAACAAGGGCCCAGCACAGGGTGGGGGCCGGGGCCAGGAGCATTGGGGCCCTTCATTGCCCAAGGCATGTTCTGCTTGTAGAGTAAGTAAGTGAGCCCGCCTTGTTATTAAGAACAGCCCGGGAGGTGAGTGTGTTGTGCCTGTGCCCTTTCTAAAGCTTTTTGAGTATTTTTCTTGGAGATTTCTTGTGAATGGCATTTGAAAATAGCTTCTCCATGATTGGAAAGAAAGCAGGTAACCTAACTGTGTCTTGCAGAAGAGTCTGAACACACAGTGGAATATGATTCAGCCTTAAAGAGGAAGGGAATTCCACCACAGGCTGCATCATGGACGAACCTTCAGGACATTAAGCTCAGTGAACAGACTGGCCACAGAAGGACATCTGCAGTGTGACCCACTCACAGGAGAACCCAGAGTTAGCAGGTTCACAAAGACGGAAAGCAGACGGGTGGTGCTGGGGCTGGGGGCAAAGCGGGGATCTGACAGGGACAGAGGCTCAGTCTGGGAAGATGGAAGAGTTCCAGACATGGTGAAATAATGAAATAATGATGAGAGTCAAGCCGACACCTAAGACTGCAAGATGGTCAATTTCACGTTATATATATTTCAGCACAAAGGAGGAAAAAAGATTTATGAACTAAAATAAGTAGTCAGCATATATGTTAGAGGAACATTGAATACAGGAAATGTTCAGATAAAGGGATCATATCATCAAACAATACATTTGATATGACACATTTTATTCAATAATGTAAATTAGTAAAAGCATGAATATTCAGTTATATACATTTGAATATTTTAATACATTCAGTTGAATAGTTATATATATTCAAGCTTTTACTAATATATAATTACATACATGTGTAATGACATAAATTACATATATAATTACATTATGATTATATATAAATTACATATATAATTACACATGTGTAATTATATCTATGTAATTATATATTATATATTTATATATAATTTCTGTATACATAAAATAACACACACACATGCACACACCTGTCTTGAGTTACCCAGTGATTGGCATACCATACACAAATCCATGGCAGAGAGAGACGAAGTTTGTTAAATAAGAAATACAAGCCATTCATGTGATTAGGGAGAGTAAGTCATTTCTTTTTAATATTATATATTTATACCATACATTTGTATATGTGTTCTCCTGAAAGGTATGCACAAGTCTATGCAATTCTGATAAGATTTTAGGAAATGTTATCTGCTGCTAGGCCTGTCACGTGTGGACCCTCCTCTGCAGCCAGGGAGCCCGTGAAGCTGTGGCCTCATGTGTGTGGGGTTTAGACACCTGTGCGTCTGCCCCGAGGAGCCTGGTATGTTTGAGTCGGGGGTTTAGATACCTGTGCATTTGCCCCAAGGAGCCTGGTGTCCTCACATGCGGGGAATAGACACCTATGTGTCTACCCTGAGGAGCCTGGTGTCCTCTCGTGGGGCGGTGTAGACACCTGTGCATCTGCCGCAAGGAGCCTGGTGTCTTCACAGTTGAGAAGTGGTGATGTGGGGAGGAGAAAAGAGGGAGAAAACACAGCCCTGGGGGAGGGGATAAGGCAGGAAATGTGCGTGGGGCCCTGTGAATCTCTGGGGTCTTCGTGATTCTCCAGGATCTTTGTGAGTCTCTGGGGTCTCTGGTTTTCTGGCATCTTCATGAGTTTCCAGGGTCTTTGTGAGTCTCTGGAATCTTTTCCACAGAGTTTCCATGTGAGTTTTCCATGTGAGTTTCTGGGGGGGGGTGGCTCTGTGAGTCTCTGGAGTCTGACTCTAGTGGAGGTAAGAATGGAACAGAGGTGGACGTGAGCCCCAGCAGCCTGGCTTCCCTGAGCGTCGTCTGGGGGTGTTTGGAGACTTCCAGGAGCAGGACTCTTGTTGGGTTTACTTGGACCCACAATGCTGAAAACTTTGAGGGCTTCTGGATTGATGTTCAGATTTGTACAGGCTTGGTTAACGGTTATGACTGGCAGATGTCTGCTGTATTCGGAGTGTGCAAGTGGTTGACTGTTTATTGGAAATTATTTCAGTGGTGAGGAGGTCCCAGCACCCACGTTGGGGCTGCAGCAACCGCTGCTGAGTTAGCCTTTGGTCAGGATCCAGTGACGGACTTGCCTGTGGGAATCTTCTAAAAATGAACCCTTACTGTGCCCCGGCATCAAGTGGCGTCACAGGAGCACAAAGTTCTTGCTTGTGTGACCCAGGCTTGCTCAGCCGACCGGCTTATCCTCATACATGAATCACCACCACGAGACGTGTGCACATTTCCTTCTTGCATGGCCAAGGGAGCCACTGGGGTACCACGTGTGGGGCCCGGGCTTGCTCAGCCAGCCAGCTCATCCTCGTGCATGAATCACCACCATGAGATGTGCACACGTTTCCTTCATGCCACAGCTGAGGGAGCCTTGGGGGTACCACGTGTTAAGATAAGGGTTGCTGGTGATGGACAATTCAGGAGCAGGAATGGCATCCAGCCGTGACCACGGTGGAGCCTCAGACAAGTGGCTGGAGAGGGGCATGCACTGAATATTGGAAAGAGAGTTGACACCAGCCATATAAAGAGAACCCAGGAGAGAGTTCCAGCCACAGGAGCAGCACAGCCACATTACGGCACTGAATAGTGGAGGGAGGGTTGACACCAGCCACGTAAACAGAGGGAGAGGGTTCCAGCCACACAACCAACACAGCCATGTTATGAAAAACCTTTGGTGACGGGAAGTAAGGGCATATGTGTGCCTGAGCAGCTGCCTTAGGGGTGTGTGTGTAAAACCACGAATGTCTTCAGAGGGACTTGAACTCATGACGTAGTTGATCCTGAGCAAGATCAATAATGGAGACCCGAATGATTTCTCACCTGGCTGAGGCATTTGCTGCCTCTGTCTCAGTCAGAGTCAGGGCTGTCACTCCTAGGGTTGGGGGTCCCAGGAGTGACAGTGAGAGGTTGGGGTCCCAGGTCTCTGGTCCTGGGTCACAGGGCCTCCACCTTCTTCCCCAGTTTTCTCCTGTGCCAGAGGCATGTCAGCGAGGCAGCCCTGGGTACAGCTCACCTGCTGTTAGGTTAATTATCCTTAATTAGGTTGTGTCCCTCAGCAGAGAGTGGGAAGTGGAGTATGCTTCCTCCATCTGCAGGGCCTCAGAAGAGCACCCCAACCTCCTCCTTAGCAGAGCAGAAAATCTATGCCATCTCATCCTCACCTGCCTCAGCTCGCCAGATGCCCAGGAGCGGAGGAGGAGCAGTCATGGGCAGTGGCCATGCAGGTGCCACACCTGGTGGTCCACCTGAGAGAACCAGGGCAAAATCCAGAGAGGTGCAGTCTCACGACATGAGGAGTACATTGAACAAGGCCCACGGGTGCCCGAGCCCCAGTGTCCAGTGAAGAAGGCCCACAGGTGCCCGAGCCCCAGTGTCCAGTGAAGAAGGCGCACGGGTGCCCGAGCCCCAGTGTCCAGTGAAGAAGGCCCACAGGTGCCCGAGCCCCAGTGTCCAGTGAAGAAGGCCCACAGGTGCCCCAGACCCAGTGTCCAATGAAGAAGGCCCACGGGTGCCCCGTGCCCCAGTGTCCAGTGAAGAAGGCCCACGGGTGCCCCGAGCCCCGGTGTCCAGTGAAGAAGGCCCACGGGTGCCCCGAGCCCCGATGTCCAGTGAAGAAGGCCCACGGGTGCCCCGAGCCCCGGTTCCAGTGAAGAAGGCCCACGGGTGCCCCAAGCCCCGGTGTCCAGTGAAGAAGGCCCACGGGTGCCCCGAGCCCCGGTTCCAGTGAAGAAGGCCCACGGGTGCCCCGAGCCCCGGTGTCCAGTGAAGAAGGCCCACAGGTGCCCCGTGCCCCGGTGTCCAGTGAAGAAGGCCCACGGGTGCCCGTGCCCCGGTGTCCAGTGAAGAAGGCCCACAGGTGCCTCAGCCCATCTGCAAGCTCATACTTCACCCAGAGAGTGATTTACCTTCTTAGCTCCACCTTTTCATATGTGATCCATTCTACATAGAAAAAGTTTTATCCCCTTAAAAATGACAACCATGGTGCCTGAGAAAGAAAAGTGTTCTGAAAGTGAAGACTGCCACAAACGCTATGATTTAGGGCTGTGGAACTGTAGGGGTTTCGTGTGCGGGGTTAGCCTTGTTCTGTCTGAAGGAGGAGGATAGTGCTGGGAACAGGCTCCCCACATTCTCACCAGCACTTCATATTCTCACCAGCTCCCCACATTCTCACCAGCACCCCACATTCTCACCAGCACCCCTCATTCTCACCAGCTCCCCACATTCTCACTGGCTCCCCACATTCTCACCACACCCCTCATTCTCACCAGCTCCCCACATTCTCACAGGCTTCCCGCATTCTCACCAGCACCCCACATTCTCACCAGCTCCCCACATTCTCACCAGCACCCCATAGTCTCATCTTCCCAGATTCTCATCATCTCCCCACATTCTCACCAGCACCCCACATTCTCACCAGCACCCCGCATTCCCACCAGCACCCCAAATTTTCACCAGCTCCCCACATTCTCACCAGCACCCCACTTTCTCATCTCCCCACATTCTCATCTCCCAACATTCTCACCAGCACCCCACATTCTCACCGGCTCCCCACATTCTCACTGACACCCCACATTCTTGCTGGCACCCCACATTCTCACCGGCTCCCCACATTCCCATCATTTCCCCACATTCTCACCAGCACCCCACATTCTCACCAGCTCCCCACATTCCCACCAGTATCCTACATTCCCACCGGCACCTCACATTCTCACTGGCTCCCCACATTCTCACCAGCACCCCACATTCTC
>NW_022437056.1:93893-116131 GCF_009761245.1 Sapajus apella
TCTCACCAGCACCCCACATTCTCATCTCCCCACATTCTCATCTCCCCACATTCTCACCAGCACCCCACATTCTCACCAGCACCCCACATTCTCACTGGCTCCCCACATTCTCACAGGCACCCCTCATTCTCACCGGCTCCCCACATTCTCACCAACACCCCACAGTCTCACCGGCTCCCCACATTCTCACCGGCTCCCCACATTCTCATTTCCCCACATCCTCACCAGCACCCCACATTCTCACCAGCTCCCCACATTCTCACAAGCTCCCCACATTCCCACCAGTACCCCACATTCCCACCGGCACCCGACATTCTCACCGGCTCCCCACATTCTCACCGGCACCCCACATTATCACCGGCTCCCCATATTCTCACCGGCACCCCACATTCTCACCGGCTCCCCATATTCTCCCCAGCACCCCACATTCTCACCATCTCCCCACATTCACACCATCTCCCCACATTCCCACCGGCACCCCACATTCTCACCAACACCCCTCATTCTCACCAGCTCCCTACATTCTCACCGCCACCCCACATTCTCACCGGCTCTCCACATTCTCACCGGCACCCAACATTCTTACCTGCTCCCCAAATTCTCACCAGCACGCCACATTTTCACCAGCTCCCCACATTCTCAACAGCACCCCACATTCTCACTGGTACCCCCACATTCCTAGCAGCACCTGTGACTCTTGTCCTTTGATGAGAACAGTTATGCTGAGGTGGATTTGGTCTGCATTTCTCCGATGGTCATGGTCGGAGATGCAGGGAGGGGTTTCCATGCCGAGCGGGGTCTGTGCCTGGGATGCCTGCCTGAGTGACAAGGCAGGAGCTTTCTGCAGGTGCATTTCCTATTGAAGGGAGCCGTGCTCAGAGGTTGTAGGTGATTGTCACTTACTTGTGGGTGATACCTGTGATGAATTGTGTTCGAAGGGAAATTATAAAACAAGAATAGAGCCATTTGGACTCTGTAGCGAGTAAGACTAAGGGTTCTAGGAGCAGGATTGCTTCAGTGTCTCAAACATACTTTCTTCTGAGAAGAGTTAACAAAAGAGCAGAGCGAGAGAATCTATTCAACTGCAGCTGGGTGTTGCGTCTAGAAGGCAGCAGCGAGTGCACTGAAAATGGATTTCCCATTCCAACAAAATGTGCCTTTTTTTGTCAGTTGCTCACCTGCGGGCAATGTCACACATGCATCAAAATTAAAACAAGTGGGGGCATTCAAAAAAGGGAAGTGGAGACAGCAGAGGCTTTGCTGCATAGGGGTCCTGGGACTCTGCTCCGAGACTTGGCTTTCTCATCTGTAAAATAGAGACAATAGCTCACAGAGGCTAGAGTGAGGGTGACTCAGTGCTTTCTAGGTACTCATCACTGTCCCAGGGCAGGAGGCTGGGCTGGCACACAACCCTTGATGTTGCTGAGCCCCGCACCTGGGCCTGCCTGGGCCTCAGATCCACTCACATGGAGGTCAGTGAAGGCTTCCAGAGGCATACAAAGGAAGCTTCTGTGCACCGGGACAATTCTTGTCCTGTGTGGGTCACACTTAGCCTGAGCAAAGGCTGCAGTTCTTCAGAGGGAAAGACAGTGCCCCTCATGGGAAGCTCACATGTTGTTATTTTCCAGTGGTATTCCGGGGTGGAAATGGAGAATCATAGGAGAAGGTGCTCTCCATGTAACGTGCATCTGGAAGGGTTTCCTGAGGCTTCAGTTCCTCTGTTCTTCCCTTCTCTGTCCCAGAAGAGCTGTTTTTATAAAGCACACATAGCATTTGCCATTCTTCATTTTAATTGTGCCAGGGACACCGTTCTCCGCCCCCCTCTGTGAGTGATGGCACCTCCGTGCCGTGTTTCCACCCACATGCTGTGTTTGACAGAGGCCTTCCTGGCCCCGACCCGCCCTAAGCTGTCAAATGTCTGTAGCTGGGCGGGGGGGACGCGAGAGGCAGACAGACGAGGGGCGTGCACGGAACGTAACCCTGTTGTGGACTCAGCTCTCCTTCCGAAAGTCCCTTACGCAAAGTCATGGCTGAGCTCGTTTCCAGAGGGGCAGAAAACCAACTTGTGTGTTTTCTTTTTACTGCTTTTTTTTTTTTTTTTAAAGAAATGGTCCTAATTTCGGTATTTTTTCCAGCCATGTGAAAGGATGGAATGGACACTGTGCAGAAGTGGAGATCTTAGGTTGGAAGAAGAGATTGGAAAGTTGGTGGGAAATGAATTGGCTGTAACTGTCAGCCCTGTTCAGCTGCGTTTGGAGACTTTCTGGAGAATGGTTTCCAAACTCAGTATGTGGTGAAGGTTTTCCCAAATTTTAAGTTTTTAGCTGTTAAAAAAATTTTAAGATGTTAAAAACGTTTTAAGGCGTTAAAACTTTTCCCCAATCTAGTGGGGAATGAAAAGACAGATAGTGCTGTGAGTTTCTGCACTGTCTGTCTTTACAGCACCTGTCCTTAGGGCCCTCCCCTGTGGATGGTGCTTTTGGTACTTTGGGGTCAGGGAGTATGAGGGTTTGGTGCCCTGGCTGGCTAAGTCAGATACATCCACCAGCTGAGGGTTAGATGTGGGCTTGAGTGGCCTCTCCCCGTGCTTGCTGGAAACGTGCTCCACACACAGATGCCTTCTGCACGCCACAGTGTCCAACCCCGGGCACACTCTGTCCAGGCCTTCTTCTGCCTCGCCGAGCCCAGAACGTTAATCGTGGCAGGGCTGGAAATGCAGAGAAGGCCGAGCTATGGAAATAACTTAAACACAAAGAAAACGTGGAGCGCTGTGGCTTCGTATCTGACTTGTCCAGCGTCCCATTGGCTTTCCCAGAGCCATGACAGCAGTGGTCTTTCCTCAGCTCTCCGAAGACCCTGCACAGTGTGTGGTGAAGGGTGTGGATTTGGGGGCTTGACTCCCTCAGTTCAGATTCCATTCCCCATTTTCTGTATGACCTTGGGCGTGTTTCTTTTTTAACTTTTATTTTTGGTTCCAGGGGTACATGTGTAGGTTTCTTACATAGGTTAACTCATGTCATGGGAATTTGTTGTACCAATTATTTCATTTCCCAGGTTTAGTTAAGCCCAGTACTCAGTAGTTAAGTTTCCTGATACTCTCCCTCCTCCCACGCTCCACCCTCAGAGAGGCACCAGTGTGTATTGCTCCCCTCTGTGTGTCCAAGAGTTCTCATCATTTAGCTCCCACTTGTGAGAACATGCGGTATTTATTTTTCTCTTGCTGGGTTAGTTTGCTAAAGATAATGTTCAGCCCCATTCATGTTCCTGCATAGGACGTGGGTCTTATGCTTTTGTGGCTGTTTAGCATTCCATGGTGTAGATCTACCACATGCTCCAGTCTGCCATTGATCGGCATTTAGGCTGATTCCATGTCATTGCTTTTGTGAATAGTGCAGCAGTGAACATTCACGTGCATGTGTCTTTATGGCAGAATGGTTCCTGCTCCTCTGGATATATACCTGGTAATGGGATTCCTGTTTAAAATGGGAGCTCTAACGCTTTAAGGAATCATCACGCTGCTTTCCACAGGGGTTGAACTACTTTATGCTCCTACCAACAGTGTATATGCATTCCTTGTTCTCCATAAACTCACCGGCATCTGTTATCTTTTGACTTTTTGGTAATAGCCGCTCTGACTGGTGTCAGATGGTGTCTCATTGTGGTTTTGCTTTGCATTTCTTTATTGGTAAGTGATATTTAGCTTTTCTCATATGCTTGTTGGCCACATGTATGTCTTTTGTAGAGTGTGTGTCCTTTGCCCACTTTTTAATGGGGTTGTTTTTCTCTTGTGAATTTAAGTTCCTTATAGATGCTGGGTATGAGATCTTTGTCAGATGTATAGTGTAGATACTTTCTCCCATTCTGTAGGTTTTCTGTTCACTCTGATGATAGTTTCTTTTGCTGTGTAGAAGTTCTTAAGTTTAATTGGATCCCATTTGTCAATTTCTCCTTCTGTTGCAGAAATTGCATGAATCATGAAATATTTGCTCATTTCTATGTCCAGGATAATATTGCTTAGGTTGTCTTCCAGGGTATTTATAATTTTGGGTTTTACAATTAAGTCTTTAATCCATCTGGTGTTGATTTTTGTATATGGTATAAGGGATCCAGCTTTAGTCTTCAAATATGACTAGCCAGTTATCCCAGCACCATTTATTGACTAGGGAGTCATTTCCCCACTGCTTATTTTTATCAGCTTTGTCTAAGATCAGATGGTTGAAGGTATGCAACCTTATTTATAGGCTGTGTATTCTGTTCCATTGGTCTATGTGTCTGTTTTTGTGCCAATGTCATGCTGTTTCAGTTACTGTAGCCCTGCAGTATAGTTCAAAGTTGGATAGTATGATGCCCCAGCTTTGTTCTTTTTGCTTATGATGGCTTGGATATTTGGGCTCTTGTTTGGTTCTATATGAATTTTACAATAGTTTTTTCTAGTTCTGTAAAGAATGTCATTGTAGGAATAGCATTGAATCTATAAATTGCTTTGGGTAGTATGGCCATTTTAATGATATTGATTCTTCCTATCCGTGACCATGGGATATTTTTCTATTTGTTTGTGTGTTCTCAGATTTCTTTGAGGAGCATTTTCTAATTCTAGTTGTAAAGATCTTTTCCTCCCTTGTTAGCTGTATTCCTAGGTGTTTTATTCTTTTTGCGGCAGCTGTGAATGGAATTACCTTCCTGATTTAGCTCTCAGCTTGGCTGTTGTTGGTGTGTAGGAATGCTAGTGATTTTTTACATTGGTTTTGTATCCTGTAACTCTGATGAAGTTGTTTATCAGCTGAGGGAGCTTTTGGGACAAGACTGGGGTTTTCTAGCATATCATCTACAAACAGGGGTACTTTGACTTCCTCTCTTACTACTTGGATGCCCTTTATTTTTCTGTTGCCTGATCGCCCTGGCCAGGACTCCAATACTATGTTGACTAGAACTAGTGAGAGATGGCATCCTGATCTTGTGCTAGTTTTCAAAGGGAATGCTCCCAGTTTTTACCCATTCATTATGATGCTGGCTGTGGGTGTGCCCATAGGTGGCTCTTATTATTTTGAGGTATGTTCCTTCACTACCTAGTATATTGAGAATTTTTGACGTGAAGAGGTGTTGAATTTTGTTAAAAACCTTTTCTGCATCTATTGAGACAATCATATGGTTTTTGTCTTTAGTTCTGTTTGTGTGATGAGTCAAATTTACTGATTTGTGTATGTTGAACCAACCTTGCATCCAGGAGATGAAGCCTACTTGATTGTGGTGGATTAGCTTTTTGATGTGCTGCTGGTTTTGGTTTGCAAGAATTTTGCCAAGGATTTTTTCATCAATGTTCATCAAGGATATTGGCCTGAAGTTTTCTATTGTGTTGTTGTTGTGTCTGCCAGGTTTTGGTATCAGGATAATGCTGGCCTCATAGAATGAGTTGGAGAGGAGCACCTCCTTTTCAATTTTTTTTGAATAGTTTCAGTATAAATAGTACCAGCTCTTCTTTATATTGTACATTTGGTAGAATTCAGCTGTGAATGCGTCTGTCCTGGGCTTTTTTGGTTGGTAAGGTACTCATTACTGATTCAGTTTCAGAGCTTGTTATTGGTCTGTTCAGGGAATCAATTTATTCCTGGTTCAATCTTGGGAGGGTATATGTGTCCAGGAATTTATCCATCTCTTCTGGGTTTTCTATGTTGTGTGCATAGAGGTGTTCATAGTAGTTTTTGATAGCTATTTTTATTTCTGTGAGGGCAGTCGTAACATTCTCTTTGTCATTTCTGATTTTATTTATTTAAGCCTCCTCTTTTTTCTTCTTTATTAGCCTAGCTAGCAGCCTATCTTCTTTTAAACAACAACCACAACTACATTCATTGATCTTTTGAATGGTTTTTTGTGTCTGTATTTTCTTCACCTCTGATTTTGGTTATTTCTTGTTTTCTGCCAGCTTTGTGGCTGATTTGTTCTTGCTTCTCCAATTCTTTTTATTGTGATGTTAGGTTGTTAATTTGAGATCTTTCTAACTTTTCAGTGTGGCATTTAGTGCTATGAATTTTCCTTTTAACACTGCCTTAGCTGTGACCCAGGGATTCTGGTATGTTGTATTTTTGTTCTTGTTAGTTTCAAAGAACTTCTTGATTTCTGCCTTAATTTCATTATTTACCTAGAGTCATTCAGGAGAATGTTGTGCAATTTCCATGTAATTGCATGGTTTTCACTGATTTTCTGAGTCTGGACTTTATTTTTTTTGTGCTATGGTCCAAGATTGTATTTGGTATGATTTTGGTTCTTTTGCTTTTGCTGAAGACTGTGTCCAATTATGTGGTCGATTTTAGAGTGTGTATCATGTGGCGATAAGAAGAATATATGTTCTGTTGTTTTGGTTTGGAGAGTTCTATAGAGGTCTGTCATATCCGTGTGGTCCAATGTTGAGTTCAAGTCCTGAATGTCTTTGTCAGTTTTCTGTCTCAATGATCTAACACTGTCAGTGGAATGTTGAAGTCTCCTATTATTGTGTGGAAGTCTACGTCTCCTTGAAGGTCTCTAAGATCTGCTTTATCAAGTCAGGTGCTCCTGTGCTGGGTGCATATATATTTAGAGTAGTTAGGCATTCTTGTTGAATTTAACTCTTTACCAGGCATGTTTCTTAATCAGGGGGAATAATTTTTTCATCTGAAAATTGAAGTAGTAATAACTACTTGAGACAGTGCCTGCCATACCATAGATGCTGTAGAAATTTAAATGATCTAAATACAGTGGCGTTTTTAGGGATTCTTCTTGCATGCAATGGAAAAATCCAAACAAGAGGATAGGGGTGCAGCTGTGAAGTGTCTGTGCTGCCAAGAATCCCCAGAACTGAGACCACTGCTGTGTAGAATTACAGCTGGTGCTTTTGGCATGAGAATTCAGATCAGTGGTCAGCCACACTCATTTTAAGACATGAAATGACAACTTTTAAATTTGTCGTGATGATCTCACTTGGGCTCTTCTTCTAGTCTGGCATTTATGTCTGCCACACACAGAGGACCGTGCTAGGTATTTGGAGTGTTGTTTTCCTTTGCTCAGTGATGAGACATAATGGATCTGGAATCTTCTAGAAGATATGAGAGCATCACTCACTGGCATCTGTGTAGGAACAATCCCAGTGGACAGCATGGTGGACAGCCATTCACTCTGTCAGATGTGCCCAATTACAGTCACATGGAGGACTTTCCAGGGGTTCTTGGAAAGCTGGAGGTGTGGGCCTGGTGGGGCTCTGTGGTTTTGGAGAGCTCGGCCTTGATGGGGTTTCCCACCTCCATGGGGTGTGCAAATGCCAGCTAGGACACCCACACCGGCCTCCCCATGTGAGAAGGGAGTGGACCGTCCTGGTCCATCTGGGCCCCTACATGCTTTTGGGTTTTCTGCATTGCAAATGATTAAGCATGACTGACCATGATGCCCCGCAAAGCACCAGCCATATCTCAGCAGCAGCCTGGAGAAAGAGTGAGGGGTTCATGCCTGGAAGACTTGGGGTCAGAAAACGTGGGTTTGGGTTTAAATTCTCCAATTCAGTGCTAAGTAACCTCATAGACAGCATTACAGATTTTCTTATTTCTTCAATTTCTTTATCTGTAAAGTGGGGGTGACAATATTCACCTCACATTGAGAACGGGGCAGATGATATATCTGAAAATATCAAGTAGTTGTAATCCCTGTACTTAGGGAGGTCAATGTGAGTGAACTGCTTAAACCCAGGCGTTTGAGACTAGGCTGGAAAACATGATGAAATCCCATCTCTACAAAAAATAAAAAGAATTAGCCACGCGTGGTGGGATGCCTGTAGTCCCAGCTAACTCGGGAGGCTGAGGTGGAAGGACTGCCTGAGTTTAGGAGGTCAAGGCTGCAGTGAGGTGTGATTGTGCCACTGCACTCCAGCCTAGGTGACAGGGCAAAACCCTGCCTCAAAAAAGAGAAAGTAAAGAAAAGAAAATATCCAGTACTGTATCTGGAACATGAAGAACTGAATAAAAATTAGTTGACTCTGAGTTTGAACACAGTTGATGGGAAGACAGAAACCAAAGCAAAACCTCATCAGCAGCCAACAGCTACTGGCTTCCTCTGCAGAAGGGAGATCCCAGGATCGCTTCTGCCAAAAGAAAGCTGAAAAATAAATCCGATGTGCAGTCCTCAGATGAACCCCAGGCTTCTCTGCAGGATCCCCAAGCTTTATGGGTTTTTAAAATTTGCTAGACATTTTGCCTCCTTGGGAGCCAGCATCAAGAAGAGGTTTTGGAAAACCCAACCCCTCTTTGACCTGTCTTCTTGAGGTGAGTGGGTGCTGCAGGGCTGTTCCCACTCTGAGGCTGACAGCATAGTCCTGAGCAGGTGTGCAGACACATCCCACCCCTCAGAGGTGCCACACTGGGGATGCCACGCTGGGGATGCCATGCTTGTGGTGCCACGCTGGGGGTGCAGTGACGACACGTGGTCTTCTTTGAACCAAGAGGTTGAAGCCAAAGGTTGGAAATGTTCAGTGGATTATGGGTTATCAAGTTTAAGATTCAGAGAGAAATTTGGGAAGATACATAGGAACCAGGACTGGGGGTGGGGTAGAGGCTACATAGGTCACGCTTGAACCGAGACGGCCTTGTCCTTCCTGCCCTGTGGTTGCTGGAGTGAAGGGAAGGCAGTAGAGAGGAGAGAGAGGTGGGTGTTCGTCAGGTGCGGCCTGTTTGTAAGACACCCCCAGGGGGATTCCCTCAAGAGGGTGGGCCCATGGGGTCCCTTGTGCAGATGGCAGGCCCATGGGGTCACCTGCTCATTCTTGACACTCACAGGTAATCCCCCAAGAGGGTTGGCACACAGGTCCTCCATGCAGAGGGCGGACCCACAGAGTCACCTGCGCCTTCTTGACACTCTTGGGGGATCCGCAAAGGAGTGGGCACACAGGGTCACCTGCACATTCTTGACACTCACTTGGGCTCAGAGCCTCCCCATTCCATAGCAGGCAGCACTTTCCCACAGTTAGACTTTTGAAAGGTGTTTTTTTTTTTTTTCTTCTTTTTAAGAAAAGCAGACACAAGTATCAACAATTCAGACATGGAAAAGCATTTTAAAATAAAAGTTAATGAGTACATGCTCTTTTCCAGATGGAATAGCTGCAATGAAATTGTGAAGCAAATTTGTTAATCTTGATAAAGTTTCCAAAATTGTATGGATTCATTTGGTCTTAAGTGGTTTTGACCTGAATGCTGTACCTCCACTCCCAAAAGCGTTGCATGTCAGTTGACAGAGGAGTGGGGCAGAGTGGGGAAATTCACTGCAGTTCCAAAAGTGCGTTAATGGCTTTTTCTAAAATGCATTCATTACACTTTAAGTAGGCCATGTCTGGAGACTCTGAAGTCCCTTACGTAAGTAGGCTATGAGCTTGGGGGAACTTCTTCAGCTTCACTCGGTGCTGATTGCAGCATCTGCAGCTCTTGACCCCTCAGTGTGCAAGCAGAAACTGAGAATGGGGTAGAGGCTTTCGAAGCTGCATTAACATTGTCGTCTGTTCAGTTCCTTACGTGACTGTCTGAGGACAGTGAAAGCCCTCCTGGAGGAAAGTGTTCATTTTGGCTGCCAAGAAAAGCCTAATTTATTTTCAAGGCAAAACTTCTGCACTGGGACAAATGTCTTCATTATAATCCAAAAGAAGCATCAGGAAAAGAAGCTAAACTGTGCAAATGGAAACGAATGGGGCTGCTGCTGCTTCTTGGTTTTTAATCAGTCGAAATGAAATTCTGCCTCCTAGACAGAAGTTGACGAGGAACTGCAGACAGCCCCTGTACTGAGGGCGCTTTATCAGTGTTTAGAGCAACCTTCAAGATCACGAGACTCTGCTCTGAGGACTGAAAGAACTCGGAGATTAATATACATCTACCATGCAGTGGGACCCTCTTTGAACCTGAACTAAATTAGATGATGGAAAACATCCTTGAGTGAGTTCATCATGCCTCTACTTCCTGGAATGATAAAATTTTTGAAAATAATTTCTTTCCTTGAAATGACACCAACACCTACAGTTAAATTTAAATTTATGGGTATAGGCCAGTGTTATTTTGTGAGGCATAGAGTTACACTTATATAGAATAGTTTACCAGGTGACATTCAGTCATCATTTTATTTAAGCATAACTATGGAGAACCATTCAAGTGACCGTGTAATTACTTAATATAAGTACTTAATAGACAACTTTACTGTTGTTTTCCTACCACTTTATACCTGATTCTATTTTCAAAAGATAAGTGATTTTTTCCAGTTGAGTACTGATTTGAAAAAATAGGAATCATTTTGCCCCATATTGTTTCATACTGAGATGGCATAAGTGCCATGTCCTTCCAGCACTTGAGGCATTCAATTTGCAGAACAGGACATATATTTTAAGTAGGTTTCAAATCTTTTGTAGGACTACTTTTATTTCAGACCACAGCCTCTGATAGAATGTAAGCTTGTTAATTCATCTGCAAAATATTTTAGTATCCAGGGTGTTGAACTAGAAAGGAGCTCCACTTGCCTCCCCATGCTCTTAGAAGGGAGGCTGGCTGTGCCCCTACTGAGGTGTGTCAAATGAGTGCCGGTTTTATTCTATGACATCAAGAACATTGCTTAACTTGTGTACCCATCAGTTCATAAATCGGCAGAAAGCCCGTTACTTCTCGCAGTTCAGCAGCTGGGGTAGCAGAGGCCGTCGCTGAGACATGTCGAGCAGCCTGAGGCTCCTGGGTGCCGTGCCCGAAGCTGGTCTCATCACAGCACACACAGGCTGTTTCCTCTCGTGACCAGCTGAGCTTCAGGTGGTAGCATGTGTGAGAGGCTTTGGCACTCAACTTTGAATTTCAGTCCCCCCAGGCACTGTCAAGCTTTTTATAACCAATGGGGAATTTCACCTTGAAGTCAGACCACAGCTGCCTCTTGAGTTGGTACAAGCTGGAAGAGTCACAGTGGACCCTACCTTGACTTAGGAGGGTGGTTGGCACCATGATTTTAAATAAAATACAGTGAATGGGGTCCAGCACCCAGCTTATTCTATGTTAGGGACTGCTCACTATGAAGGTTTCCTTGTAGTTGGGTAGACCCTTCCTGGAAGGTTGCTGTGGGAATGGCTAAGATGAAAGGTGAGGCTCAGCACTTTTAGGGTGGAGCTGAAAAATGAATCTGCTAGCAAAACTGTGTCAGGTGACAACTTCTAACAAAAGCAGGAAAATCCCAGCTACATCTTGGCTGGGTTGGAAATTCAACAGTCTGCCAGTCACACTTCACCACAGCTGGGTCTGTGTACATACCCTGCTGAGAGTTAGGCTAGGGGTCCAGCCCCTTCCTTTATGGGAGCAGGACATGAGCTTAGCCACCCTCCACAAGTAAGAGGGCCACCCGCCATGCAACTGCCTCTGTGGCTCACACCCAGACATGAGGGGTCAAAGAAAGGTCAGGGTCAAGGCCTGAGAAGCTCAGACCACACTCATTAGGCATCTTCATTCCAGCCAACATGCTTCTGAATGAGAACAGCATGAAGGGACACCCCTTCAAAATGTATGCACACCAACCCCCGTCCTTCAGATGCACGACACCTGTGCTAGTATCTTAAGAACCCACGGCTGCACATTCTAGACCCTTCAGAAACCATAACCACCTTTCTACTACCTTCAGAACCCACAGCTACCCATCCTTGTTCCCTCATAACCCATGACCACCCATCCTCACCCCATTAGAACCCAGGACCCCCCATCCTTATCCCTTTAGAATCCTTGAGCACCCATCCTCATCCCTTCACTACCATGACCACTCATCCTAATTCCTTCAGAACCCCTGAGCACCCATCCCCAACCCTTCAGTACCTGTGACCACCCATCCTCGCCCCATTAGAACCCAGGACTCCCCATCCTTATCCCTTTAGAATTCCTGAGCACCCATCCCCATCCCTTCGGTACCCATGACCACACATCCTCATCCCGTTAGAACCCAGGACCTCCCATCCTTATCCCTTTAGAATCCCTGAACACCCATCCTCATCCCTTCAGTACCCATGACCACCCATCCTAATTCCTTCAGAACCCCTGAGCATCCATCCCCATCTCTTCAGAATGCATGACCACCCATCTCATGTCTGCAGAACTCCTGACAGCCCATCACTATCCCTTCAGAACCCACAACCACTCCTCCTCATGTTTTCTGAGCCCATAGTCACCCATCCTAGACCCTTCAGAATTCATGACCACCCATCCTTGTCCCTTTAGAACCCTTGAACTCCTATTCTTGTCCCCTCAGAACCCGTGACCTCTCATCCTTATCCCTTCAGAACCAGTGACCTCTCATCCTCATTCCTTCAGAACCCGTGACCTCTCATCCTTATCCCTTCAGAACCAGTGACCTCTCATCCTCATTCCTTCAGAACCAGTGACCTCTCATCCTCATTCCTTCAGAACCCGTGGCCTCTCATCCTCGTCCCTTCAGAACCCGTGGCCTCTCATCTTCGTTCCTTCAGAACCCGTGGCCTCTCATCCTCGTTCCTTCAGAACCCGTGGCCTCTCATCCTCGTTCCTTCAGAACCCGTGGCCTCTCATCCTTGTTCCTTCAGAACTCGTGGCATTCCTCCTTCAGAACCAGTGACCTCTCCTCCTCATTCCTTCAGAACCTGTGACCTCTCATTCTCATTCTTTCAGAATTCATAGCAATACATCCTTGTCCCTTCAGAACTGACAACCTTCCATCCTTGTTCCTTTAGAATCCATGAAGATCTATCTTATTTTGGCCATTTGCTCAGAATTTTGCTTAATGGGAGGCAGACCCTCCTAAGGTTTGAGTGCTTCTTTCTCATGGTATTGCCCCAACCCATTGAGCCAGAGACCACTCCCTTAGACGACCTTTGTGCCAGATGTGGAGTGGTGTTACCACCATTAGCATCAGGTTCTGGCCTTGTTTATGACTTAAGGGATCGTTCAGTTCCACAGCAGACTCTCGTTTCATAGAATAATGAAATGGGACGTCATTGGGCAATCCTGTTTCTCCTTTTCTGTCCATAAACATGGAGTTTTCATGAAACGCACAAGTTTTACAAGTTAGATTCTCTGGCCAGGGCTGAAAGAACCTCTGAGTCATTGGCGAGACATGAGATTCTAAATGGCTTTCCCCAGGATGGACTCATCTTCAACAATGGGCTGTTTAAATGTGCAGCTGAGGAGCATGACTGGGAGCTGTCTGTTACTGCCACCCAGACCTGAGAAGAACATATAGAAGAATCACATTTGGATCCCACATACGTTGAATTGCAATTAAGAAAATCCTTTTTTTATCCTAAATGGTTTTGTCGTAGTAAACTTGTTTCCCTTTGGTGAATATATTTATGTGTATTTTTCCTGCTTACTATGTGTATGTCTCTCAAAAATACATATTGGTTTTTACTGATACTGCTCTTCGAAGAGCTTTTTAGTTGGTAAAGTAGAAGCTATACTCCCTTTCTTCCTCCCCCTTCCTTTTTTCTCTGTCCTTCTCTCTCATTTCCTCCCGCCCTTCCTCTTTTTAATTTTTTTCTGGGTGCTGTCTTTTTAAATTTGATTCAGTCTTGAAAATAGCATTTCTCTCATGTCCTCTGACCAGTGGTAGTTCCCCTTGTATTTGATGAAGATTTGTGGACTCTAAATGGAACCGTGGGAGCTCTGGGAAGAGTGTGATACCAGCTCTTAAGAACATTGCAAAACTGGGAGCTTTGGCTTAGGTCTGCCAGATGGAGGCTGATCAGGAGATACAGCTAAATCCAGTGTAATGCTGTGCCTTCAAATCTCTTAAACAAACTGGTCCACCAGGTGGAGGCTGATCAGGAGATCCAGTTAAACCCAGCATAATTCTGTGCCTTCAAATCTTTTATACAAATTCGGTTGGGGGCACTAAATATTCAGATGTATTTGAATAAAACTATATAAACCTTTCTGTCTAAACTATGTCACAGGCCAGAGAATAACTTTCAGCTCAGACGTTTTGAATGATTACCTTTGACTGTTTTGTGAATTATGAACCAAAAGGCATCTCCATTAATCAACTTTTATAGAAATTTTAGTTACTAATGGCTTTTGCATTCTGAAATGTAAAGCAAAGAATCATGAGTAATGCTTTTTATTACTATAAGCTCACATGGTTGTTCTTTTATGTTTCACTTATCAGGTCCCCATGAGGTCGGTGATAATGTTTAAATTTACTTCAGTAACACCTGAGACTTAGTAGGTAAAGCCTCCTCCTGGTCAGAATGAGATAGCAGGACCTAGTGAGTCCAAGCCCAGTGTTTTCCAGTAAACAAGGAGGTTCCTCATACTATTTTCTAAGCACACATATCATGGAAGATGCCTGTTAGCTTTGGAGATTCTAAAAGGAAAAACCATTACAGTGTCAGATGTTTGGTCTAAAACCTGGAAAACACCGCATGGGGGCTGTGTGTGGCATTTCAGATGATACCAATGACACCGGTGGTTACTATCTGTATTTCAAAAGATCATAAAAATCACACGTTTGCTTAAGATCAATAATACAGATGAGCTAAAATGCAGGTTTCCTGTTTTCAGCTGCTCAGCTTTCTTAAGCAGCTTAGTGCAGGAACACAGCTGGATTATAGCATGGTGAGAATATTCAGTTTGCAAGTAGACATCATGAATGGTAGGAAACAAACAGAAAAGCATATATGATGAGTAATAAAAACAGAAATATAGGAAATCATTAGCACAGCCACAGTGGCATAAATATAGCTCACTTCAGTGGCCCAGCTTTCCATGCACAGTCTGAGGAGGAAAGGTATTTAATCGTCATTCTCAGATGGAACTTGGAGCCTGCAGAAGGTTATGGTTAGAGTTTTGCAATTAAAATTCTACTGCATCCCAGACAAATACTCAGCTCTCCATCAGATGTTTTTTATGGAAAAAATGAGTTTCTTTCATTACCTGAAATGGAATTTCCTATGATAGCATGAAACTTGTTTTCAACCAATTGTAGGTACTATATTTATAAAAAATATTTCTAGATTGTGTTTGAATTCCATATAACCACTTAGATTATATATCATGCAAATGAAACCAACTCAACTCTTAAAAATAGGGGCTATTTCTTCTTGCTATCTAGTCAGATTCAAATCTAACATTTTGAAAGCCAGGTAATGTATGTTTTTATGTTTTATGAGATAAATAGCATAAAAATACCCATCACAAATGGATGTTTTCTCACTAATGCTCTTTGATGTTTGTATATTTCAGACGTGCAGGGTTTTACATTGTCTTGTATATAACTTACTGAAACTGGTGTTGGGAATTTGAAAGCAAAACACTGCAGAGGCGGGAAGGCTGTCCTACAGTTAGGCTCTGAAGCCTGGAGTTAGTGGGGCTGAGGCAGTAGGGCGGCGGGGAGGCGGAGGTGCAGGGGGGCAGAAACTCGGGGAGGACTGCGGGGCTGACGTGGGACCCAGCGGGCGTGGGCTGGGCATTGGCATAGAGAATCCCTGGCGCCCGGTCCCCCCTTCTCTGTAAATAACGTGCTCATTGCTGTGGACGCTTCTGGCTCTGGAAGTCGGTAACTTGCTAAACTGTTTAGGTATCCCCTGCCATGGTCTTATTCCACATGTCTGCAAACAAGAAGGAAATCAGTGACTCAAATGCCGGTGCCTGATGGACACTGTTGGTGGGTACATAAGCTGCTGGTGCCATGCGTCCTGCATTTATGCAGATACGTGGCTCGTTCCGCCTGCGAGACCTGAGAGGGCCATGGATTTCACAGCCCTCTGCCCTTTTTTCTCAAAAATAGGTTGATTTTTTAAAAATATGTAGGTCTTTGAAGGCTTCCTGCATGTATAAAACTGTATTTTCATGTAGCCAGAAGCAGGACAGAGAGGAAAAGAGACACATAGAGAGGTGAGGAGGGTTGCAGGGAAGGTGAGGGACAGACGTCTTTCTTCGTGCTGTGCATGGCAGAGGTCAGCCTGGGAGGTCCAGTGGCAGGTTCAGAGGCTTTGCCTTCCTCCGGGGTCAGTGCTGTGCTGCAGAGGGCTTTCTGTGAGGGTCTCTGGGTCAGGTTAGTCAGAATGTCTTTTGGAAAGAACATTTGTTGTCTCTGGAAGGAAAGATGTGCAGAGACTTTTGAGGGGTCCAGGAGACAGAATGTGGCTCTGGAGGCTCCATGGTCTCTGGAGGCTCCCACGGGCTCTGGAAGGCACCGCCCGTCGTCGTGCAGGTGAGGAGCCTTGCTGGAGGGTCCCCAGGGGAACAGGCCTGTCTTCTAGGCAGCTCCTCCTGAGACAGGGCCCCCACATGTGCTGGCCTCATGGGGAATCCCCGGCTCTGTCCCCAGCCTGGCTCTTAAACGGACCTTCTACTCATGCTCCTGGAGCCGCCTCTTGCAGAGTTGCTGTGGCCACACTTTGAGGAAGATGCTTGGTGACTGGGCTCAGCAGGGTGACCCCAGGCCGGGTGGATCCCATTTTTCCTGAGCGCTCTGGCCAGTGTGAGGGATGAGGGAAGGGATGGGCTCAGAGCCAGGGGCCCCGGGTCTGGTGGCCCTGCATGTGGGTGTAAAGGCCCCTTTCTGACCGCGTTAGAGCTTCATGCTGCTTTTCCCTGGAGGGTGCCATGTCTCCCAGGCTAATCATTTTGGGCAGTGGCCTTCAGGCCCCTCAGTTGACCCTCTCACATCTGATGGGCATGCCTGAAGTGGCCTCATCCCTCAGCCTTAGAGCAGTGAGGGGAGGGGACACCCTGGGGGCACCCCCAGGCCCCTCCTATCCCTGTCCACGTGCAGAACCTCTGAGGGGGGAGAGGAGATTGTTCTGGTGTTCATAAAAAGCCTCAGGGACCGCAGCTTTTAGCAAAGTGCGAAGGCCAACAGGAGAGCGGTTGACGGTGCCGTCCCGCCCTGACTGACTGTGAAGTAGAAAGAGGGAGGGATGTTGTTTTGCGGCGGCCTCATCATGGTTAAGAGGATTAGTCATTCAGGGCTCGGTTTAGACTCTGAACTAAGAGTCTAAAGATGCGCTTTCCTATTCTGGATCTTTCAAATAATGATTCAACCACGCAAAATGTTCTAAAATAGATTCTCATTCTCCCAATTTGAAAGTAAAACAAAATAAACCGGGCTTTTTATGTTTATGTTTGCCTTTCTAGAAAAGAGTAGCCCCACATTTGGATACGGCCACGTGCGTATCACAGTGTTTTGTTCAGTGAGGACCCACACGGGGACAGTGGTCTCATGGGGTGATAATACCGTGTTCTTACTGCTCCTTTTCTAAGTTTAGCTGGGCTCGATGCACACACTCCCCACTGTGTTCCAGCTGCCGGCAGGATTGAGCAGGTCACGTGATGTGCGCGTGTGTAGCTGGGAGCAGCAAGCCGCACCACACAGCCTGGGTGTGCGGAGGCTGTGCCAGCGGGTTTCTGTGACACACTGATGTTCGTACCATGACCAGGTTGGCTGACAACATGTTTCTCAGAACCTATGCCTGGGATTGAGAGACATGAGATTGATTTAGCTACTTGATATTTTACATACCTAGGAGCATGTGTCAGAAATACTGAAACTCTAGAATTTAATGACTTTTCTGAAGGTTCCAAAATACCCAATGTGCCAAATCAGTCTCTGATAAGAGATTGAAAGCTGATTGTAAAGTGTTGGAAGTCTAGTCTTTACTAGTTTTTGGCCAGTCGGTACTGGAAATAAACCCTGAAGGCACGGCGTGAGTTAACCTGGTTGGAAGCATCAGACGCGCGTGGGGCACGTGGCCTGCATGTGTCTCTGAGGCCACTGGCAAGTTGACACTTCCCAGGGGAACTTACAATTCTTTGCCTACTCATAGTAACATGTTTTCAGGAACAAGAGATCAACAGGAACTCACAATTCCACGTCTTGGTTTTCTCTTGCTTTTGTGTACAGACTTGGACATTGGAATCACATTTTAAATTTTACTTAAAGAGGTAAAAATTTTAAAAGGTGATTTTATACCCTTCCGGAATGGAAGCAAGTCTCATCACTAACATTTGCAACTGTAATCCTAATGAAGTTTCATAAAATACAGGGGTGGGGAGACATGGCTATGATTTCGAGAGGGGCAGCGGCTCCCAGGAGCCTTGCAGGAAGCTTGAGTTTGCCTTGTTCCCGTAGTTTCTTGGGAACTTTTACTTAGTTTTGGTTTCACTTTTACTTAGTTTTCTTGGTTTCACTTTTACTTAGTTTTCTTAAATCTCTGTAACTGAGGAGACAGGTAGAGTTGGTGCTGGCATATGCTGTGCCTCCCACATTGCACCTTTTCACGTGTTAACAGGAATCCTGCGTTTTAGGATAGGAAAGAAATGGTTCTTGTGACAGAGGCCCTGAGAAGCAGCCTGGATTCACGGCCAGGAGCACTGACTCTGAAGTCATCAACTGTGGACTGTGGATCCCCAGGTCCACGTCTGTAAGCCTTGGACCCCCAGGTCCACGTCTGTAAACTCCGGATCCCCAGGTCCACATCTGTAAACCTTGGACCCCCAGGTCCACGTCTGTAAACCCCAGACCCCCAGGTCCTCGTCTGTAAACCTTGGACCCCCCCAGGTCCACATCTGTAAACTTTAGACCCCCAGGTCCACATCTGTAAAGTGAGTAATGACAGGCACACCACCAGGCTCTCATTCTAATCATAGCTGGGGGATCCTGGGTGTGTAGCTCATGTGTGGCACTGCACTCAGTTAAATGAGATGACCCCAGGAGTGGTGTTGATGCAGAGTGGACCTTTAATAATCAGCTGTGAGTGATGTGTGTTATCGATAAATGCACTCCAGCATCCCTAGATTTAAAAGGTGTTATTTGGAGAAGGAGATGTTTGGATTGATGGAAAATGTAGTGTTCTGTTTTATTGATATAGATATGATTGTATAGATGTATTTATTTTTTCTCATTTGTTGTTCAAAAAAGTAATAAAAGGCAACTCACAGATATGACAACAGACACTCAAAGTAAAACAATATCTACAAGATAAACCAGGAGCAGAAGGGACCTGTCAGCCTGAGCTGCCGTGTGCTTGAGATAAGCCAGGAATTTAGACTTGTGTCTGGGTAGCCTAAAAAAACATGGGGACAGAGGATCACTTAGCTGACTCAGGTGCCCATTAGATAAAAGCAGATGCTGCAGTTTCTGAAGCACAACTGTACCTAATCCCAGGCGACAAGGAGACCCCCGTGGGTGTTTACCAGGAGGCTGTAAAGCACGCAGGGACCAGAGGCTGCACACCAGCATCTCCATAACCACGGCAAACAGCATCTTCCTCCCAAGCAGGGTGTCCCAAGACAGGCCGCACTAGAGGCCTGACATTTGGTGCAGTCATCTTTGGGGGGAATGGGAGTGTGGCACAGCACCTCCCTGATGAGAGGAAGGGGCAGCCCTCCCTGCACAGCACTGCCGTGAAGGCTCTGAGGGCTGGGTCCTGGCTGTGTCCCTGCTGTTCCCCAGAGCACAGCTTATGCCCCACACATTTCCCCATGCCACTCAGCTTTCCTTAGAAGGATGAGAAGTATTTTCCTTAATTTTGAGAAAAAAATGTTTATTTTTGAATTCTTTTGGAAATGTAAAATGCACTCATTTTATAACAGGATAAAAGCAGTAATCCAACCTTCATGGGTTTTCTGGAATCTTTCAGCTGCTTTTCCTGGGTCTCCTGCCCCTTGGATCATGGGTGCTGGGCATGTCCTGTGTTCAGGAAAAATGAGTGACTGAATTCCTGGGATGCTGTAACACACTGCCATAGATGGACGGCTACAAACAGCAACTTCACTTCTCACAGTGCTGCAGGCCACGAGTTCCAGATCCAGGGGCCGGCAGGCGTCTGCTGGGAACCTCTTCCCCGGCTTGCAGGAGGCGCCTTCTCACTCTGTGCTCACTCTGGGGAGAGAGGGAGCTCTGGGCTCTTGCTTGTCTGATGGTGGGGAGAGGGAGCTCTGGGCTCTTCTTGTCTAACGGCGGGGAGAGGAGCTCTGGGCTCTTTCTTGTCTGATGGGGGAGAGAGGGAGCTCTGGGCCCATGCTTGTCTGATGGGGGAGAGAGGGAGCTCTGGGCTCTGGCTTGTCTGATGGGGGAGAGAGGGAGCTCTGAGCTCTTCTGGTTTTACGGGGGTGCTTATCCTGCCTTAGGTTCTCCACCCACATGACCTCATCCCACCTGAATCACTTCCCAAAGGCCACACCTCCTCATGCCATCCCACTGAGGGTTAGGGCTTCAGCATGTGAATTTAGGGGGAGCAGTAACACCTGCTCCATACAGCGACTTTCTGAGAATGCACACGGGAGCCATTCTACATTAGGTGGGATGTTCGCTGGACACAGGGACCGTTCCACATTAGGTGGGATGTTTGCTGGACACAGGGACCATTCCACATTAGGTGGGATGTTTGCTGGACACGGAGGCTGTTCCACAATAGGTGTGGTATTTGCTGGACACGAGGGCTGTTACATATTAGGTGCAATGTTTGCTGGACATGGGCGTCGTTTCACATTAAGTGGGATGTTTGCTGGACATGAGCACCTTTCCACATTAGGGGTGATGTTTGCTGGACACAGGTGCCGTCCCACATTAGGTGGGATATTTGCTGGACACAGGCACCTTTCTACATTAGGTGAGCTGTTTGCTGGACATGGGAGTCATTCCACATTAGGTGGGATGTTAGCTGGACACAGAGGCTGTTCCACATGAGGTGGGATGTTTGCTGGACATGGACACCTTTCCACCTTAGGTGGGATGTTTCCTGGACACGGGGGTTGTTCCACATTAGGTGGGATGTTTGCTGGACACGGGCACCTTTCCACATTAGGTGGGATGTTTGCTGGACATGGGCACCTTTCCACCTTAGGTAGGATGTTTGCTGTACATGGGGGTCATTCCACATTAGGTGGGATGTTTGCTGGACACGGGCACCTTTCCACATTAGGTGGGATGTTTGCTTTGGGGTCCTGGTAAGATATGCTTGTGTTACAGACATTTCCTATATTTCTAGCTTGTGAAGGTTTTTTATCCAGAGTATGTTTTAAATTTTATGCTTTTGGGGACATCTGAGTTATTTTTTCTTCCCTTGATTTATCAATGAGACAGTCCCGTTTTCCAATGCTGAGTCATTCTTCCATTCTATTGGATTTGATTGACAAATACCTTAATTAGAATGCTTGTATCTTCATAAGTATGGTTGTTATAAATTAGAGATGATTGATGGTGTCCTAAGCTTGACTAGCTATGAAAGAATACAGATTAATCAGCACAGACTAGAAGATGATGGTGTGCGTGTTCCCAGATAATGCACAGAGGTTAGTGCCGTGATCTTTTAATGAATGACAGTTGTTCATTATATGTGTTAATTGTGAAATCAACAAGTAAATCTTATTTGTCTGAGAGTGGAAGGCTACTGTCGTATTTAAAAGACATACATTTGTAGGAAGAGAAGCAAGTTTTTGATGACTTTTAATTTCCATAGAGAGTCTTTTCTTTTTGGTGATTTTATTGCAAAATCTCTTCTATTAATCAATTTATATTAAGCCTAGGATAAAATCTAGACTACCTGGAGCATTGGCTGGAGATGGGTGAGTGAGGGGCCAGCAAAATCAGCTGCCAGATACAAAGTTCTGTGATACTACAGTTACGTGACTTGTCTTTCCTGAGTGGTTGAAAGAGGAGTGTGAGGTTAAGAATCAACCAAATAATTGAAAGACTGGGCTGCAGGAGTGCATACAGTACTGTGTGATGTTTTTTCTTGGCACACACTTATTTACCATAACATATATGTGTGTACCTTGGTAGAGAACTGGGCTGGTGTAAACTTGCCCAACACAGGAAAGCCAGATGCTCACACGGAAGTTTTGGCAGTGCAGTAAAGGAAGGCGTTTATTTCACAGTACTAAGCAAGGGGACCAGGCAGCTGCTGCTCTAATCCTGGCCTCCCCGATGGCTGAAGGCAAGGATTTTTAAAGGCAGGGGTGCAGAAGCTGCAGGCAACATCATAAATCCACCTATAGAGGCCACACATTAGTTTAAGCTTAAAAGGGCAGGATGTCCTGTTGCAAGGGATCACGGGTCATAGATGGATTCAGAGATCTTGTGATTTTCAGTCGGTTAATGAAGAGAAGATTTGTTTAAAATTTTGGGGGTTAGCAGAAAAATGTTAACTTGCTAGGAAGACTGACTGTCTCCAAGGCCCTCAGGAAGAAAGTTAGAACAAAGGGCAATCCTTGAAGTTCCCTCTTCACTTCCCTCTAATCTGGGGTGGG
>NW_022437056.1:116231-128734 GCF_009761245.1 Sapajus apella
TTAGTCAGGGTCTGGGCCTGTGAAGGACAGTTAGAGGGCAATGTCCAGAAGTGATCTTTAGATCTTTAGTTACCATAAGAAAGCACACATCTGGCCTTAGGTTCCTTGGCTATTGCTTTAGGTGATTACCTTCTTAACAAGCTAATTGACTACCCTGGGGCTGGCTAGATACCTGGAGTTTTTCTTAAAAGAACTTTGGGATTTTCCTTTACTACTTTCATGCATGGGGATTTGCAGGGGCCTAAAATGGGGGGAATTTCTGCTTCATTTCAACTTCTCTGTAGAAGATCATGATTAGAAAATTATGAAAAATAAATTCATCTTTCTGTAAAACTAAGAAGCTAAGTTATCATAAAATTATATTGATCATTCATAAGAGAAGTAATTGTGAGAAATATATATGAATAAAATGATATATTTTTGCTTTTAGAAGAGACTTAGGATGATACCTAATAGATTCATTTTCTGGAAGAAAAATTAAGTCCAATTTTATCAGAAATATATTTCTGGAACTGTGACTCTTGTCCAAATTATAAAGCTGGTTTGGACTTAAGGAGGGCCTGGACATAAGCACTTTGATCACCAAGTCAGAATAAATATTACTCAGATTTTATTACAGTATTAAATTCTAGTTTAGCCAGCATCACAAATGTCAGGAATTTATATTAATATTAATCGTATGAACGTAATCAATATAATTAAGAGTAATCTAAAACAGGATTTTTTTTTTATTTCAAACAATATACTATTTGTAATGAACATTACACAATTGTTTTATACAATCATAAAATCCATATTGGGAATTGATTAACTCTTTATTTTTTTTTAAGTTCAAGGGTACAAGTGCAGTTTTGTTTCATAGATAAATGTGTATTGTGGGGATTTATTATACAGATTATTTCCTTATCCAGATACTAAGCCCAGTACCCATTAGTTACTTTTCCTGCTCCTTTCCCTCTTCCCCCTCTGCCCACCCTCACCTCCCACAGGCTCCAATGTATGTTGTTCCCCTTTATGCATCCATGAGTTCTCATCATTTAGCTCCTATCTATAAGAGAGAACATGTGGTATTTGTTTTCTCTCTATTAGTTTGCTAAGGATAATGGCCTCCTGTTCCATCCGTGTTCCTGCCAAAGACATGATCTCGTTCTTTTTTATGGCTGTGTTGTATTCCATGGTGTATATGTACCACATTTTCTCTAACCAGTCTATCATTGATAGGCATTTAAGTTGATTCCATGCTTTTGCTATTGTGAAAAGTGCTGCAATGAATAATACCCAGTAATGGGATTGCTGGGTCAAATGGTAGTTCTGTTTTTAGGTCTTTGAGGAATCACCACCCTGTCTTCCACAGTGGTTGAAATAATGTACACTTCCACCAACAGTGTATAAGGATTCCCTTTTTTTGCCACCTTGTCAACCTGTGTTATTTTTGAGTTTTTAATAATAGCCAGGAATTTGTATTAATGATAGAATGTATATTAATATTAATCATATTGATAATGTAAGCAATGCAATCTAAAACATGACTTCAAATTGAATAAACTTGTATGAGTTTGTTTTCACGCTGCTATGAAGAACTGCCTGAGACTGGGTAATTTATAAAGGAAAGAGGCTTAACTGACTCATAGTTCAGCAGGGCTGGGGAGGCCTCAGGAAACTTGCATTCATGGCAGAAGGGGAAGCAGGTGTCTTAGAGCATATGAGAGCGCCAAAAAAACTACCATTTACAATATAAACCATCAGATCTTGTGAGAATTCACTCAGTATCATGAGAACAACGTGGGGGAAACCGCCCCCATGATCCAGTCCCCTCCCCCAGGTCTCTCCTTCAGCACCTGGGGCTTACAATACAAGACGAGATTTGGGTGGGGATGTGTATAGAATCAATACCAAACTCTATTGATTAAACTGTGAATATGACTTTTAGTATCAAAGAGGGCTTTGATAAGATGATTCTGTTATTTTCTTTTTCCTCCATTCTTGTCACTGAAAAATGTCTTTCCCCAAGGATTTTAACACCTTAACGTATAAAGCTTTCCGAGATTTGACTGTTTGTTTGTTTACTGTCATTGGTTACATAAAATTACGAGTCTAGACACTTACCCTATGTAACTTTGTAGGGTTTTTTGTTTTGCTTTTGCTATTTAACAAACATACGTCAGTATTTTCCAAGCTGCCTAAGCAAAGCCTTTGGCCCCAAATCCTGTTTCAAAAATTAAAAAGCAGCTTCAGGACATAGTTTTATAAAAAGTGAAGCAAAGCTAAGGACCCAGGCAGCTGTCTTAATCCATCTTTTTTTTTTTTTTCTGTGGAATCTTGCTCTGTCACCCAGGCTGGAGTTCAGTGGTGCGATCTCAGCTCACCGCAACCTCCTCAGGTTCAAGAGATTCTCTTTCTTCAGCCTCCTGAGTAGCTGGGTCTATAGGCGCACATCACCATGCCGAGCTAATTTTTGTATTTTTAGTAGAGACGGTGTTTTACCATGTTGGCCAGTATGATCTCAATCTCCTGACCTTGTAATCTGCCCACCTCGACCTCCCAAAGTGCTGGGACTATAGGCATGAGCTACTGGGCCCAGCCTGAGTCCATTTTTTCTTAGAGGAAAGAGCCTTTTAAAGTGCACCAGTGATTTGCTGCCTTCCTCCCCCTCACCTATATCTTGCATGTTCTTCACATGTACCCCAAAACTTAAAATGCAATAAAAATTAAAAAAAATAAAGTGTACCGGTGAAGAAGTGGAAGTGGTTTTTATGAACCATGCAGAGACAGTTACTTACAAATTTCTCATCTCAGATCCTGGAAAGGGGTTTTTGTATTTTGTTTTTTTGTTTTTTTTGCCCATTTCTTAAGAAGCGCTAGACTCTGAAAAGGAGCATGAGGTGTTTCAAGAAACAGAACATGGCACGTCTGAGGGGAACTGCGTTCCCAGGGTTATTATTCCTCACTGCCTTGCGGCGTGCCAGTAAGCGTCCTTTCCAGGAACTGCAGGATGGATACTAAGCCTTTGTTTAAAAAAAGCCAAACCTCTCCATAGATCCCTAAGCTTAGTATGCATGCAATGGCCACATTTGTGGGTGGTATGAGCTGGTGATATTTCTGGTGGAAAAACACAAAGAAGATGTTCATGATGATGAAAAAACAAAGAAATCTCTGTTGAGCATGGGGGATTGGCGGGAATCATTGCAGGGAATGTTGCCAGTCATTTTAATCACAAGCAGTCATTTTTCAAAGTTAAGAAATGAGATTTAAAACGCTTTGCAGTTTGCCTCTTGCCACAGACTGCAGAATCAATAAGCCAGATCCTCCAAAAATCAAACCTTATTCAAGTCGAGAAGCTCATCCTCTTCCTGTGCTTAAGATATTTTTCCCAGCCTGCTCACAAAAAAATCCACGGAAGTGATTTGAGATTCCCCTTGCTTTCCTCTTGCTTTCAGGGGAAGCTGCCAGGAAAAAGCAGTGAGGAATCTGGATTGCACTGTGCCAAGGGGTGGGACACTTGCTGTTGAAGACCCCTGAGTTCTGCCCCCTCTTAGGCACATGTGTTGGGTTGACCCCAGGTCTTGCCTCAATTTCCAGCCTTCTCATTTACCAGCTAATAGACTTCCAACCTCTTAGAAAGCTTCACTTTCCATCAGCCATGAAGCGGAGCTAGTAAATCAGGTGGCGCAAGGCTTGTCCACAGCAGACGCTCGTGGAAGTGAGGGGAGCAGAACTATAGCCTCCCTGTGGCGGCAGCCCTGGACAGCAGTCTGGCTCCAAACAGGCCGGGGGTGCACGCCCTCATCATCTTCAGGCTGGCTTTGCATAATCAAAGCTTCCTTAGTGAGAGTCATGGAAGAAAACGTGGCTAGCACCAAATACAGGGCCTGATGGCGGACGGCATAAGGGCGCTAACGACTCCTGCCTGCTGCACCACAGACCATGACTCTGAACGTGCGACTATGCTCAGTCGAGACGTCTCTCTCCATATTTGCAAATTGAATGTGGAATTCCCACAGCCCTGTGCCTGAAGAGAGTGAAGAACCACGCAAAGCCAGCTCTTGACGCTGCCAAACGTGGAGGCCAGGGAGCAGGAGGACATGGGGCACACCGATGGTGCGGATGCACGTGAATCCCAGGCCTGGCTGCTCTCCAGAATGGAAGTTTTTAAATGTAGTGACCTTAAGTGATGAAGAGTAAATGCTCAAAACAAACGAAGACATTTGATAGCAGCTATCATGTGCCGGAGGTACTCTCTCTGCAGCTGCTTCAGCCTGTGTGTAGTATGTCTGAAGCACTGTAATTCTGCCTCTCAAGATGGTGCCAGCCAGTGCGCTAGCTCAGGCCGCACTCCCAGAATGGCTCAGACAGCAGGAATTCATGTTCTTACAGTTCTGGGGGCTGGGAGTTTGAGGACAAGGGGCCCGCAGCCCGGCTGGTTTCTCCTGAGACCCCTCTTTCTGGCTTATGGCATCCCTCTTCCCTGCACACTGGGGCCTCCCCACTGTGCATGTGTGGGCGAACCCTGGCATCTCTTCCCCTTGTTACAAAGATGCCAGTCTTGTTGGATTAGGGTTCACTCAAGACCTCATTTAACCTGGATTATTTCTTTCTAGGCCATCTCCAAACTAGAGTCACTTTGGGCTGGGGCACCAATGTATGGATTTGATGTGTGCATATTTCAGTTTATAGCACCCACCAAACCACAGAAGCTTCCCAGAGCTGATGGCATGCTGTCGCTGAGGCCACAGGACACTGTCCCATTGCTGCAGGGACCCTCTCACTCTCTGAGCGGTCACCTGAGGCTGGCGCACACCATTTTCTTATTCTATGCACTGCAGCAAATATGTTTAATTGACTGCAATGGGTGATTCCTAAAGGTATATTTGACTCAGAAAAAAATGCATTGGTAAAAGTCACTGAATGTTTCCAGTATTCAGAGCCCAGGTCAGTACCTTTCTAAAATGATTGGTATCTGAAATAAGAACCCTGGCTGCAGCCTACAACCATGCTCTTTCTACTGTATAAACCTCCCTAATCAAATACTTTTTCATAACAACATATGTTTTTGGAAATGAAAAGTTATGACCTGGTTCCCAGCTCTCTTTTTATGTTTTTCTTTTAAGACAGAGTCTCACTCTTGCCCCGGCTGGAGTGCAATGGCACGATTCCGGCTTACTGTACCCTCTGCCTCCCGGGTTCAAGTGGTTGTCATGCTTCAGCCTCCTGAGTAGCTGAGATTGCTGGCATGTGCTGCCATGCCAGTCTCAAACAATCCACCTGCCTTAGACTCAACATGCCAAGATTACAGGCATGAGATACAGCATGTGTCCCTCTCTCTCAGTGTAACGTTTTGGAGGGCATCACCTCATCACACTCATGCTGTGCCGCTGACACCAGGGCAGGCAGCTCTCAATCCCTTCGTGGCATGAATCCAGCAGACCACGCCTGAGAACAGATTTGAGGGAGATGGGGTGTCTCCCGGCTCGCTGGTGCTCAGCTTTGGAAAGCACAGCTCCTGGGAGGCTTTCCTTAATGCTCCGAGTCCCCTGTGGGTTCTCTAATCATCGCAGGAGCCTGGGTTGCCCCAGGTGCTGCTCAGGGAGGCCTGGGTGTCCTGTCTGGACTCCAGTGAAGACGCCATGGAGGCTGGAAGCTCTTCAGGCCCTGCCTGCCCCACGTGCTTCCCCCACTGCGAGGGATTTCTCCATGGACCTGGCTTCTCCCCATGGAACCTGTGCTTTCCACTCCATGTGGCCAGGACGACTTGGGGAACTTGTCTCACTCACGGCCATTGGCCCTCAGGTCCACGGGGCCCTGAAAATGCTCCTAATAGAGCAGGCTGGGGCAGCTGGCAAGCAGTGAGGGACACGGATAGCCCATCAGAAGCCCAGAAAGACACTGAGAAGTTCAGCTGTGAATAAAGAGCTGAGTGACATTCCCGACGAATTCTGTCTTAAGTGGAATGTTGCTGGTCACCTCTCAGGTCTGGAAAAACCTTTTCTGAAGCCAAGTTTCAGTCTGCAGCAGGGCCTTCTCTTCCTGTTTATTTACTAGTCCTGGTGGGAAGCGTTCACCCCGCCTGGCTCCCTGGCTGGTATGCGTCCTTCCGGTTGAAGGAACTTCTGAAATAGTTTTGGAAGTCCTGGTCGTTCAGGTGTTTCCTCAGGGGATGACCATGCATTTCCTGGGTGCCTGCTGCTGGCCTCTGTGGCCTGGCCTGGCTGGGGCATGTGAATGCATGTGGCCTGCTGGTCCGCCTGTGAGGCTGGGGTGTGCACAGGACTGGGGGGGCTCCCAGCCACCAGCGGCTGCCCCTCACTTCCCCTGTGTTCTATGCCAACAGTTGTGCTTAACTTATGAAAGCAGGTCAGTAAGCGCTGTCTCAGCTGAGGCTGCCGGGAGGAAATACCGTCGGCCAGGCAGCCGTGGTGGCAGACATTCCTTCTCTCAGTTCTGGCGGTGGCATGTCCGTGATCAAGGTGCAGGAGATGTGGAATCTGCAGTGGACAGTGTCCCAGGTCACGGATGACGCCCTCTCCTGTGTCCTCACATGGGGAAAGGGTGAGGGCCTCCCTGGGCCCCGTTATCCAGAGCACTAATCCCGTTTGCAGGAGGCCTGCCCTCTCTACCTAGTCACCTGCCAAAGCCATCACCTTGGGGGTTAAGATTTCACCGTGTGCATTTTGGGGACACAAATGATCAGCCCATGGCACGTAGGAAACCCACAGATGACTAAACAGCGTGAAGCCCGGGGAAGCAGGAGACACTTCACCAAGGGGAGAATAACGCCACCAGAAGCGTGACACCCCACACGTCCCTATTATCATTTAGGGCCTTCGTGGAGAGGGAGTGAGGATGGGGCCTGCTGCTGGTTTTGGGGTCACACAGGTCCCAGGGGCTCTGTCATTACTATAAGTGTATTATTACTATAAGTGTAGGGTTCTATCACCCACTCCAGTTGCCTGTGAGGGGATGAGGGGGGAGCTGGGGGATTTCCCTGAGGTCTCAGGGCTGGTATTTGGCAGAGTGAGGCTTGAACTTGGGTACTGTGGGTACTGAGCCGGCCTCACTGTCCTCGCCGCTGTGGAGGAACATGGCACATTTTCATAACATTTTGCGTTTTAAATAGTGTTTTTTTTGCTATGTAAGCACATAACAGTGTGGCCATCAACTCAGTTAGAAGAACCATCTCCCATTTCCATTACAAGGAAACCCAGATTCAAAGCCCACGCAGCACTCGGCTAGCCCCATGTTGTTATGGGGAGCAGCGACCAGGCGACAGGAAACTCTGGGCCTCAGAGCTTGTCCCTCCGCGGCAGGCGTTCCTGGACCCGGCATTGCGGGCTGGGTGACAGCGCCGCTGCTCCTGGGGAGGTCCTGGCAGGGTCCTTCTGGCCTCCCTCCCAACTGGAAGGCAGAAAAGGGCACATGCACCCACTCTGTCCTCTTCACCGGCTTTTCCCGTCCCTCGTGCCCCAAGGCTTGTTCCCAACAGTGGTCCGGCCCAGCAGTCTCGCTTCCCTTCCAACTCCCAGAACCAGCCCTGGTGCCCCTCCAAGGCCCCCGCACTCCATGTGCCTGCTCAGAGGCCTCCTGGGGCTCTGGCCCTGCCCTTTCTTTCCTCACTCAGTTGGGCCAGGAGCTGACTCCCCTCCCCTGCCTTCCCTCATTCAGCCAGACTGGGAGCTGACTCCCAGGTTGTCCTCCTGTAGTTCTGGCCACCTTGTTCTTTTTAAATTTTCTGCCTTGGCCAGGCATGGTGACTTGCCTGTAATCCCAGCACTTTGGGAGGCTGAGGTGGGCAGATGATTTGAGGTCAGGCGTTCGAGACCAGCCTGGCCAACAGAAGGGCCAACAAACTCGTCTGTACTAAAAATACAAAAATTAGCTAGGCATGGTGGCACGCACCTGTAATCCCAGATACTCAGAGGCTGAGGCAGGAGAATCACTTGAACCCAGGACAGAGGTTGCAGTGAGCAGAGATCGTACCATTGCACTCCAGCCTGTGCAACAGAGGGAGACTCTGTCTCAAAATTAAATAAATGATAAGTTCTCTGTCCTCTTCATTGAAGGTGTGGTAGGAACGTGGTTTGGTTTCCTTGCATCTGTCTTTGTTGAGTTCAGGGCTCTGCTGTGTGCCACCTGGAAAAGGCAGTTTCTACTCGGGAGGGACTGAGGAGCTTTTACAGTGGGGGCTGGGTCATGATTTCTAAAGTGGATATGGGAGTGACAGGGAGGGCTCAACTGTGATTAGAGAAAGGTATTCGTTTTAATTCAGTGTTGGAAGTTGAATACTTTTTAAATTAACTCATTTTTAAAATCCATAACTAGATTTACCAACAAAATTGAATTTGGGCTGAAGAAATGCATTTGGACCCGATTTATTTTAGGCTTGATAAAGATGACTGTGTGGGCACACTGATCAGGACTCCGGGATTCAACACATCTGATGTTTAGAAGAAAGCCTATATTATTAAAAAAAAAAAAAAAGAAAGAAAAAAAATGTAATCCAAAATACTGGTGTTGTGGTCAGAAGGGATCTTTCTTATATGATTAATGGGAATTCAGGCAGCCATAACCTTTATAAGAGATGACACCAATTCTAGAATATATTTCCTGTGGCCATACTCAAAGACATGGGTAAATATTAGCAAAAATTTGGAAACAACCTTCAAGTTCTAATATAGAAGAATGAGAAAATGAGCCATGTACCACAATTTGAGAACAAAAATCATAGTTTTGAAGAATATTTAATAACAAGAGTAAAGTGCTTAACATATAAAAATTACGGAAAACTGACTCAAGGCCGAATACTAATGACATTTATACGAAAGCTTGATGTTTATGTTTACATTTTAGATGATTTCTTGTTTATTTATATTTTGAATTATATTTTCAAAAATTTCTGAAACAAATTCATATTAAGTTTATAATTTGTAAGCATAATGTAAACATTGTGGAAAAATTTACAAGCTTAATTTTGGTTAAGAATGGCTTGGAAAAATATATCTCAGAGTATTTTGCTGTTTTTTGGATTATTTAGGAATGTCCGTATTCTACCTACATATATAATTTTTTTGCTATTAAATTGGAATTTTAGACAATCGTTTTTCACAAGAACTCTTTGGAAAGTGAATTTACATTTTCTTTAAGGATTTAAAGATCTTTAAGGTTCTGAGAGGTTGCCATACAGTTTTTGGTGTATATTAACTGAATAATAAAATTATGCATCATCAGGTGGTTCACCAATAAACTGAAGGGTTATACAGTTAACTTTTCTCTGAAGACAGAAAGTACAATACCTAAGCCACGAGTTCTGAGCATCACATGCCTCGTAACTTTGAACGTAATAGAAGGTAAGTCAGCAGGCTTAGTCAGCACGTCCGTTAAACATGGAGAATGTTCAAGAAACTGGATGGAGTGTTCCTGCACAGAGATCAGAAGGGAAGCTCGTGTTCCCCTGTGGCTTTGATAGGTATTTGTGAATTATCTGGGTCTAGTGTAGAACATCTTTTGTAAACGTGCCATACAAAGATACAGTGCGTCATTACTTCCTTCAAGAGCTGAAAAGGGCAAATCTCACGTCTGCTCGCTCTGTAAGCCTTGGTTTCACAGGGTTTCCTCGGGAAGTGGTCATGGCTGTTCCCTTGGCTATTGGAGTGGCTTTGCCAGGGCAGGTGGGGGCTTCCACTGTATGCCTATGTTCCTGGAGTCAGGAAAGTTCTAGGCATGGGGGGAATGAGGGAATGGAGGTTAGGCAGAGAACTGAAAAGCAAGGCAGGCCGGCCCTTCATGAGAGACCCAGCTGGAGGAGGAGACACTAGGAACGTAGCGTGGGAGCTGCAGGTGGGTCGGGCACACCCAGGTTTCTGAAAAGCTGAGGCAGTCACATCTCCTTCCTTTCTGGATTGCTCTTCATGTTCTCATAGAGACTTTCCCTGGGAGAAGCAGAACTACACAGGATAAAGACCATTCTTCCTAAGGTTGGATTAATGCTCACGGGACGGCATCCCAGGGTGTGAGGACTGCTGGCCACAGCGGGGCCAGGAGCTGCTTGAGTTAGTGCAGTCGCCACTCTCCAGGCATAGCTCTCTCCTTTATAAACTGGGAAAACAGTCTCTCCCATTCTCTGCTGCTGTTCTCTGTAAAACGTTGTTATGTGACAAGGGTGAAATGAAAACACATATCATGTGCTGGAAAGGACAGAAAGGTTCCATGAACAGACATGAGTTGTGCATGGACACGTGGCCGTCCTCACCAGGGCTTCTGTCTGAAATGGGCAATAGGAGAATTTCTCTAAAATCTCTGCATTCAGATTTTTAATTTACTGTTTCACCACTCTGAGTCTCTCTCCTTAATATCTTTATCCAACTCCCTGTTTTTGATTCCACAATTTCTTTCCAAAAAGCGACAGACATGATAGCACTATAATTAAGGAACTGCAAAAGGAACCCAGGTGTGTGGTGGATTTCAGCAAGGCACTTCAAGTTAAATCTCGTTGGCAGTCAGGACTCTGAGCCCTGGGCTCGCCAGGCTGCCTGGGAGCGAGGTTTATTTGTGCAGGCAGGGTCTGGTAGGCTTCATTACCGGCCTCTCCTGCCCCTACCCATGCTCCCCACCACTTGTCCCCCAGATGCTACACACTGGTCACTCTAAGCCATTGGGTGTCTTCATCTTGGTCTCTGTTCTTTTAAACCCAGCCTCTCAAATAGTCACCAGCACCCCTGTGCATAGGCATTGCTGCATTCCAGCCTGTGCAGTGCTGGGCCCTCCTGACCTGTGCGCCTGTGCTCCTCACTGAGGGTCTTTGCAGTGCTGGGCCCTCCTGACCCGTGCACCTGTGCTCCTCACTGAGGGTCTGTGCAGTGCTGGGCCCTCCTGACCCATGCACCTGTGCTCCTCACTGAGGGTCTGTGCAGGGCTGGGCCCTCCTGACCTGTGCACCTGTGCTCCTCCCTGAGGGTCTGTGCAGGGCTTGGCCCTCCTGACCTGTGCACCTGTGCTCCTCACTGAAGGTCTGTGCAGGGCTGGGCCCTCCTGACCTGTGCACCTGTGCTCCTCACTGAGGGTCTGTGCAGGTGCCGCCTCCGTTGCTAGCTCAGCTTGCTACAACACACAGAACTACATGCATGTTTGTTATGTGAATGGCATAACAGATAAGGGAAGGCAAGGTAATTAGGCAGAAATTTGGAATACCTGGAGCAGGGACAATATTCCACAGAAACCGCATCTTGGCCCTGTGGTTACCACCAGCACCGCTTGTTTCCTGCACCACGTACCTTTCCCTGGCATTCAGAATGTGAGGAATGATACTGAGTGAATTAATGAGGGGAGTCACGGAAGAATAAAGATGAGGCAGAAGAAAGGAGGGGATGGCTTCCAGCAGGTGCGTTTTCACCGCCCTGTGCTGGAAAGGCACTCAGGAAGATAATGAATATAAACTCACACTATCTGGACACAGATGGAGAATGCGGCGGAGCATTCGAGTGGATGATTAAAGAGAAAAACAAATCAGGAGGTAAAATTACTGTTCATGGGCCAGGGGGGCCATGTAGTAAAGTTTAGTGGAATTGTGTTTTAGAAAGAATGCTGTGAGAAACCTGGAACTGTGAAGACCACTAGATGATGACCATCATAATGAGCCGCCTTTTTTCTCTGAGGTTCCTGAACGCTCCTCCCAGGCTGTGTCATGCTTTGACTCAACGTTGTAAATGAATATTTCTGCTTTGTCTGTCCCCATCCTCCTGGCCAGCTCCAGAAGCTACAGGAAACAAACACTCTTTCCATCCTGGTCCCTTTGCCACCCACAAATACAAGAAGTTGCGTCTAGGTAAATGTTACATTCTGCTTGTGCTGTCCTTCATTCGTGCTGTGAACAGGTGCTGTCAGCAGTTTTGCTGTCGGCTGAAGTAGCCCATGCTCTAGGGTCCATCCAGTAAACATCCAGCCCATAGGAAAACCGCAGATGGCCTGTGTTCACAGCACAAAGGAAGGAGAAACAAAAGAAGAAATTAATATTTACCTAGATGCAATTTCTCTGTATTTGTAGGTGGCAAAGTGACCAGGATGGAAAGACGGTTTATTTCCTGTAGCTTCTGGAGGTGGCCAGGAGGATGAGGACAGACAAAGGAACCAGAAACACCCCCAGCCACCATCCAGAAACACAGCCTCCCTCGGCCACTATACAGAAACACAGCTTCCCTCGGCCACTATACAGAAACACAGCTTCCCTCGGCCACTATACAGAAACACAGCTTCCCTCGGCCACTATACAGAAACACAACTTCCCTCGGCCACCATCCAGAAACACAGCTTCCCCTGCCACTATACAGAAACACAGCTTCCCTCGGCCACTACACAGAAACACAGCTTCCCTCGGCCACGACACAGAAACACAGCTTCCCTCGGCCACTATACAGAAACACAGCTTCCCTCGGCCACTATACAGAAACACAGCTTCCCTCGGCCACAATACAGAAACACAGCTTCCCTCGGCCACCATACAGAAACACAGCTTC
>NW_022437056.1:128744-145054 GCF_009761245.1 Sapajus apella
GCTTCCCTCGGCCACCATACAGAAACACAGCTTCCCTCGGCCACCATCCAGAAACACAGCTTCCCTCGGCCACCATCCAGAAACACAGCTTCCCCTCGGCCACTATACAGAAACACAGCTTCCCCTCGGCCACTATACAGAAACACAGCTTCCCTCGGCCACTATACAGAAACACAGCTTCCCTCGGCCACTATACAGAAACACAACTTCCCCTCCCAGCCACCATCCCTCCAGGGAGCCAGTGCTTTGATTCCCCTCCAGTAGGTTATTAATTGTGTCTGGCATAGTGGACCCTAGAGCGTGGGCTTGCTGGCTGCAGTCCTGCCCACCCAGTGTGGGGCCTGGGGACCTGGCTGAGCCCGTGTGGGGTGTCCTCATACATCGACTCCACTGTGGTCTCCCATCCTGTGGCGGTTCCCACTTCATCCATCGCAGCCTCAACAGACCTCTCTCCCTCTCCCACTTTTCTCTCCTCCTCTTCTCTGGTTTGAAACTCTTATCAGTAATGCTGCTGTGAACATCATCTGCATATTTTTGGTGAATCTGTGGATGTATTCTGTTGTGTGTGGGTAGCTCCAGAGTGCCAGGTTGCAGAGCATGCCTGTGTCCCCTCTAACACGTCTGGGCAGACAGTTCACTCCACCTACCCACATACCACTACCAGGCCAGGAAGGCACCTGCCCTGACCTCCAGAGCCTCGAGAGTAGGAAGCTACTTTTAAAAAGGGCTGAAGTGAGTCCTTTGCCCATTTTCCTAGTGTGTTGTCTTCACATATTCTGATAAAATACCTCCTGCTCTGTGGGACGTCTTTTCATTCTCTTAAATGGAATCTTTGATGATCAGAGGTTCTTAAATTGTAATTCAGTCCCGTTCATCCATATTATCCTTTGTAGTTAGAACTTCTGTTAGGTTCTGGAAGTTTACTGTGTATATTTAGACCTGTAATATCTCTGGAACTGTGTGTGTGTGTTCACGTGCGCACATGTGTGCAGGGAGATGGGAGGTCTACCTTCATTTCTTTTCCCAAGGGGTATCCAGTTGGTTTAGCACCAGCAACTGAAGGGACCAGACGTCCCCCCATCCTGCAGTGCAGCCTTTTAACGCTGAAGCCCCCATATGAGGATGAGCCTGCTTCAGGGCCGCTGATCTCCTTGTCAAACACTGAGCCAATTCCACACTGCGGCAATTAGTGTTATCACTGTATCTTGCTCTTCTTTTCCTCCGATAAATTCTTCCTTTTCAGAATTGGATTTATGTTCCAACCCTGCATTTCCAGATGAATTTTAAAATCTTCTCGGATTTTAAAGAACAACTGATTGGGCTTTGATTAGGGATTTATGGAATATGTAAATTAAACTTTGGACATTTGACATCCTTGTATCCAGTCTTTCAAATACATTTACATAGTAGTTTCTTCTGTTTCTTTAGGCCCTCTGAAGTTTCTCCTAATGTTTTATAGTTTTCTGTGTATTTGTACATCTTCCTTAGATTTGTCATAGGTATGTGACATTTCCTCATGCTAATCTAAATATTATGTAAGTCAAAAAATGATGTTTGTTTAGAAATGAAACTATAAATTGTAAAATAATTTATGGGTTTTTTACTGCTATTGTATGGAAATAAAATTTTTATTAACTTTCATTCCAGTGATCTTACTATATGTATTATTTCTAACTTATTTTTTATGTAGACGTTTTAGACTTTCTGCATTTAAGTTGGCTGCAAATGCTAGTTTTATTATCTTTCTTTTGAAATCCATACATTGAATTTCATTTAATCTTTTTCTCATCAAGATGATTATATAATTTTTATACTTTAAGACCGGATCTCACCTGGTCTCCCAGGCTGGAGTCCTATGATGAGATCAGAGCTCACTACAGTTTTGAACCCCTAGCTCAGGCTCTCCTCCTGCCTCAGTCTCCCTAGTCGCTGAGACTACAGGCAAGTTCGACCAGCTGAGCTAATTGTTTTAGAGACAGTCTTGCTTTGTCTCCCACGTTGAACTTGAACTCCAGGCCTTGAGTGATCCTCCCACCTCAACTTCCCAATATAGTGGTATAGTGATTGATTTCTGAATGATAAATGACATTTTCATTCCTGAAATCAATGCAATAATTTAATTGTTTTAACATATTATGTAGTATTTGCTAATGTTTTATGTAGTGTTTTTGTATTTATGTTTACAACAGATTGTCCGTATTTTTTTAATTCCTTTGGTTTGGAATTAAGGTTAATCTGGCCCCAAGACAAGTTTGAGAAGTGTTTCTTTTTCTTTACTTTGAGGAATTGATATACTTTATATTATTTATTCTTTAAACATTGAAAATATTTCTGGAGAAGCCATCTACTTCTAGTGCTTCTTTTATGTGAAGGTATAATTATATAATTGATATCTTGTCTAGACATAGGACTGTTGAGATTTTTTTTTTATTTCTTCTTGTGTCAGTTTTTATATGTTGTGTTTTCCAAGGAACTTTTCCATTCAGTTGGATTTACAAATTTGTGATATGAAATTATTTATACCATTCTCTTAAAATCTATTCATGTCTTTAGGATCTGTAATTATTTTCCTTTTTCAATTCTGATGTTATTGCTTTAAGCTTCTTTTGCTTTCTCTGTTAGTTTTAATATGAATTTATCAATATTACTAGTCTTTCAAAGAATAACCATTTTTTGATTTTGTTGATTTTTTTTTCCCTACAGTATGCTTTTAAATTAATTTCTGCTTTAATCTTTATTACTTCTTCATTTGGTTTTAATTTCCTTATTTTAACTTATTATGATTGATGTTTAGACTTATATCTTGTGATATATGCACTTAAGACTGCACATATTTTTATATTTAGCTTTAGCTGCATCTCATGAGCATTAATATTTAATAATTTCATAAATTTCAGTTCAAAATATTTTCTAATTTTCATTTGATCTCTCCTTTGACAAAAATATTTTAGAAATATATTAATTTAAAAATAACCAGCCATTTACTAGTTAGCTTTTCATTATTGAGTTGAAATTTAATTCAACTGTAGTCAGATAATAAATTCTGAATATATTTTAAGGATTTCAGTTGTTTGAACTTTTCTGGGTCTTTTTTTAGGTTCCTGCATATGGTCCATTTTGGCAAATGTTTTGTGCGCACTTAAATGAAATTCTTTCATTCTTGACTTGAGTGGTCTGTACTTATCAATAATTCAATATTAATCCTTATGTTCAGATGTTTTAAATCATTACTAGTATTTTCAGATTAATGTATGTGCTTAATTGATCAGAGTTACCTAGATTTATTTAGTTTTGCTTTTGGTTCTGTCAATTTTGGCACCTGATATTTTGTAGTCATGTATTGGTACGTGCAAATTCATATTGTTATATATTCCTGAAAAATTCATTCTTTTATCATTGTGAAATACCTTCTTTATCTCTTTCAGCAGTTTAAGTCTTAAAATCTACTTATCTGATTTTAATATATATCAGTTTTCTTTTGGGTAATATTTGCATGTTATGTCTTCTTTCATCATTTTTCTTTCACAGTTTCTATATTCTCATATTTAAGTTTTATTCTTTAAGCATATGGTTGTTTTTATTTTAATCTGGTGAGATTATATATGTGTGTATATATATTGTGTATATGTGTGTATATATATTATATATGTGTGTGTATACACACATATACAATACACACACACACACACACACACACACACACATATGTAAAAAACGCATTTTTTCCCCCCAAGACAGAATCTTGCTCAGTTGCCCAGGCTGGAGTGCAGTGGTGCGATCCTAGCTTACTACAACCTCCGCCTCCTAGGTTCAAGCAGTTTCCTGCCTCAGCCTCCCAAGTTAATTGGGACTACAGGCACGCACTACCATGCCTGGCTAAATTTTTGTGTTCTTAGTAGAGACGGGGTTTTACCATGTTAGCCAGAGTGGTCTCAAACTTAACCTCATGATGTACTCGCTTCAGCCTACCAAAGTGCTGGGATTACAGGTGTGAACCACTGCAACCGGCCCTCAGACCGTGTATTTTAAATGTAATTCCTGACACCCAGGAATTTCATCCACCATCTTACTATTCATGTTCTGTTTTCCATCTATTTTATATGTTTTGTCCTCCCTTTCTTGCATCCAGTTATATTGACCTAGATTTATCCTTTTTATTCCACATTTTCCTCCCTTGACTTGTCACTTTCACTTTCGGTAGTTCCCCGAGGATTACCACAGTCATCTTTAGGCTACTAGAAGCTCAGATAAATGGGTATTATTGTCCCCTTCCAGAAAATGCCAAGACCTTGAAACCTTTTAGCCCTTCGGATATCGTCCTACTCTGTGTTTAGCTGTAAATACTAATTCTGTACCTATGTTTAAGTTCAGTAAGACATCAGTGTATTGTTTTGTGTGGTTTGTTTTTAGATTTAGCGACCACATGTCACCTTTCTTTGTTGTTCATTTCTTTACTTGTTTCCTTGTTTTTGTCTGGGATTCTTTTGATTCTCCCTGAAGAACTCCCCTAATTTTTGCTTTAGTGTGGATCTCTTGGAAGAAAATTCTCTCAATTTTTGTTTGCCTAGAAATGTCTTTATTTTGGCTTTTGATCAAAAAGATGTTTTCTCAGCTCCAGACTGTAAGATGGCAGTTATCTATTTCAGCTTTTTAAGGCTGTCATTACACTGTCTTCTGCCTTCCCTGCTTTTATTAGGAAGCCAGGGCATGGTATCATTGCTTAAATCTTACATTTCTTTGGCTTCTGAACATATTTTCTCTTTGGTTTTTTAAACGTTTTACCCTGCTGTCCTAGGCATGGTTTTGTGTTCTTGTGTTCTGTTTAGAGGTGAAGGCTGAAGAGTCTTCTATCTGAGAATGCAGGACTGTGCCAGATTTGTCCTTTATACTTAAAGTTCCCTTTGGGGCAGAGACAGGGATTGGTAATCATTTCTTATTCCAATTAATCTACTGTGGCTTCTTGAAAATCCGAGAAGAGAAGGGTGGTGTCCATGCCCTGTTTACAGGATTGGACACAGCTCAGCTTGGGAGAAAGGAAAACAAAATTGATGAACATAATGCTTTCTTCATTGTAGTAGCGGACATAGAAGTGAGATTGTACTTGTCAGACTCAAAAACACAGGTGAGTTCTTAAAAACTGAAAAAATAAGGTTATGTGAGAATCCGACAAAGTAATATCATTATTTGAAATATATTAGTTCTTGAAATATATTAGTTTAACATCACTTGTCAAACAAGTTTTTAAAAATAAGAGACATGAAAAATATATATAGTATTACTTCCTGAGATGATCATTATTATTTTGATATAATTATTTCAATTTTTTGATATGTTTGCAGGCACATGTATGAAATATACACACACGAATATGTAATCAGTATGCTGTGTTTTTGATTCAGTATTCCCCCTTTTTTTTCCAATTAAAAATGATGTGAACATTTTTATATTTCATTAAATGTTTTTCATATGATCCCAGGTAGTGACTGGCTCATATCTCATGGAAGTATTTTTATTCATTTAACCATATCTCCGTAGGAAGGAAAACTTTTCCTCTACCCTCTTTTGTTTTTTAGCTGGAGTCTGCCAGTTAACCGATGCAAAATTAATAGGATGAAAGTTGTACACATTTTACTTGAGATGTTAACGTTTTTGCATGTACAGTAAGAAGTGAAAAGCTCATAGAAGCAGTGAGCCTGAGGGGCTCATAGGGCACTTTGATAAAGGGTGACACCATGCAGAGAGGTGGCTGGAGAGAAGAAAAGGAGATTTGGCCTTCGTGGTGCGAGCTTTGGGACGGTGGACATGTGGAGAGATGGATGGGAGATGATGAGGGTTATATTACTAAGGCTTCTTTGCAGCGCCCCTCAGTGCAGGCTTTCCATCTCTGGCGATCCTGGTTGTTCTTTGCCTGGTGTGGGAGGTGAGGGGCACCTTCACGAGGGAAAATGCGTGTGCCGCTTTGGAGTAGAAAGGAGGCGAGCAGAGAGCTCTTCCTGTGGTTTCTCCTTCGCCTTCAGCTCAAAGCAGTGCTTAGGCCAAAGAGGCAGATCGTCACATGGCGTAGGCTCATCCCTGTGACTGGACGCTTAGGTTTTTCTGTTTTTACAAACTACTGTTTGTACTGTTGCAGTAAACTTATTTTTACGCAAGTCTTTGGCTTCGTTTCTCGTTATTCCATTGCAACAAGCTTTTGGAAGTAAAATTACAGGGTCAAATACTGTAAACATTTAAGGATCCTGATACGTAAAGCCTAATTGTTTTTCTGGCTGTTGAAATAAGTGTGCGTTCCCATGAAACACTTATAGTAGTTTTCTCACTTCAGCCTCACTAGCATTAAATTATAATTCATTTTTAATGTTTTCCAAATTAGAAGATGACAATTATATTTCATTTTAGTTTGTATTTTTCTGTTGCCTTGAGAGGCACAATATACATTCAAATATTTACTATGTTTCTTTTGTAAATTTTATTTGTAGACATTTATCTACTTTGCTATGAGAGTGTTAGTGATTTTCTTGCTTTTTTTTGAATACATATTGTTGATACTACTACTTTGTGACTTACAGAAATATATTTGCAGTCAGACTTTTGTCTTTTTCACAAATGCCATTTTTAACATACATAAATTGTGATATAGTCTTAAATTCTACTAGAACATACCATCACTAGAATGCAGAGCTTGACGGAATGCCTGCCTCAGTGCAATGACAGTAAGTATTTAAATGGGATGAAACAGAGTCTCCGGAGCCATGAATGACTGGAAGACTTTTCTTTTCTTCTATTATCTGGTCATAGTGAAATAGGAAAATATATCTTCATGCCTCTCCCAGATGCTCTTTTTGGATGACTTAAAAATACAAATCAGTGAGTAGACTGGTGGTTGCTCAAATGACTTCATGGAGGGTTTAGAAGGGGAAGTTTTGTGGTCGGGAAGGGAACTCTGGGGGGCCTGCAGTGCCTCCTGGGATGCAAAGTTGGGGTTGGGGAGAAGTGGGTATTCCATCTGTTGGTATCATCACTGTCTTAAACATGCTTGCTGAGAATTGACTTCCTCCCAGATGTCGAAGCTAACGGGTGTGTCTAAAACCAGGCGGGCCAAACCTGTATCACATGTTGTCTCTTAGTGGCTCTGTGCAGAAGTTTTGCTGTGTTCTTCCACAGAACAGCCATTTACCTTGCACACCATTTGCTCTGGAAACTGGAACTTGGGCAAATCAGCATCTTTTGCAATACATGGAAGCATGCCCATTCAAACATTTTCCCTCTCTGATGTATTTGGCACTATTAATTCAAGGTGTTCTGTAGAAATTTAAAATGAAACTTCCTTTATTCATGCTTAAGATTCTTGTGAAAGACAGGAACTGATTTTGCCTCCAGAGCACCGCCTTTGAGATGGCTTCTGTCCCTGCTCTGACTCACCCTGATGTAGCACAGATGCACGTTTCTTCCTGTGAGGACCTGACTCGTCAGGTTCCAGACTCGGAGCTGTGTGGCAGGCAGCGTGGTTGCCGCCTCGTGGTCTGGGCAGAGGGACATCAGTCTGGATCTGAACATGCCCAGATAATTGAGGTCATGTTCTTCAGAAGGAAAAAAAATTGGCTTCTGGCACTGGCTATGCCTAGATCATAACCTGCCTACCTCGAGCTATAAACGGGGCTTGGTCAGGCTTCTGCACATACTGCAGGCCTCTTTCTAGTCACTGATCTCTTTAGTGTAGAATATTATACAGCTCGCTCTTTCTCTAAGCCCACCAGTCACGTGGATTATTACACAAAACTCTTTCCCTGCCAGTGAATCCAGGAAGACATTCTACCAACCAGCGTGGATGTATATGGTGCCCACCGAGTTAATTAACCTGTTTTTATTCTCTTTTTTCATTAGAGTAAAATTATCAACCAACATTAAGTGAAAGTCAAAACCAATATTTTGTAAACTTTTCACAGTCGTATCAGAATGTGGATATAATGAGATCTAATTCATCACAATTAGGCTTTTCCTCCATTGCCATACCATTAACATTATTTTAATGTCATTAGCTCTGCTCAGTAGCTGGCATTTGCAGTCGTAACTCTCAGGGAACACGGCGTAATGTTGTGTAGATCCCATTTCATTGGTAAAATTTCACCACCTGAGGTCCTGATAAATGCATCTAGGACTTTCCTTGGAAAAAATGTGACTGACATGAAAATGACTTCAAGTGCTCTGGACTCCGTATAAGCCCCGTCTCCTCCTGCTTCATAGGGGGTTTCACGTGTGCAGTGATCTTATTTTCTAGTAATTTTCTTTTTTTGTGTTTTCCTTTCAAAAGTAACTTTATTGAGAGAAAGCAAGCATAAACAAGGGAAATGGGGAAGAAAAGAAACTAGCAAGCAGAAAAGAGAAATAAGAAACTAAAAATGTGCATACGGTAGAAACGCACCAATATCAAACCAGATGGCTTCTTGTGGATGTTATAAACACTGAATGCATCAGGATAATGTAAGAGGTAATTTTAAATGACTACGATGTCATCCAAGCAAGAGGGAAGATGCATCGCAAAGCAAATGACACCGATGTCGGGTTCGAAGAGAGATTTCCTGGTCTGGGCCGAGTTGGTGAGCTCCCCCGCCCAGCAGAACCGCCGAGACCAGGCATGGACATGTACCAGGATTTGCCCCCACAGGAATACACCAAGACACGATTTTATCCAAATGTGCCTCTCTTCCAGCTGATCAAAGCGGTAGGTGTCACTCACTTCTAACGTAGGTTCGTGCAGATTAATTATTTCCCTTATTAAAAGACAAGGCAGAGAAAATTGATCAGAACAAAACTGAGAGACTAAATTAAGCAATTTGTTTTTTATTTCCTTTCTGCTTGCTTTCTTGTTCTTTTCTTCTCATCACAATCACAGGAAAAGACAGAAATAGATTCACCATCCAGGGAAACCCTGGTTGCCAGTTACTCTACGACGGAGGAGGCTAGCACAGCTTTCCAGTCCCCTCTGCAGCCGAGGATAGAGCTGTCTTTTCTCCGGGAGCTGGTCAGGATTTCATGTCCTCACTGTGGCTGGGCACCGTCTGCAGTGGCCCCATCCATCCCACCCTAAAGCAGGACTACGGGCCTGACAGAGCCCAGGGGTGCCTTGGGAGTTAGTATTTCAGCAGCTGCTCTGCTCGTCACCCTCTAGAGTTTGCTACCTGGACCCAAAGTGTCCTCAGCCGACAGGAATGGTGTCTCTCTTCCTACTGTTTCTCCTACTGCAGTCCCTCACCTTAAAGTCAGTGGCTCCTCCTCCCCTGACCTTGTCCCTCTCCCCCTCCCTTCCTGCTCCTTCCCATTTATCACTCTCAGGCCTCTGCCTGGGCCCCAGCACCCTCCAGCACCCCTCAACCTGGCCACTGCCTTCTTCGGAAGGGCTGTCCGAAACCCTGCCTGGGTCCTGTCCCTGAGTGTCCCTGGGGCAGGGGCTGGCCAGGTTCCCACATCCCCTGCGTCTCTCCTCTGCCCAGCACACTCCAGTTTCTTAGAACGCTTGCTGGATGAGTGAACAGATGGGTGAATAAATCGTCACTCCCAGACTTGTCGCTTCTGGTTTTGACCGCACCCCGTCTTCCTGGAGGGGGTGGTTTCCACAGGCTTTCCTTGGCTCTCTGGAACATCCCACGGCTTCCTATGAGGGGCACTTAGGTTGGGGGTCTCCTGGGAGGTCTCTGAGTGAAGCTCTTGCCAGGGGGCTGCTGGCTGGGACCTTCATCGGCCCACCAGCTTCCCTAGGTGTCTATTAGCAACTTGAGAAAATTAATTCTAGAAATCTTTGAGGGAAGGCAGGCCCAGCTCCCGTCTTATCTGGCTGCAGGTTTGCTTTGTGGTAAATGTGGCCACAGGAGCTCTGACTGCAGCGCTGCCAGAGGCAGCGGCTGCGGGACCCTTTCCACACCCAGGCCCAGCCGTGAGGCACAGCACGTGGATGGCGATGACCCCGCTGACACGCATCTTCCATGCTGTGAAGATTCTGTGCTTGGAGCCATTTTAAAATTCAGGAATCTCTGCTAGTAACCTGCAAGTTCCCCACTGTCAATGAGCACCACGAGGACTCTGACCCCTGTGAACTCCCTGGTGGCTGTGAGAGCCCCAACCTCAGGCTTTAGGAAACGCCTGCGCTGAGCCCTGCTGACCCCCGCTGACCCCGCCCAGTCGCTCCTGCGCTATGGGAGCAGCCCCTTCAGTTAACCTGAAACCCAGCACCTGGGAGGTCTCCTTCTTCTCAGTTTGGTGCCGCTTTCCCAAGGAGAGCCAAAGCTGCTCCTGAGGAGATAATCGGAGCTGCAGGAGCCCAGGACCCCCGAGGAGAGGAGGGGAAGTGGCGGTGGCCTCACTCTGGGTGCCCCTGGGTTTGGCTGTGTGCGGTGGCACACATGGGTGCCCCTGCCAGACCTCATACGGTGCTAGGCTGCATGTCACATCTCCACCTCACCTGCCTAGGTGGCACAGCTTATCATGCCAGGAGTCAGACGTCATTAGGAGTGGACCCAATCCCTGAGGTCCTGGCCACATTCTAGCTCAGCACCCAGCTCAGCGCACAGCCCAGTGCCCCAGCCCAGAGCCCAGCTTAGTGCCCCAGCTCAACCACCCGGTTCAGCGTCCCAGCTCAGCACCCAGCTCTGCACCTAGCTCAGCACCACAGCCCAGCAGCCCAGCTCAGCCATCCAGTTCAGCCACCTAGCTGAGCACCCCAGCTCACCCAGTTCAGCCACCCAGTTCAGTGCCCAGCTCAGCGCCACAGGGCCTCTGGCCATTGCTGAGGTCTCCTTTTTGCCTTGTTCCCAGGTGGTGGTTCTCATCCACCTTCATTCACACAGAGGGAGGTTGGTAGAAGGATCCTGGCTTCCTTGTGAAGATGAGGAGGCCGGCCCAGGAAGGTCCTGCTGTTCACTCAGGGTTCAGTCAGCCCATCCTTTAGTTCCTCGTCTGTGAGTGACTCCACTTTTCCATCTCCTCTCCGAGTCCTGTCCAAGTTTTAGGCCTGCCAGCGCCCCAGGCTCTCAGTGGGGATTTCAGAGGGAGCCTCTGGGGGAGTCAGTGGTATCAGTTACAGAAGTTTTGATAGACCAAAGTTGGTTTATCCTTTGGTGTTTCCTAGGCTTGTGGATTTACTGGTGACCACGGGAAAAAGTTCTCTGTTTAACTGTGAACAGCCTGTCGGTTCAGGGCCCTGTGTGGGAGGCAGTTTACTAAGCGTTCACATGATTTCCCAGACACCCTGGAGGATGTCCTCTCATGGCACAGATGAGGGCTGTGGCATTTGGAGATGGCCCGCACAGTCATTTCCCATGGATGCTGTTCCAGTGACAATAGCACATCTCCAGATGGGAGGGTCAGGGGCTCTGCCCTTGGAGAGTTTGTCTTGTTGAGAACTTGTCCTTTTTAAGGATACATGCTAGGAATGGTAGAATCATAATTAGAAACCAAATTTTGCAATTTTTTTTATTCCCTTTCAGTCTAAAGTTTTCAGTCCGATCTCCCAACCCCAGGAGACCCATCTTAGTTTCAGACTAATTTACGTGGATGTTTCAGAGCCACTCAGGCCACGCTCTGTCCAGCCTCTGAGCAAGATCGGCAGACAGCACTGTGTTTGTCTTCGGGCTGTTCTCAGTTGCACGTCCTCTTTGGCAAATGTACAATAGAAAGACAAATCTAAAACTCTGAAAGGAATAATAGGCTCTTAATGAAAATAGCACATAGCGACCTGATGGGAGAATATCTGCCACCACCTATGCGTGGAGCTTTGTACTTTGAAAAACACTTTCGACACAAGGTCATCATGGGGTCGGAGGGTGGCGGTGAGGGTGCTCCTGTCCAATGAGCACAGTGCATGTCCCAGGCACTGTCCCAGGCGCTTCCTGCATTCCATCTTGTGTAGTCTTCTGGGCACCTCGTGTAAATCAGCAGTTACCATCCACACTGTTCACCGTGGCTACAAGAGCATCAGGAGTGACACAGGAGACAGATTCCAGTTTCACAGAGGAGGATCCTGGGCGCCAGAGAGATTAAATCACGGCTCACCCAAGCTCACGGCACTGTGTGGCCAGGAGCTGCACCTCACGGGTTAGTTTTTCTAATAGGCCATGCTGCTGCATCTTTATAGCTGTTTGTATAAAGCTCGTGTAAATCAAGCATATTTGGTCAGTCTAAATTTGCCAGTTTGAATAAGCTACATAATGATTTTGTGGACAATATAACTGTTTGAACCAAAAAGAGGCAATGTAAAAAATGGGCATTATGGTGCTGCACTACACTGAGGAAGCAGCAGATATCATTCATCTGTGTGTACATGTATCTGTGTGTGTGTATATGTGCATGTGTGTGTATGCATATCTGTATATGTGCATGTGTGTACATGTATTTGTGTATATGTGCATGTGTGTATGCGTATCTGTGTGTGTACATGTATCTGTATCTGTATGTGTGCATACGCATATCTATGTGTACATGCATCTATGTGTGTGTGCATGTGTGTATGCATATCTGTGTATGTGGGTGTGAATGTACACATATCTGTATGTATGTGCATGTGTATATGTGTATCCGTGTATGTACGTGTATCTTTGTGTATGTGCATGTGTGTACGCATATCTGTGTGTGTATATGTGTGTGTGTATCCATATCTGTATGTGCATGTGTGTATGCATATCTCTGTGTATATGCGTGTTCATGTGTGTGTATATGTGCATGTGTGTGTACGTGTATCTCTGTGTGTATATGTGCCTGTATGTGTGTATGTGTATCTGTGTGTATATGTGCATGTGTGTGTATGCATATCTGTGTGTGTGTGTATGTGTATGTATATGTATATACACATGTAATCTATTTCCCTCAGAATGCAGTGTGTATAGAGAGGTTTTCTTGACTTTCATTTGAGAATGCCAACTTTTACTATATACTTGATATATAATTAGTGTCATGATACCTTGGATCATTGGGAGTTATTAATATAATTATAGCTTTCCAGTGATGTGTGTGTGAGTAGCTTTCTAAAGATAATATTTTCATATATAGAAATTGCTTTCTTTTCATGGCTTTGGACAATGCCTGTGAAATGATTGGTTTATGTGGAAGTCCTCTATCGTGCCAGATTGTTTGAACCTGCAGACAGCTGTTATGCTTGGTGTTTACTGCATGATGCCACCCACAGCAGCTTTGGTCTTTGTGGGCTGCACGCCCAGAGCGACGCAGGTCCGGGTGGCTCCAAGTCATACAGACCCCTTGAAGTCTCGTCCACAATTCCGTCCACATTAACAACTGCACAGTTTAGTTTCTTGTGGGATCCCGTTAGTGGGAATATTCTCATTTTCCAAAGGCTGTGCTTAGAGGGTTGGGTCTGGCCAGTGGAACTGAAAATGACTAAAATCAAAGGAAAGTTGCACGGACTGACCCTGTTCAAAGGTACAGAACTTTGTATACATATTCTCTTCTTCTCCCTGAACTTCTACAGAGATGAAAACACTCATGTTAACCTTGATGTCGGTGAGTTTTCCCTGGGAGCCACGCTGTTCTGTTACCCTTGATGAGGGAAGACAGTAGACCTGGCCGTCTGACATCTTTAGAGGATTTGTGTGATTCTTGGAAAGATGTCTGATAAAAAATAGAGAAAGGTTGAGGTCCCTGCATTTAGTCAAAGCTGTTATAAATTTGAGCAATTGTTGTTTTGGTTCTTGTTCTATCTATGAAATCAAATTACTACTTTATCTGTCTCCAGAGTCTCCTGTTGTTTAATCCTTTAAGGAAATTTGTGATTAAAGAACGTAAGAAGAGGTATCAGGAATGATGATTTCGATTTGCAAGAAATCGTTTACTTTCAGGACCAGTTTATTCTGTGAGATCAAACCTGCGTCTCAGAGCCCAGGTGACTGAGATGTTTCACAGGTTGTCAATTAATATGGAGTTATCAAAGTTTGTTATGTACAGAAAAATGCACTTGGTTTATGGGGACACTGGATTTTTAGTTGTTAGAGTTTTTACTAAGACGTGTACTAATTAAACAACTCATGAACCAGGGCACTTTTATGCATATTTAATTTTTCTATCTAGACTTGTATGACAGAAAGAATACCTACATTTATCAAAAGTATCTCAGAATGGAAATATTGGGATACTTTGGTTATTTTATATGCATTTTCATTCTGCACACAGCTGGTGAAGTTAGTTATATGGAATTAAAGGCTATATGATTTCAATCATACATTGAAAAATACTAGTGGAGGATTCAAGGAACGAAGGCAAACTTGCTATGTGTTTATTGATTGATTACCTGGAACAAGGTTGATCACAGCCGCACATGGGTGTCTGTCTCGAGGCCCCCAGCCCCTGAAGCAGGTGTGGGCCCCGGCCTTAGAATGCTGCTCTCACCTCCCTGTGAGATGAGAACAAAATGTTAAATAGGCATCGCCTGAAAGTCCCTGGCGTTGTGGAGCTGCCCGTAAGCGTGAGGACGCAGCGTCACCCATGCACTGTCTGTGTTGACGGTCATCCTAAACCAGCTCCGCTCTGTGTCACAGGCCAACTTCCGGCTTCCACAGCCCAGGAACTGACGCTGCCAGCCCAGTGGGCTCTGAATTGCTCCGAATCGCTGTGCACTGCAGCGTGAAACATAGGCAACTACTTAGAAGTGGGCGGTTCACAGTAGAAAACACCCATGTAAAGAGCACAGTTTTTCGCCTTGCTGGGGACCTGAGCATGGAACCCTGGCTTTGACGTGCCCTTGGCAGTCAGTGATTGACAGGCCTTGCACCTGCTTCTCTGGATCCTTCTCCTCCTTGAGAGTATGAGCGAAGCCCCACCCGGAAATTGGGGCAAGGAAGGGCTGGTCTTGGCCTTAAGGCTTTCTGTGATGTGGGCATGGGTGCGTGTGTGCACATGTGCATTATTTTCTCCAGCCTTGGAGATCCTTTTCATTCAGTGAGGGAAATCTTTTGTGGTGAGTTTTTTGACTGGGTAGAGAAGGACATGGGCCATGTGTTCTTGCTTTGGATGCCTTTATCTCTTGCTCATTATTTTGCCAGTTTTAGGGCAGCAACCTAGTTCTGTATATAGACCTTAGAAGAGATGGTTGCTCTCCACCAGCCCCATTCATTTTCACTTAAATGTGTGTGTAACGAGGCTGACTCCAGAACACCATGGACAATAAGGTCAGCATGGTGCAGGCCACAAAGCACAAAGCCCCTCCAGGGTGGACTGGCTCCTTCCATGCAAAGCCTGGCAGGGATGGGTTTTTTCACCACCTTGAAGACCAGCACACGATTCTGCCTCCAGTTTGATTATTTTTGTTGTTTAAATCCAAGTGTAGCAATCAGGTAAGTAACTAAAGACTGGCAATCACCCACGTTTTTCACCTATGGAATTATTTTACCCCATATTAGTGGCAAAAATAGCCACCAAGATGTTGGTGAATATATTTCAAATTGGATAGTATTCTAATGCATTTGTTTATATCCAATTTGTTCCTGAAAGTATTTTAAAAATTTATAAGATACTTTGCCTATTTCCAGCAGGTTTACTTTTATGGCAGTATTACTATATCATCACAGCAGTCACGAATAGAAAAAGGCCTTGCATTTATTAACAGTTTGCATGATGTGAACTTGTAAACACATAGCTGCCTCCCACTGTGCAGAGATTTCTCTGTGGATGGCATGGATGGAACCATCAGCTGATTGTAAATATGCAAGCTGACTGCCGCCGGCCCAGGGCCTGGCAGGCAACAGGCACGAACTGGGTGTTGTAGGAGTTGGAAAGGAAATGGTGAGTGGAAAGGTGGGCTTAAAGTTTTACAGCCAGGTGGGAGATTTCCCTGAGCTTCTCAACTTTCTGATTGAAGATTCTGTCTGTAACAGAGATCAGAGGGTTAAATGCTGGCGGAATGCTCAGCAATCTTGCAAATTGACCTAAGAGTGATGGACAAATTCTGTTGGGGTATGTGGGGACCAGCACAGGGGGAAGACCTCCCAGCGGACACACACTCAAATTTCAGGTTAGAAAACCCGCGCCTTCCCAAACTCTGCTCCACAGAATGAGCCAACACGACTACGCCCTGGAGTCACACACATGGTGGGGTTTGGACCTGCAGGGAAATGGACCCACCTGGGGCTCACACCAGGCACCTGTGTCTCTATGTCAGGGTGCTATGGGCCAGCCTTGCGGAGTCGCCCTGTGCAGGTGAAGCCTCCCCCGGGGGTTGTGGTGCACCCACTGTGCTCCTGAAGGCCTATTGCGGATAGACAGAGGCCACACTGGTACCTCTCAGTGGCTTTCTGTGTTCACGGCCTGCAGGTGCC
>NW_022437056.1:145064-162391 GCF_009761245.1 Sapajus apella
TGGTGGTGCGTGCCTGTAATCCCAGCTACTCAGGAGGCTGAGGCAGGAGAACTGCCTGAACCCAGGAGGCGGAAGTTGTGGTGAGCCGAGATCACGCCATTGCACTCCAGCCTGGGTAACAAGAGCGAAACTCCGTCTCAAAAAAAAAAAAAAGAGCTTAAGCTCATTGCAACTTACTCCTTAATTTCCACCTCTTATTACACTATATCCTCCTATTTTTATGTATTTTCTTTCTTCCAGGGGGCCTTTACCTTGAAATTAAATGGTATAGAAATAAGCTGTATTATCTTACATAAGATATGCCTGTAAGTTGATATTACGTGTTCACATTACAACCAGGGAAGCCCCTTCGTTCCTGGCACAGCCAGCCCGTGTGAACATGAAGCTCACTGCTGACTTCGGCCGTGGCCACTGTTTGCTTACGTGTATTTGTTGCACGATGACTTTAAAACCTAATGTCTCAAGACTGATGCATGGGCTGTGAATTCTGGTTACCTTGTATGGCTAGAGAGCCATAGCTGCTCCCAGTCTCTCCCAGGGCTCTCAGATGGATTTGAGGTGCACGTGGCCCCTGCACTTTCTGAACGGCCTTCTCCTCTCCTACGCGGTGAAACCGACTGGGAGTGGGGCTGTCGAGACGTTCCTGCTACTGTGATCAGTCATTGCCAGGGCCATGAAGCAGGTGCCGGTCGAGCTAGGCACTGGGTTCAGCCCTTCTTTTGAAGTATTTATTTAAGTTTTCAATTTTAATTGACAAAAATATATTATTTGTGGTATAGAATATGATGCTTTGAAATATGAATACCTTGTGGAATAGCTGAATGAAGCTAATTAACATATGCATGACTTCACTTTTTTGGGGTGATAACAATGAAACGTATTCTCTGTGATTTTCAAGAATATGCTGCGTTTCTGTGAACTGCAGTCACCATGATGAGCAATAGCGCTGTTCCACGTGCTCCTCCTGCCTGCCTGAAATCTCGCACCTTCGTCCAGCCCCTCCTGTCTGCTCCCAGCCCCGCCCTTGGCAGCTGCCCTTTGGCCCCACTCCCATGAGTTTGGGTGTCTTGTATTCTTCATGTCGGTGACATCTCGGGTTGCTTGGCTTTATGTATCCGGCTGATACCGCTTAGTGCCATGTGTTCAGGGTTCATCCATGCTGCTGCAGACAGCAGGGTTTGATTCTTGTTTAAGGCTGAACATATGCCACTGTGCCCAGAAACCACCCCATTAGCAGTGTGTCTGCTGGGGGACGCTTAGGCTGATTCCCTGGCACATCTGTTCCTGTGAAGGATCTCATGGACGCCTCACGCCACCTGGTCCCACATGGTTGGCGCTGTCTGCACCTGAGACCCCTGGACAGCATTTGGGTGGGGAGTCCTGTGGGCAGACTGCAGCACCTTGGCCTCCAGAGCCTTTGCACTGAGCACCCCACAGCCTGCCCTGCCAGAGGAGCTGCTGTAGGGACGTTCTCAGTAATTTAAGGTCTTTGCTGAGAGCCTGATGGGAAGGAAATCATGGTGTCCAAAGCCTCTGGTGAAATTTCTCCTGGAATTATGGGAGCAAATCCACATGGTGTGACATTCAAGTCAACCCAACAAATGTGTGCTGAGATGCTGTGGTGTACCGAGGGCAGTTTTGAAGTTGTGGGAAATTAGGTAACTTGAGTGAGACACAGTCCCTACCCTTGAGGGGCAGGGTGGTTTTAAAAAAAGAAAATGAGGGAGGCCACGCCTTGTTCTCAGCCAGGCCCAGGAGGAGCTCGGCTGCTGGGAAGTTCCACACGGAGGCTCTCGTGATTTTGAGAGTGAACCTGCAAGAGACGAGCAGACGCTGGCAGTGCTGAGTGCCGCTGTGTGGAGGGAGCTTGAATGCCTGGCAGCCAGTCAGTGCTCGGTTGGCAGCCAACCTCCGTGAGGGCTCCGTGCCTGCCATGTCCAGGCAGAGCTGGAGGCTCCTCCTGCCCCAGGTGGGCTGCAGGTGGGAGGATGGCAGAGCTTCCTCAGTCTCCCTTTCTGGATCACCCATGCCCCAGCTAGGGAGGACAGCAGAGCTTCCTCAGACCCCTTTACGGGTTAACCAGGCTCCAGGTGGGGAGGACCTCAGCCCCCTTCCCGGGTCATCCAGGGCTCCCTCTGGGTCACTTCTTGTGGTGTGAAGAAATTTTCCATCACATGGAGGGTCCAGGAAGCCCTCAAGCACCCACCCCTGCTTATACTGCAGGGAAGATTCTGGAAACAGTCCTTGCTACAGGAACATGTTGGTGCTGCTGCTTTGGGAAACCACACCTGACCACAGGCTGTTCCCCGAACTACCTCAGGTTTCCTGGGCGGCTGTGGAGAGTCACATGCCTAATGAGCTTCATGAGGCCTGAAGTTTGAAGCCCTCTGCTTCCTACACAAGTCTCTTATTGTTATCTCTGGCTTCAGGTCACCCCTGTGAGATGCATGTGCCCTTGATTTTTGGGGGCTGCTTCTGCTCTTGGTGCTCACACTTTGCTGTTGAGACCCCCAGGCGTTTGCTTGTCACCCAGCAATGCTGACGGTAAGGGCTGCCCCACCTGGGTGCACAGGGCTACACCCCCTCCGCTCTCCCAGCCTTCCTCATGGCCTGCTTTCCTGAGAAGCTCAAACACGCTTTGTTCATTTCAGAGGCGTCCACCCCAGCCGGAGTGCTCAAGCTCTGTCCAGGCCCCTGGTGTCCTCATTGCTGTAACGGGTGGGGATGAGAGTGCCCGTGGTCGCAAAGGTGTAAGAACAGTGAACACTCAATGAGAGTGTGGGGAAGGCACCCCACGGTCATCCCAGCCGGGACTGGGGCTGCAGTTGTCCAGGACAGGCCTGCTCGCTCTGGCTCCTGCCAGCCAAGCACCCAGTTAGAACCAGCTTTGCTGCACCGTCACGAGGAGAGCCTAAGGTCAGGGCTGTCTGCCAGGCACGGAGGCCTGGTCAGGTGCACACAGCCATTGGCAGCTCAGTATAGAGCTGGAGACAGAGATGTCTGTGTTATCGATGAGAACGTGGTGAAGTGATTTTAAATGGGGAAACACAGGCCACACAGTGAACCAGGACAGAAAAGTGTTTTCAAAAAGCCCTACTGAGAAAGTGATTGTTTCTCTATTTGGAAAAATGCTTGCTACATATCCAGGTATTCGGCACCTTCCGAAATACAGCCTTTTAAAAACATATAAGTCTTAACAGTGATTCACTCGTAAAACATACAGTTCTTATGTATAAATTTCTGGAGAATTATTTTAAAATTATCTTCTAGAGGATTCTCTTCTTTTTTGTTTATGGACATCTTACCAGGGGCTAGGGGCGTTTGTTGTGCGTCAGAACGTTTGTTTAATTTTAGTTACGCAAACGGCCCCATTAACATCGTCGCTCACCCAGGAGCTGACCACTGTGTGGCCTGGTCCCCGGAATGTGTGACCTGCCCCAAGGCTTTGAAGGGATAGATTCTTTCTATGAAAAAGCTTTCAAATCAGGGTCATCTGTCTTAACCGAAGTTCGTAGCATTTCTGATTCTCCCATAAAGTACAAGAATGTTTTCTTCCAGCTTAATTAGTATTGACTTCCACATCTGGATTTTCACACTGGGCAGCTATGGGGAAGCTTGAGTTCATGAGCAGAGTTCAGCCTCTCTGCAAATAGCCATGACGTAGAGAAAATGAAATTGAGGTTGCAGCCGGGAAACCTGGTTCACAACTTAGGCATCACCAGTGTCGAGGGCCTGTCACACTTTTCTTGATCCCCTTGACCGCTTGTTGCATTGATGGTCACTTGTGAAGACCCTACTCCCATGTTATGTTTTGTTTTGGTAAATTATTCTTCAGTTCTTTTGTTTGTTTGTTTGTTTGTTTGTTTTTGAGATGGAGTCTCGCTCTGTCACCCAGGCTTGGCATGATCTGGGCTCATTGCAACCTTTGCCTCCCAGGTTCAAGAGATTCTTCTGCCTCAGCCTCCTGAGTAGCTGGGATTATAGACACACTCCACTATGCCTGGCTAATTTTTGTCTTTTTAATAGAGACAGAGTTTCACCATGTTGGCCAGGCTGGTCTCAATCTCTTGACCTCGTGATCCACCACGCCCCTCAGCCTCCCAAAGTGCTGGGATTACTGGCATAAACCACTGCGCCTGGCCTATCCTCCGGTTCTTTTATAAGTAGGCCACGTTTCACTGTGTGTGTGTGTGTGTGTAAATGCATCCGCATAGAGAAAAGCCTTTGTGTGCACACACTGCCCTGACAACTGTTTCCTGAGCACCATAAAATTCTCCTCTTTGGAGTGTGCCTCTTTTTCCCCATCCCCAGGCATCAGCACAGGAGCTAACAAGGGGGAGAAGCCGGATGGATGTGTGAGGTTAGTGCTGAGTGAGTGAACGCGGCAGTGATGAGAACACAGAGCTTCCCGTGCCCCCGAAAGGAAATGTTCACGCGTTCACCTTTCGAGCCTGAGCTGGAGGAAGACTAAGACTCTCACACAGGCCCTCCGGTGTGGTGCTGGGCCATGCTGCAGCCGGAAGGAGCAATTTCCTTGGCCATGCCAGCTCCTCACCCCATTAATGAGCCGCACATCGCTCAGAGAAGGAAAAGGCCTTTTGTCAGCTTCAAGTTTGTGACCAGAAAGCAGCCCAGAAAAACCTCCCTATCATTCTGAAATGACAACTGCAGCTTCGCTGTGGGGTGTCACACACACCATCAGACAGCCGCCCAGACCTGCGCCCTGGGTGTGCAGAGGGAGCATAGGTGCCAGCTGCCTCCCGCCCACCTCTGTAACTGCAGATGTAGCCGGATCCTGTGATCCGGAAGGGTGAGTGTCCCCCAGAGCTCGGGGGAAGGGGCTGCAACCACTCACAACTCAGGAGGGTGAGGTCCGGGCAGCAGGTATAGGTTACAGGTGAGAGTGTGTGCTCTGCAGACAGGCAGACCCACACAGGGAAGGAGAGAGAGGCCAAGCAGCTGAAGCCCAGCTCTACCGCATGCCCACGGGTCAGGCAGGCTCCTCATGTTGCGCGTGTCTGGGTGGACGGGAAGATGTCCTCTGGCAAGACAGTGCCTGAAGGAAGCTTCCCCTTCCCGTTGGAGTGAGCCCTGCAGGGGGAATGGCCACCTCCCTTGCAGCTGGGCCTTGTTCCTGGCTGGGGATTAGGAGCTGTACCCTCATGCCTACCTGCACAGGCACACAGGGAAGGGTGGCAGCGGGCACGTGTGCCCAGGACTGGGGTACATGCAGACCGTACCTGGCAAGGGCTGCACCTGTTTTGATGAGTCCTCAGAGTTGAGTTTCAGTTGCTCCTTAAAACAGCACAGGTCACGTGGCAGAATAAAGGCGAAGTTCCAGACTTTCAGACTGCTCAGCTTAGAAAGGTTCTAGGTCATCTGAAATAATTAAAGAATATTTACACACTCACATACCACCAATAACAGCAACAGTCATCTAAATTACTCAAGAGAAACCTGGGATATTGAGTCATTGTACAGAAATGAAATTTTAATATCTTCGCTCTCAGTGGGAATAATTGGAAGTATGGCTGAGTAGGTATGGTTTAAGACTCTGCTTCACTGAACAAGTATCTTTTGCAGTATTTGAGCATGTTAAGCTTCTCCCTTGTGATATATTTTGGCTATTAATATATGTAGCAGTTTCTTTTTTTTTCATACTTGGTAGAAAAATAGATTCCAGGACTAGGGAAGAGAAGTGAGCATTCATCACAAATTAGGGGACATGTTAAAACACTGGCTAAAAGTGGGGTAAGAGGACACAGTGAAGGCACACGCACGGCAGCCAGTGAAGCTTGTGTGTATGTCTGGATTGCAGACAGCTGCCTCCAGGCCTCTAGTTCAGGAGACTCAGCAGTTGGCTTCAGAAATGTAGTGACATCAGGAAACACCATCTTCCCGACCCATACTCGTGCCAGCCAGATGAGCGCTAGAAAGTGGATTCTGTCCTTTCAGTGCAAATCCTACTTTCTGGTGGAGAGTCTCAGTGGTGTTTGTACTCGATGGCCCTCACTCAGTGGAACGTTTGTATCTAGGGCTCTTTAGTGTGAGAACTCTCACATGACGAAAGGTGTAGGAAGACACTTAAAGAATGATTATTTTCAGATCAGTGAAGGGGAAAAAATAAGACTTAGAAAACCTGGAGTCCTCTGCTGTGTTGCTTGCTGGACAGCATGATGTCCGCACCAGCCCCCGGCCCCCGCATGAAGACACAGCCGTGAGGTGGGAGGACCCCCAGGAGACTGGTTCTCAGCAGGGCTCAGCCTGTGCATCGCTGGGGGTCCCGTCTCATGGAAAAGTGTGGGGAGGTTGGGAGGGTCCTGGGAACAGGACAAGGATGACTGTACAGGGAGGCAGTGGGTGGACGTGGACGCGAGGGACTGGGGTGTGGGGGCTGGGAGCAGACCCCAGTGTGGGCCTGTGTGGGAGGCCGGCTTCCCTGCCTTGTCCTCAGACTCAGTGCTGGGTGTTAGCCTCCTCCCAGGACAGCTTAGTGTCCTTCCCTCGCCTGCCCCTCTCCAGCAAGGCCTCCTTCGCCCTCTCCAGCCTCTCGCCCTGGGCCTCTGCCTGTTCTTTTCTCATTGAGCTCAGCCCCACGGCCCCGGCTCCTAATTCATCTTCAGCGCTTGTTAAAACTGTGTTTTCCGATTTATTTCCTCAAGGACAGTCACTAGCAGTTGTTCTGAAATGATTCATGGTGTTTCCATTCACACTGCGATGCTTATTCATCATAAACCGTCCATCTGGCCTCTTGTCCCCCCGAGGCCGGAGCGCCTGGATGTTGATTGTTCTCTGGTCTGACTCGCTGGCTCCTCAGCCGCTGACCCCTTGGACCTCCGGAAAGAGCCGCCCGCCTGCACTTCCCACCTCCCACGTCCCTTGGCGCCACCAAAGTGTCACTTTCATTGGATGGCAAATTGCAAATGTTGGTTTGACAAAGCCTCAGGGAAGTGCAGAGCCCTTGACCTTCAAAGCTTTAGAGACACATTGAAATGAGGGAGCCTCGATCTGGATTTCTGGAGCTTTATGTTGATAACACAGGTAATAGGCTTGCTGGATGGAAGCTTGGGAAAGACTCCAATAATAGAGAGCAGTGGCTTTGACTCTGTTTCCTGTTCACGCGTGTTGGTTTGGTGTCAGGTGACACACCCGCTGCTGGCTCCTATGCACGGTTTCTCCATGCACCCGCTGGCCTGGAGAGACTCAGCTCAAGTAACAAGTTTTGCACGCAGGGCACTGAGCTAAGCCTTAGGGAGAGAAGGCACAGTCATCTCCCTGGACCCTGTTGGACCCACACCTAAAGGTATGTGTGGCGCAAGGGGCCCGGCAGGTGCTAAGATCCCAGAGACCAGCACCAGGGAGGCTGCTCCCCATTCCTGAGGCCTGGAGCTGTGGGAGGAAGAGGAGGATGCCACAGAGCCCTGTGAGGCTGCAGCCACTGAGGAGGGAGCCCTGTGTCCATCAGGGTTCTCGAGAGAAGCAGAACCAGGGGCGCATGCACGTGTGTGATTATGGAGGCTGGCATACCACAGAGCCAATGTCCCCACCGAGGTGTGAGGCTGGCAGTGGCTGTTGAACCAGCAGGAGCTGCTGCTCCTGCTCAGAGGTTGTGGGGCAGGGGACTCCCCCTTCCTCGGGCAGGGCTGGCCTTTTGTTCCCTTCAGGGCTTCAGGGCTTGGATGAAGACACCGAGCGGAGCTGGAAGGGGAGGAAGATTCTCCCGATGCTTCCAAAAGGAAGCCTGGTCCCGGGGCCTGTGTGTTCAGCCCAGGGAGGCCCCTTTGGATGTCGCATCTCTTGGCCAATGTAAATTGCTTTAGACACCCACTGTGTGGTCATTGGCGTGGCAGAGGTGGACACAAGGGCAGCTGGCACAGGGATTTACACATGACATGTGGAGCTCCTGGCTCAGTGCCTGTTCCTCAGATGCCTGTGACGTGGCCTGGGCTGTGGAACCCAGTGAACGGAGCTTGAGTGACCCATAGTGCGTTTCCCTGTGGGAAACTTGCATGCTGTGCCCCCTCAGCACCAGACAGCATCTGCAGACACACGGGTGCCTGTGTGTACGTACGTGTGTGTGGTGTGTGTGTGTCTGCATCTGGTGTGTATGTGCATGTATGCATGTGTGCACATGTGTACAGTATATGTGTATCTGTACAAGTGTGTGTGCACGTGTATGGTATATATGTATATCTGCGTGCATGTGTGTATATGTGTACACGTGTGTACATATATGGATGTGTATGCATGTGTACAGTATGTGTGTATGTGTGCATGCATGTGCACGCATGTGTAACACCTGTGTCGGTGTGTCTGTATGCATGTGTACTGTGTATATATGTTTGCATTGTGGATCTGTGTCTGTGTGTGTCTCTGTGTGTATGCAGTGGAAGTGAGGCCTGAGCCAGGGTCAGGAACAGCTCCTCTTGGCAGCTGTTGTGCTGTGCAGTGGACGTCCGTGCCATTGTGGGGCACACGTGAGCCCTCAAGACAGTGGCTGAGGACGTGTAGTCTGGATCTGAATTTGGGTTTCTTATAATGGGGAATCATTACCTTTTCTGTAGGAAGGAGATGTCAGGCATACAAAAACATGCTTTAAGAAATGTATTCCAAGTTCATTAGCAAATGCGTAGGAATTCCCCAGGACATGGGAAGTGTGCGGGTGCCACAGGGGCGGTAGCACGGGACAGTCACAGGTGGAGGCTCTGGGGATGGGGGCCAGGCTGTGCCCCCTTCAGCTCTCACAGTCAAGGCTGCAAGTGGGGACCAGAACCCCTTTCCCACCCTGACGCTTCCTCCTCGGTCTCCTTTGCACCTGTGAGATCCAGAGGACTCTGCATTCACCTCGAGTCCACCGGAATGATCATCGCTCAAGCCCCTGAACACACCTGATCAGATGCAGCTCCAAGGGAAAAGCACCCATGCCTTGTCTGAGCCTTTAATCAGCCCCTGCCCACCCACCATTCATGCTTCTTCAAGACGCACGCATTTTTCACGGATGGGGTGAGCGTGAGTGCTCCCAGGAAGCTGTGCGACCTCGCAGTTTCTGTTCACTCCAGAGATTCCAGAGTTCTCTCCTCACCCCATCCTTCCAACAGGCTTCCACATACATGTCCATGTTGTCCTGGAAGCCACTCTCGGGATCTCCTGAGTGGGCTGTGTGGCTGTTCATGTTAGGGGTTTGTTTGTTTGACTGAAGTCTGTTATTATTAACATACATTAATTATCCTCAAAGAAGTAAATGGTGTTCATTCCTGGTCTGGGTGCCCCTCAACAGATTCTGGCAGGGGCAGTGCAATCCCTTTTTTGGTAGGACAGGGTCCCCTTGGTCCAGGGCAAGAAGATGGTCCCTCCCCACCTAAGCACCTCAGGTCTGTAGGAGGCTGGAGGGGAAGGTCAGGAGCCCCGATCCTGTTCACTGGTGGAATCTTTGGCGAGATGGAAAGTCAGGAGTCCCGGTCCTGTTCACGCGTGGCCTCTGGTGTGGTGGAAAGTCAGGAGCCCCAGTCTGTTCACATGTGGCCTCTTTGGTGAGAGGGAAAGTCAGGAGCCCCAGTCTGTTCACATGTGGCCTCTTTGGTGAGAGGGAAAGTCAGGAGTCCCAGTCTGTTCACGGGTGGCCTCTTTGGTGAGAGGGAAAGTCAGGAGTCCCAGTCTCTTCACGGGCGGCCTCTTTGGTGAGAGGGAAAGTCAGGAGCCCCGGTCCTGTTCACAGGTGGAATCTTTGGTGAGATGGCCTTTCTCTTCTGTAAGTGGAACTTAGCTTGAAGGTATTTACTCTTTGAGTAGATTTCAGGCAAATATGGGACTCATAGTCCACCCCAGCCCACAGATGGCTGGAGATGAACCACTCACAGTCTTCCCAGCCCACAGATGGCTGGAGCTGTGGAGTGCCCAGTGGTGTGTGGCCAAGAGACTCTGGTGCTCAAACACCCGAACATCCACCAGCACATACTTGTACATGCCATTCCCACAGCATCTTCCATTCCAACTCCTTCGTGACCCACCAAGATGCTCACAGTAACATCATCTTGTGTGCAGAGGGGTGAACAGATTGTAAACACTCAGGGATACCCTGGCTGAGATGGCTGACTCAACTTCCAGCTTGATTTACTGACGCAATCCCCAAGGTCACCCTTCACTTCTGTTCCCCTGCATTGCCCAGGCTGTACCCAAACTCCAGGGCTGAAGTGATCCTCCTGCTTCAGCCTCCCAAGTGGCTGTGATCACAGACACATGTCATTGCATTCGCTGCCCTTTATTGTTGAAGGGAAAAAGATCTACTTGGGATTTTATGTATTCTCATGTTGAGTGACGTCTCCCTAGGACTCCATGAATTTTGAGTCACAGCACAACATTCTCCCTCCCCCATCACAAGGACTGCATTCGGAAATGAGAGGCTGAAAACCTCTGAATTCCACACTCCGGCCACCTGCTACCTGCACCGTCCCCCACCACCCGCCCCCAGGAGAGGCTTGTTCACGCACCTTTGGTCCCAGCGGCAGCTCCTGGCTTCTTGCTGTTGCAGAAACAGCTCCCAGGGTTCCTCCGAACAGCAGACCTTGCCAGCCATCTGGGAATTAATCGGTGGCTACAGAGGTCCTCCTGTCAACTGCCCAGACTCTCACCCAAGCCCTTTGAGGCTGTGACATTGTGCATTTCTAGAGCCTTTTCAGGAAGAGTCTGCACTTCCGGTCTCACTACTTTCTCAAAGAGCCGAGACCCTGAGGACCAGGCTGCCTGTTTCCCCTCACCGCTCATGGTTGGACACAGCTCCGTAACATCAGCTGTAAAACTATCCCTTTACTCAGGCAGATTGACTCTTAACCCACAGTTAAAAACATAAAAATAAAATGGTTTTCTCTTAGGAGAGGGAAAAACGCGATGGACCTTTCCAGCATAAGGGACATCAGATGCAGAAATTCCCGTCAGTGCCTTCCTTGATGGACAGGGAACACATGAAATCCAACACAGATTTCCTGTGATGCAGACTGGCCCTAATGACTGCAATTACCGTTCCGTTTAACAAACAAATGGCTGGACGTTACAATGGAGCTATCAGCCCCACTGAATCCATCCTGCTGGAGACCATGCTCATCTGTTGCTCCCGTGCCGTTCCGGGCAAACAGACTTGTGGGCTCTGGGACCAAGTCCAAGCTCCAGCAAGGGCCGGCGTTCAAGGCCATTTGTAATTTAGTTCAGCCTCATAAATCTACACTTATGTCTCTTTCCACTCTACTGCCCTTAAGAAGCTCTTATTCACATTTCCGTTCCCTCTACCTTGCTTTCTCCTCTCCCACTGCCTCATGCGTCTCCATCCCTCCCATATTTCCAGGCACATGTCAAGGACCTCACCCTAAGGATGGGGAAACGGGCACTGAGGGAGCTTTCAATCAGCCAACGTGCAGTTCCCGCCTGTCTCTGCTGTCCTTTGGGCCTCAAAATTACCTGTAGAAACTATCACATGTGTATATAGACATCATATAGACAAATGCACACATATGTCAGGAGAGTAACCCCCTATTCCAAGCACTCTTGGAATGTTTGAACATGTTATTAGTGAGTCATTTTTATAATAAAAGGAAAACATCAAAAGATGTTTTTCCAGGAATTGGTCATAAGTGAGCTTATTCTGCACAGCTGTGAGTGTCTGACTTGTCTGTATCCTGAGTTGTCACAGCTCGTGGAGATATTAGGACTGTTCTGGCAGAAGCCACTCAGAACCCGCCCCCTCCAGGCAGGCCCTACCCCCTTCTAATCCCACCTGCCCCATGAAAAACAGTGTGTCATCAACAGTGCCTGACCACTTTCAACCGGAGAAATTTTATCTTTTTGGCAACTCAAATAACGTCACTTTCATAATCTCCCAGATTCAGTGTCTGTCGTGGTGCTTAGTGACCCATTTGGCCCTGAGCCTTCCAGCCCCTGAGCTTAGGAGCCTGTGATGGACCTGATCCCTGGGAGGTTGTGGACCAGGCCTTGCTTGGTGTTGAGTGGTGGCCAGATTTACATGTCATCATCCCCCAGGGTCCAGGCCAGGCTGTGTGGAGTGGGCTCTGCTGGGCATGTGACGAAGGTCCCATCCTTCCAGGGCTCAGGTGGCCTTCGTGGAGTGGGCGTCTTGGGGCAGGCTGATGCTGGAAGCATGGGAGGGATTCAGCTGATGACAGGACAGGAGGAGGTTCAGTTTGGCTAGAAGGGCATGTGTGCGGGGCCAGATGAAACCAGCACAGTGTCTAAGAAACTGGATGTAGCCTGCAGCAGGGGAGCTTAAGAAGCCATGCAGGCCAAGCACATTAAAGAGTTTCCGTGTTGCTTCAAGAGCAGCAGGAGTGTGGGGGGAGTCGGGGAGGTGGGGGCTCAAGCCCTGAGCCGGGGCAGGCGGCTCTGCCGAAACATAGAATGCCCACAGCAAGCACAGCACAGGCCCCATGTGTGGGGAATGTGTGGAGAAGCTTCTCTGGCAGGTGGGGTGTGGCATGGGGCTCCCTCTGGGACACATTTCCCTCTTGCAATGGCTGCTGCCTTAAGAATATTTCAGAAGTGAGTCTGGGGCCACTTGAGGCTAAAGAAGGGAAACTGGTGAAACTGACACCCCCTCCCTCACATCCTGATTCTGATGGTGGCTCCCCTGCAGTCCCGGGCCCCTTCCTGCAGCTCCCCTGGGCGCAGCGTGGACGGTGTTCGCATCTGGGACACTTGGTAAGGTCACTGCCCAGTGGCTTCCCCTCCCTTCCGGAACCCCTGCCGGTCCCTCTCAGCACACTGCCCTTCCGCCCAGCAATCAATGCCATTTTCCATTAGGTTCAAGGACAGATCCTCCCCCACATCCAGTGACGCAGCGGCTGTCTTTAAAGGACAGGAGCCGACGCCAGGGCGGACCTGGGGGGATCGGCTCTTCCGCCAGCCTTGGGCACGTGCAGATCAAGTGAGGATGAGCTGTGGTTTGAGCACACTTCCAAGCTTATTTTGAACAACCTGCCATGATTTTGCACCATGATCTCGTGTGAACAGCCTGCGTTCAGCACAGCGTTCTCAGGAGCAGCCGACCCGCAGGTCCTCCCATCACTCGTCACAGCTGTCGCTGCCCAAGTAAAATCCACCTTCCTTTATGGGAAAGACATGGTGGCCACGAGGACGCTGTTGATAGTGGGTCTTACCCACTGGAGCCTGTGAGGGCGTTTACAGCGGGGTGAACACGACCAGCCAGCGATATGGTTTCTCCGTAAGATAGGCACACAGAAAAATAGCACGGAAGGCTCTTTGGGTGCAGCAAAAAAGGTTTTGCTTTTTAACCTGGAGCTGTTGGATTTTTAATTAAACCCAGAATTCATTAAAAAGTCCCCAACGATGATATAAAGTACCTGCATTATATCCAAAGTTTCTGTTTGTAAAATACATAAACAGCTTATGTGCGGTGTTGCCACCCTGCCATCATATCTGTTAATCAGTAATCATTTGCAGGGTAGGTAGCTCACGCCTGGATTCCCAGCACTTTGGGAGGCTGAGGCAGGTGGATCACCTGAGTTAAGGAATTTGAGACCAGCCTGACCCACATAGTGAAACCCCATCTCTACTAAAAATATAAAATTAGCCAGGCATGGTGATGCACGCCTGTAATCCCAGCTACTCGGGAGGCTGAGGCAGGAGAATTGCTTGAACCTGGGAGGCAGAGGTTGTGGTGAGCCGAGGTTGTGCCACTGCACTCCAGCCCGGGCGACAGAGGGAGACTGCATCTCAGTCGTCGTCATCCTGGTCCTCATTTGTCTCCGTTGCTCTCAGTGCTCAGAGTGCTCCAGGCCACCGTTGTCGGGACGCAGGTCTGACTGGTGCTGCAGGAACGGGTAGCTCTTGGTTCTGCATTCTGCACCTGATTGACAGCCCAAAAGCACAGAGCAGAGCAAGCACACAATTATTTTCCGAAGAAATGAAAACATTTACACCTGGGGAGGTGCAGTGACTCCGAGAATACATAGAAACAGAAATGAAATAACAAGAAAAGAGCGAAATCCCCACATTCCCAAGGGCCTCATGTTTATGATCTGTGGTCTTGCCCTTTGGGTACCTGGAATCTCACCAGCGAAAGAAGGGATTGGACTTTCAGTTCTAAGGGAAGATAACACTAGAAACGTTTGCTCGGTCTCTGAAGGTAGACAAGAGGGCCTCCTTCTTCTCATGCTGAGACCCATGGAGCATGAAGAGAGACTCCAGGTTATGGCCCAGACGGTGCCATCCTTCCAGTTTTTAAAAAGTGTTCATTTGGTCGAGATCTATTTGGTGTCTAGTTAGGATGAACCAGACATTTTTGAGCCATGGAGCACTGTCCATAATGAGATGCGATCCATGATATCTTTGTGCTCACATGCTTTGCATTTTGGTGGGGAGAGAGAGACGTATTAACAAACTGCAGTCTAGAATGAGGAGGCAGACGTGACCATCAAGAAAGGCTGCCTGGAGGAAGTGACTTAGATCTGGGTTGTGAGGGACTGTTGCTGGGAAATGCATCACCCCTGGTGTGATTAAGAAAACTTCTTATATCTTAATTTTTCCAGTACCTTTTGCCAAGACCTCCCTCCCTCTCTTCCATGATTAGAACTTTAATTGGATTAATTTTTTTACATTCATGTTTCTTAATAAGAATGGCATGTATAATATTTACTTTTCTTCTCAAAAACATCACATATCTCTTAGTTTATACAACTCTTCATTTATAAACATTGAAAAAATGTAGTGCTATCACAAACATCTCTTATGAGGCTTATTCTATTTATTATATGCTATTGTTCCTCCTATGGCGGAGATTTTCTAGTTACAGCTGTAGGTTGTCTTATATGAGAATTTGGGTGGCTATGGAATGGTGGGCAGTCAACACCTTAGCACACTGCCCACTCTTTCAAAGTCTCCTGGTTTTCCTAGAAAGAGGAGCACATCGTCCGCCGGTCGTGACCCTGCTTCTTGCCGTTGGCAGCGGTTATCCGCTGTCTTTCCAGTGTCACGCTCACGGTCTCATCTCTGGCTTTCCTGGGATTGGATCTGCAAAGTCAACCACAGGCTCCATGATGTTCGTTGTTTAAGAAACTCAGGAGACCCACATTTGTTTGATTTTACTAAAATTTTGTTCAAGTTTTGAAATGAAAATGTCTTCAAATACGTTTCCACTATGTATTGCAGTGATAATCGAGTATGTCTCTATTAATTTATGGTAGCAAATATTGATTTCCTAATATTACATCATCCTGAATATCCCAGAGTAAGTCCTCACTGTACTCACCATCCTGGTCACATGATAATGTTAACTATTGCTGAATTTATATCACCTGTGTCTCAGTGAGGAATTTCCACCTGTCTTCATAAAATTGCTGGGTAGATTTTCTGTGGCATCTTGCTCAGATGTTGACAGCAGGGGCAAGTGGGGTTCATGCACTAATTAGGGAGCTTCCCTTCTTTCTTCAGGCTCCAATCCAGGTTAAATGGTGCAGGGATTACATCCCCTCTAATATTCCAGGGCCCTTTCCCATCAGGATGCCAGGGACCCAGAGCTTTCCGTGAGGAGCTTTCTGGACACCAGCATCCGTCTTTCCGGTGGCTCCCACGGCCGTCGTGCGGGCTGCACCACTGCCTCCTCAGCCGATCTGGCTGTCCCTGCTTGCCTTGAAGATGATCACAGAGCAGACTCCGCCCTGTCACTGGTGTCCTCACTCCTGTTGCTGCACCAGTTCCTTTTCCACATTGAGCTCAGGGTGACCGTGCTCAGCTTTGAGAGGCCACCTTTGCTGTAGCATCCGTTCAGAGCCCCGGCCATGGCCTCAGAGCCTCCCTTGTCCACGGCTACTTGTCCTCACCTGCGTGTGGTTCCCAGGCTCCTCCCAGGGTGGAGCCCCCCAGGGGGCCCTGGTTCTTCCCGCACTTTCTCCCAACGCCCTTCCCACCCCACCTCATTCCCTGCCAGGCCTCCCAGAACTGCCACCCGGCAGGATCCTTCTATTCTTCGAGCCTCGTTTTAAATGACCCTCTTCAGCAGCACCTCTCCCAGCCAACCCAGGAACTGCTGTCAAAACCACAGCCCCAGGAGAAAAGCTCAGTACCTGCGGCCTGCCACTCAGGCAATAACGTTTTCCATGACCAGCCCTGGTGCCTTTGAGAGGGAACAGCTTCCGTTGCTGATCACAGAAGGGCAACTCATAGATTGGGACTGCAGACAGCCAGCTGTTTGGTGGCTTCAAATATCAGCTATGATTATTACCCCCACTTGACTCAGGAGACACTGAGTCACAGGGCAGTGGCCACAGTAAGACCGTTGCCCAGAAAGTCAGATCCCAGGAGCCCGGTTATCCTCTCACATGGCCTTCTCCTCATTTATCCTGTGGCCTCTGTCAATTAATTGGTCGTTTGTCTGCTTCTTCCCTAGTGTCTGTGTTTTCAGCCAGGCTCTGAGGTCTTTGTTAACAAGACCAGCGTCTTTATTCCCTGCACTGCACCTAGTTCTCAGCACAGACACAGCAGGCTTGCCTTAAATCTATGTAGAGTGAACGAATGTATAAATATTTGCTATTGTTACTGCTATCAAGATTTTGTAATTAGCCTTGACTTACACGTAACATGCTCTCATGAATTAAAGGCCATCTGTTGCTGCTATTGTATTTTCCACGTATGTGGCCATAACCTGAACATAACTGGGACAGGGGCCTCCCTCCTCCAGCTCAAACACACTAGAACATGCGTTTGAAAATGCAGTGCAAGCTCGTTTCAGGACGGCAATCTGTGCTGTTGTGTCTCATTACCCACTTCTCTCTCTAAGGCACATGGAAATAGATAAGAATGCAAAGGGTAAAGTCAGCTTCATCCATGCAGGAAACAGTAAATGTCAAGTGAGGAGCTTTGGGGCACTAACAAAAATACTGTACAAGACAGAATTGAAGAAAGTCAGTAATGGAGTGTCTCATTTTTACAAAGGTAAACATAATCTCAAAAATCAAATTGGGAATTAAGAGAACGAATTAGTGAGTAGGAGAAGAGAGGGTAAAATTGAAATGATGTGTTATGAATTGTCTTCTTGACATGTCGATGCCTTCTGAGCATGATCCTGGGAGGCTGATAGCTGAGGCTGGTGAGCGCTGAGGACAAAAGCTCATCATACAGGCTGATAGCATGACAGGTTCCTTGATGGTTCTTTGGTACTTTGAGGCATACATTTGGTACATCACCTGGAGACATCTAGGTACCTTGATGGGTCCATTTGGGTACAGTGCCTGGAGATGCCCAGGAACCTTGATGGGTTCATTTGGTGCATTACCTGCAGATGTCCAGGTACCCTGATGGGTTCATTT
>NW_022437056.1:162401-179789 GCF_009761245.1 Sapajus apella
CTGGAGATGTCCAGGTACCCTGATGGGTTCATTTGGTGCATTACCTGCAGATGTCCAGGTACCCTGATGGGTTCATTTGGTGCATTACCTGGAGATGCCCAGGTACCTTGATGGGTCACTAGGCACATCACCTGGAGATGTCTCAGCTCATGCAGTGCCTGGGAGGGGCTTTCTGGCACGTCTGTGCATGTTGGTTGGTTCCACCTTTGAATTACTTCTAATTTGTGAAAGGAGCTTCTACCTTCTCAGTTTTAAAGGGTGTGTCTGGACAAGGCGTGTGCATTTGCATGTTTGCACACATCTGCAGGGGACTAATAGTATGCTTAACCACGTCAGATTGGAATCTTCAGCTCTCATGTGAACCGAGGTCTTAATTACCATAGACACTGAGTAGTAACTACAGACAGCCAGGTCAGCTTCAAACAGGGGGCTTTGGCATCCAGCAAGGCATGTCCATGCTTCAGAGACTCGGGCTTTGTCCTAACTGATTTTTTTAAGAGAACAGGGTCTCACTCTGTTGCCCAGGCTAGAGTGCAGTGGCTCAATCTTGGTTCACTGCAGACTTGAACTCCTAGGCTAAGGAGATCCTTCCTCTTCAACCCCTCCCTGATAGCTGGGACTACAGGTATGTGCTACCACACCTGGCTAATTAAAAAAAAAAAATTATGAACAGCCTCACTATGTTGCCCAGGCTGGCCTTGAACCTTCTGGGCCCAAGCAGTCCTCCCACCTCGGCCCCTCAGAGTGCTCAGATTACAGGCACGAGCTATCACATCCTGCCTTCAACTGACTTTTAACCACCGAAAAGTTTTTGTGTAGTTTTTGCCTTAAACTGCACCATGTGATCTCATTACCCAGCCCTCATGTTCCCTCTCATAACATAACTGTTCACACGTCATCATCCTCTCTTCCTCCACCAGGAAGCTCAGAGCTTTTTGAATCTGATAGGAAGTAAATAGCAGTAACCTAATTAGGGAATGATTTCTCTTCTTAGTTGGTGGAAACTAATTTACAAATCAAGGTAAATATGAGGTGTTTATTCCACACACAGGTACTGTTTCTCATTTACCGTGAGGCCTGGCAAGGAAGATGGTGCTGCTTTCTTTTTTCTTCAACTTTTACCTTAGGTTTGTGGTGTATGGCAGGTTTGCTACATGAGGAAATTGCATAGCTGGGGTTTGGGGTACAGAAAATTTCATCACCCGGGTAGTGAACATAGTACCCAATAGGGAGTTTTTCAACACCCTCCTTCCTCCCACTCTTCACCCTCAAGTAGGCCCCAGGGCAAATATTCCCCTCTTTATGCTCATGAATTCTGTGTTTAGCTCTCACTTACCAGGGAGAGCGTGTAGTATTTGGTTTTCTGTTCCTGTGTTAGTTTGCTTAGGATAATGGCATCTAGCTGCCTCCATGTTTCTGCAGAGGTCATGATCTTGTTCTTTTTTATGGCTGCATAATATTCCATTGTGCATATGCACCACATTTTCTGTACCTAGTCAACCATTGCTGAGCACTATGTTGATTACATGTCTTTGCTGTTGTGAATAGTTCTGGGATAAACGTAGGAGTACATGTGTCTTTTTGGTGGAATGATTTCTATTCCACCAAACTGCATTGCTGGATCAAATGTAGTTCTATTGTTATTTCTTAGAGAAATTTCTAAACTGCTTGGACTGTTTTTCCATTTGCTGGTTTCATCTCTGATTTCCTTCAGCAGTTTTGTAATTCTCATAGTAGAGCTCTTTCACTTCCCTGGTTAGCTATATTCCTAGGAATTTTAAATTAGCTCAGAGTGCCTGAATTAATTTATATTCCCTCTGGTAATGGGAATATAAATTAAGTGTTCCCTTTTCTCTGCAACCTTGACAACATCAGCTATTTTTTTTTTTGACTTTTTAATAATAGCCCTTCTGACCAGTATGAAAGGGTGTCTCATTGCAGTTTTGATATGTGTTTCTATAATGAGTAGTGATGATGAGCATTTTTAAGATATGCTTGTGGTCTGCATGAAAGTGTTCTTTTGAGAAATGTCCGTGTTCTTTGCCCATTTTTAATGGGGTGGTTTTTTGCTTGCTGATTTAAGTTCCTTGTAGATGCTGGATTTGAGACCTTTGTCACATGGGTAGACTGCAGGTATTTTCTCCCCTTCTGTGAGTTGCCTATTTGCTCTGTTAGTTTTTTTGTTTGTTTGTTTTGCTAAGCAGAGGCTTTTTAATTAGGTCCCACTTATCAATTTTTATTTTTGTAGAAATTGCTTTTGGAGGCATCATCATAAAATCTTGGCCAACTCTGTGTTCATAATGGTATTTTCTAGGTTCTCTTCCAGATTATTCATAGTTTTAGGATTTACATGGAAGAGTTTGATCCATCTTGAGTTAATTACTGTACATGGTAAAAGGAAGGGGCCCAGTTTAAATCTTCCGCATATGGCCAGCCAGCTATTCCAACACCATTTATTTATTTATTTTTATTATACTTTAATTTCTAGGGCACATGTGTGGATCACGCAGGTCTGTTACATAGGTATACATGTGCCATAGTGGTAGTTTGCTGCATCCATTGCCCCGTCATCTATATTAGTTAATTCTCCTAATGCTATCCCTCCTCTATCCCCCCACCTCCTGCTATTCCTCCCCTAGCCCCCCATCCCCCAGGCCCTGTGGTGTGATGTTCCCCTCCCTGTGTCCATGTGTTCTCATTGTTCAACACCCACTTATGAGTGACAACATGCGGCTAACACCATTTATTAAATACGAAGTCCATTCTCTAGTTGTTTGTTATTGCCAACTTTGTTGAAGATCAATTGGTTATAGGTGTGCAGCTTTATTTTGGGGTTGTCTGTCCTGTTCCATTGGTCTGTGTGTCTGAGATTTTTTTATTTGTTTTTTGGTTTTGTGTTGTTTTTTTTTTTTACCAGTACCATGTTGTTTTGGTTACTGTAGCTTTGTAGTAAAGTTTAAAGTTGAGTAATGAGATGCCTCTATCTTTGTTCTTTTGGCTTTGGACTTTTGTGGCTATTCAGGCTCTTTTCTGGTTCAATATATATTTCAGAATATATATTCTAATTATATGAAAAATTATATTGGTAGTTTGATAGGATTAGCATCAAATCTGTAAATTACTTTGAGTAGTATGGCCATTTTCCCAATATTGATTCTTTATAACCAGGAGTTTGGAGTGTTTCTCCATTCACTTGATTCATCTCTAATTTCCTTCAGAATTTAGTGATTCTCATTGTAGAGATATTTCACTTCCCTGATTAGCTGTATTCCTAGGAATTGTATTCATTATGTGATTATTGTGAATGAGATTGTGTTCTAGATTGGGTTCTCAGCTTGGATTTTATTGGTATATAGAAATGCTATTAACTTTTGGACATTGAGTTTGTATTCTGAGACTTTACTGCAGTTTATCAGTTTTAGGAGCCTTTGGGCAGAAAGTATGGTGTTTTCTAGGAATAGAATCATATAGTCTGAAGAGAGGTAGTTTGACTTCTTCTCTTCCTATTTCAATGCTTATTTGTTTCTCTCACCTGACTGCTCTGGCAAGGACTCCCAGTACTGTGTTGAATAGGAGTACTGTGAGAGGGCATCCTCGTTTTGTTCGGTTCTCAAGGGAAATGCCTCTAGCTTTTACCCATTATATATTATGTTGGCTGTGGTTTCCTCATAGACAGCTCTTATTTTGAGGTAAGCTCCTTTGATGACAAGTTTCTGAGGGTTTTTAACATAAAAGGATGTTGAATTTTATCAAAAGCCTTTTCTGCATCTATTAAGATGATCATGTGGTTTTTGTTTTTAGTTAAGTTTATGTGATGAATCACATTCATTAATTTGTGTATGTTAAACCAAACTCACATTCAGGAGTAAACATTGCCTACTTGACCATGGTGGATTAACATTTCAATGTGCTGCTGGATTTGAATTAGTATTTTGTTGAGGGTTTTTGTGTCTATGTTCATCAGGGATACCGGCCACAAGTTTTCTTTTTTCTTTGTATCTCTGTCAGGTTTTGGTATCAGAATGATGCTGACTTCATAGAATGAGTTAGGGAGGAATCCCTCCTCCTTGATTTTTTGCAATAGTTTTATTGGTTTGGTACCAGTTCTTCCTTGCATGTCTGGTAGAATTCAGCTGTGAATCTGTATGGTAGAGGGCTTTCTCTAGTTGGTAGCTTATTATAGAATCAATTTTAGAGCTCATTATTGGTCTGTTCAGGATTTCAATTTCTTCCTGGTTCAATCTTGGGACATGGTAAACTTCCAGGAATTTATCCATTTTTTTTTTGAGTTTTTTAGTTTGTGTGCAAAGTGGTGTTAGTAATAGTCTCTCAGGGAGTTTTGTATTTCTGTGGAGTCAGTGGCAACATCCCCTTTTTCATTTCTGATTGTGTTTATTTGGATCTTCTCTCTGTTTAAACTTAACGTAGCTAGTGGTTTATCAATATTATTTATTCTTTCAAAAAACCAACTTATGGTTTTGTTGATCTTTTAAATGGGTTTTTGTGTCTCTATTTTGTTCAGTTCAGTTCTGATTTAGGCAATTTCTTTTCTTCTGTAATGCCTTTTTTTTTTTTTTGTCCTTTTTGATCATTGTATGTTTAAAGACTTTTTTTAAAATTTTATTTATTTTTATATTTTATTGCACTTTAGGTTCTGGGGCACAAGTGCAAACCATGCAGCGTTGTTGCATAAGTACATACATGGCAATATGGTTTGCTGCCTCCATCCCCCCATCACCTATATCTGACATTTCTCCCCATTATCCCTCCCCAACCTCCCTCCCAGCTGCTATTCCTCCTCTATTCCCCCTCAATAGACCCCAATGTGTGATTCTACCCTCCCTGTGTCCATGAGTTCTCATTGTTCAACACCCACCTGTGAGTGAGAACATGCAGTGTTTGTTTTTCTATTCTTGTGTCAGCTTGCTGAGAGTAATGGTTTCCACATGCATCCATGTCCCTACAAAGGACATGAACTCATTGTTTTTTATGGCTATATAGTATTCCATGGTGTATATGTGCCATATTTTCCTTGTCTAGTCTATCATCCATGGGCATTTGAGTTGGTTCCAGGTCTTTGCTATTGTAAACAGTGCTGCAGTGAACATATGTGTGCATGTGCTTTTATAACAGAGTGATTTATAATCCTTTGGATATATACCTGGTAATGAGATTGTTGGGTCAAATGGAATTTCTATATGTATATCCTTCAGGAATCGCCACACTGTCTTCCACAATGGTTGAACTGATTTACACTCCCACCAACAGTGTAAAAGTGTTCCTATTTCTCCACATCCTCTCCAGCATCTGTTGTCTCCAGATTTTTTAATGATCGCCATTCTAACTGGCGTGAGATGGTATCTCGATGTGGTTTTGATTTGCATTTCTCTAATGACCAGTGATGATGAGCATTTTTTCATATGTTTGTTGGCCTCATAAATGTCTTCTTTTGAAAAGTGTCTGTTTATGTCCTTTGCTCACTTTTGAATGGGTTATTTATTTTTTTTTTTTGTAGATCTGTTTTAGTTCTTTGTAGATTCTCGATATTAGCCCATTGTCAGATAAGTAGAATGCAAAATTTTTTTCCCATTCTGTTGGTTGTCAGTTGACTCTAATGAATAATTCGTTTGCTGTACAGAAGTTCTGGAGTTTAATTAGATCCCATTTGTCCATTTTGGCTTTTGTTGCTGTTGCTTTTGGTGTTTTAGTCATGAAGTCCTTGTCTATGCCTGTGTCCTGAATGGTTTTGCCTAGGTTTTCTTCTAGGGTTTTTATGGTGTTAGGCCTTATGTTTAAGTCTTTAATCCATCTGAAGTTAATTTTAGTATAAGGTGTCAGAAAGGGGTCCAGTTTCTGCTTTCTGCACATGGCTAGCCAATTTTCCCAACACCATTTGTTAAACAGGGAATCCTGTCCCATTGCTTTTTTTGGTCAGATTTGTCAAAGATCAGATGATTGTAGATGTGTGGCATTGCCTCTGAGGCATCTGTTCTGTTCCATTAGTCTATATCTGCGTTTTGGTACCAATACCATGCTGTTTTAATTACTATAGCCTTGTACTATAGTTTGAAGTCAGGTAGCGTGATGCCTCCAGCTTTGTTCTTTTTGCTTAGAATTGTCTTGGCTATGTGGGCTCTCTTTTGGTTCCATAGGAAGTTTAAAGTGGTTTTTTCCAGTTCTGTGAAGAAGGTCATTGGTAGCTTGATGGGGATAGCATTGAATCTATAAATTACTTTGGGCAGTATGGCCATTTTCACAATATTGATTCTTCCTAACCATGAGAATGGAATGTTTCTCCATCTGTTTGTGTCCTCTCTTATTTCATTGAGTAGTGGTTTGTAGTTCTCCTTGAAGAGGTCCTTTACATCCTTCCTTAGTTGTATTCCTAGGTATTTTATTCTCTTTGTAGCAATTGTAAATGGCAGTTCGTTCTTGATTTGGCTCTCTGTCTGTAATTGGTGTATAGGAATGCTTGTAATTTCTCCACACTGATTTTGTATCCTGAGACTTTGCTGAAGTTGCTTATCAGTTTCAGGAGATTTTGGGCTGAGACGATGGGGTCTTCTAAATAAACCATCATGTCGTCTGCAAATAGAGACAATTTTACTTCCTCCTTTCCTAATTAAGTAACCTTTATTGCTTTTTCTTGCCTGATTTATCTGGCTAGAACTTCCAATACTATATTGAATAGGAGCGGTGAGAGAGGGCATTCTGTCTAGTGCCAGATTTCAAAGGGAATGCTTCCAGTTTTTGCCCATTCAGTGTGATATTGGCTGTGGGTTTGTCGTAAATAGCTTTTATCATTTTGAGATATGTTCCGTCACTACCTAGTTTATTGAGAATTTTTAGCATAAAGGGCTGTTGAATTTTGTTGAAGGCCTTCTCTGCGTCTATTGAGATAGTCATGTGGTTTTTGTCTTTGGTTCTGTGTATGTGGTGGATGATGTTTATGGGCTTGTGTATGTTGAACCAGCTTTGCATCCCCGAGATGAAGCTTACTTGGTTGTGATGGATAAGTTTTTGATGTGCTGTTGCAATCAGTTTGCCAGTATTGTATTGAAGATTTTTGCATCTACATTCATCATGGATATTGGCCTGAAGTTTTCTTTTTTTGTTGCATCTCTGCCAGATTTTGGTATCAGGATGGTGTTGGTCTCGTAAAATGATTTGGAAAGGATTCCCTCTTTTTAGATTATTTGGATCAGAAAGAGTGGTACCAACTCCTCTGTATGTCTGGTAGAATTTGGCTCTGTACCCATCTAGACCTGGACCTTTTTTGATTTGTAGGCTGTTAATTGCTGCCTCAACATCAGCTCTTGTTCTTGGTCTTCAGGATTTCAACTTCTTCCTGGTTTAGGCTTGGGAGGGTGCAAGTGTCCAGGAATTTATCCATTTCTTCCAAGTTTACTGGTTTGTATGCATAGAGTTGTTTGTAGTAATCTCTGATGGTAGTTTGTATCTTGGTGGAATCGGTAATGATATCCCCTTTATTATTTTTTATTGCATCTATTTGATTCTTCTCTCTTTTTTTATTGATCTGCCTAGCAGTCTATTTTGTCAATCTTTTCAAAAAAACAGCTCTTGGATTTATTGATTTTTTGAAGGATTTTTTTTGTGTCTCTATCTCCTTCAGTTCTGCTCTGATCTTAGTTATTTCTTGACTTCTGCTAATTTTTGAGTTTTTTTGATCTTGCTCCTCTAGCTCTTTCAATTTTGATGGTAGGGTGTTGACTTTAGATCTTTCCTTGCTTCTCATGTGGGCATATATTGCTATAAATTTCCCTTTAGACACTGCTTTAAATGTGTCCCATAGATTCTAGTACATTGTGTCTTCATTCACGTTGGTTTTGAAGAATATCTTTATTTCTGCCTTCACTTCATTGTTTATCCAGTCAACATTCAAGAGCCAGTTTTTCAGTTTCCATGAAGCTGTGTGGTTCTGAGTTAGTTTCTTAATCTCAGTTCTAATTTGATTGCACTGTGGTCTGAGAGACTGTTTGTTATGATTTCCATTCTTTTGCATTTGCGGAGGAGTGATTTACTTCCAATTATGTGGTCAATTTTAGAGTAGGTGTGATGTGGTGCTGAGAAGAATTTATATTCTGTTGATTTGGGGTGGAGAGTTCTGTAAATGTCTATTAGGTTTGCTTGGTCTAGATCTGAGTTCAAGTTCTGGAAATTCTTGTTAATTTTTTGTCTTGTTGATCTGTCTAATATTGACAGTGGAGTGTTAAAGTCTCCCACTATTATTGTGTGGGAGTCTAAGTCTCTTTACAGGTCGTTAAGAACTTGCTTTATGTATCAGGGTGCTCCTGTATTGGGTGCATATATATTTAGGATCATTAGCTCTTCTTGTTGCATTGATCTTTTTACCATTATGTAATGCCCTTCTGTGTCTTTTTTGATCTTTGTTCATTTAAGGTCTATTTTATCAGAGACTAGGATTGCAACTCCTGCTTTTTTTTCCTCTCCATTTGCTTGGTAAATCTTCCTCCATCCCTTTATTTTGAGCCTATGTGTATCCTTGCAAGTGAGATGGGTTTCCTGGATATAGCACATCAATGGTTTTTTACTTTTTATCCAATTTGCCAGTTTGTGTCTTTTGATTGGGGCATTTGGCCCATTTACATTTAAGGTTAATATTGTTATGTGTGAATTTGATCCTGCCATTTTGATGCTAGCTGGCTGTTTTGCCCGTTAGTTGATGCACTTTCTCCATTGTATTGATGCTTTTTACCATTTGGTACATTTTTGGAGTGGCTGGTACTGGTTGTTCCTTTCTTTGTTTACTGCTTCCTTCCGGAGCTCTTGTAAGGCACACCTGGTGATGAAATCTCTCAGCCACTGCTTGTTCGTAAAGGATTTTATTTCTCCTTCATTTATGAAGCTTAGTTTGGCTGGATATGAAATTCTGGCTTGAATGTTCTTTTCTTTAAGGATGTCGAATATTGACTCCCACTCTCTTCTGACTTGTAGGGTTTCTGCTGAGAGATCTGCTGTGAATTTGATGGGTTTCCCTTTGTGGGTAACCCGACCTTTCTCTCTGGCTGCACTTAGCATTTTTCCTTCATTTCTACCCTGATGAATCTGATGATTATGTGCTTTAGGGTTGCTCTTCTTGAGGAATATCTTTGTGGTATTCTCTGTATTTCCTGAACTTGCATATTGGCCTCCCTTGCTAGGTTGGGGAAGTTTTCCTGGATACCCTGAAGAGTATTCTCCAGCTTGGATCCATTCTCTCCGTCACATTCAGGTACACCTATCAAACGTAGATTATGTCTTTTCACATAATCCCATATTTCTTGAAGGCTTTGTTCATTTCTTTTCACTCTTTTTTCTCTAATCTTGTCATCTCATTTTATTTCATTTGAGTTGTTCTGCAATCTCTGATATCCTTTCTTCTGCTTGGTCAATTCGGCTATTGAAATTTGTGTATGCTTCACAAAGTTCTCGTGGTAAGTTTTTCAACTCCATGAAATCATTTCTTTTCTGTAAGCTGTTTATTCTCATTAGCATTTTGTCAAACCTTTTTTCAAGGTTCTTCATTTTTTTCCATTGGGTTAGAACATGTTCTTTTAGCTCAGAAAAGCTTTTTATTACCCACCTTCTGAACCCTGTTTCTGTCAATTCATCAGACTCATTCTCCATCCAGCTTTGTTCCTTTGCTGGTGATGAGTTGTGATCCCTTGGAGGAGGAGAGTCATTCTGGTTTTGGGTGTTTTAATCCTTTTTGTGGTGGTTTCTTCCCATCTTTGTGGATTTATCTACCTGTGGTCTTTGTAGTTGGTGACTTTCGGATCGGGGCTCTGAGTCAACATCCTTTTTGTTGATGATGAAGTTATTTCTTTCTGTTTTTTTAAGTTTTCCTTCTAATAGGCCCCTCTGCTGCAGGACTGCTGGAGGTCCACTCCAGACCCTGCTTGCCTGGGGTCACCTGCAGTGGCTGCAGAACAGTAAGGGTTGCTGCCAGTTTCTTCTTCTGTTATCTTCATTCCAGAAGGATACCTGCCAGATGTCAGCCTGAGCTCTCCTTTATGAGGTGACTCTTTGGATCTGCGGGGGTCAGGGCACTGCTTGAGGAGACAGTGTGTCCCTTATCGGAGCTTAAGTGCTGATCTGTGAGGCCTGCATTTAAGTCTGCTGCAGCAGAACTCTTAACCACCTTTTTCCCAGGTCCTGTGTCCTGGGAAGGTGGGGCTTTATTTATAAGTTCCTTACATGCTGCTGCCTTTTTTCAGAGCTGCCCTGCCCAGCAAGGAGGTAACCTAGTCACAGTCCCCCAGCAGAGGCATTGCTGAGCTACTGTGGGCTCTGCCCAGCTGCTATGTGAACTTCCTTGCAGTTTTGTTTATAGAGGTATAGTTAGAACTGCCTTTATAATGGCAGTCTGCCTCAGTAATGGCAGACTGCCTCTGTTTTGGCAGATTGCCTCTGTTTTGGCGGATTGCCTCAGTAATGGTGGACTGCCTCTGTATTGGCGGACTGCCTCAGTAATGGCAGACTGCCTCTGTATTGGCGGACTGCCTCTGTATTGGCGGATTGCCTCTGTATTGGCGGACTGCCTCTATATTGGCAGATTGCCTCAGTAATGGCGGACAGCCTCTGTATTGGCGTAGTGCCTCTGTATTGGCGGATTGCCTCAGTAATGGCGGACTGCAATGGCAGACTGCCTTTGTATTGGTGGACTGCGTCTGTATTGGCAGATTGCCTCAGTAATGGCGGACTGCCTCTGTATTGGTGGACTGCCTCTGTATTGGCGGATTGCCTCAGTAATGGCGGACAGCCTCTTATTGGCGGACTGCCTCTGTATTGGCAGATTGCCTCAATAATAGCGGACTGCCCGTGTATTGGCGGATTGCCTCAGTAATGGTGGACTGCCTCAATAGTGGCAGACTGCCTCGGTAATTGCAGATGCCCTTTCCCCAACAGAGCTGTACTGTCTGGGTCCAGCAACACTTGCTATGAAATTTTCAGTCCAGAACATTTCAGATTGCTGGTCTTTTTGGGGGTGGGACCCGCCAAGCCAGATCACCTGGCTCCCTGTTTCAGCCCCTTTTTTTCAGTTGAATGGGTGCTAGTTTAAACGGCTGCCCAGATATGTGTGAGTTTTTGTGCAGAGACCTGCTGTGCCAGCTGAAACAGCCATGCTGGAAACTTGTGGCACTTTTCAGCCCAGGAAACTCCTGGTCTGTGGGCAGTAATAACTCATTTGGAAATGTGGTGTTTACTCACCCTCTGCGTTGTTCTCGCTGGGAACTGCACTCCAGAGCTGTTCCTATTGGCCATCTTCTGTTTCTGTTTTTGTTTTTGTTTTTCTGAAATAAGAATAGCACTCTTCCTCTTGGTTATTTTCCATTTGTTTGCCAGATCATTCTCCATACATTTACTTTGAGCCTGTGGCTGTCTTCATATGTGAGCTGAGTCTCCTGAAGACAGCATACACTTGAGTCTTGCTTCTTTTTTCAACTTTCCACTCTGTGTCTTTTAAGTAGGGTGTTTCCACTCTGTGTCTTTTAAGTGCAGCCATTCCCACACCAAATCTTCTGGAGTTCTGTCTGCCAACTCTGTGGGCACTTTTTCCTGCCAGCTTATATCAATACTGATATGTGAGGATTTAATTCTGTCATCATGTTCTTAGCTGATAGTTATGTATACTTGGTTGTACAGTTGTTTTTTAGTGTTAGTGGACCATGTACTTGTGTGTTTTGTGGTGGCAGATAGGGGTCTTTCATGTCCATGTTTACCACTCCCTTTAGGACCTCTTCTGAGGCAAGTCTGGTGCTAAAGAATTATGTTAGCATTTGCCTGTCGGAAAAGGATTTATTTTTCTTTTTTACTTGTGAAGCTTATTTTGGCTGCATATAAAATTGTTGGTTGGAATTTCTTTTCTTTATGGATGCTGAACGTAGTTTCTCCATCTCTTCTGGCTTGTAAGATGTGTGCTGGAGGCCCATTGCTAGCCTGATGGGATTCCCTTATGGCCTGCTTCTTCTCTGTAGCTGCATTTAGCACCTTTTTTTCATGCTGACATTGGAGAACCTGATGACTATGTGTCCTAGAGATTGTCATCTTGTATAGTATCTCTTAGGGGTTCTCTGAATTTCCTGAATTTTCATGTCAACCTCTCTGGCAATGTTGAGGAAATTTTCCTGGACAACATTCTTGAATGTGTTTTCCAAGTTGCTTTCTTTCTCTCCATCTCTTTCAGGATGTCAGGTATTGATTTGAAGGAGTGGTCTTTGAGCCCACAGATTCTTTCCTCAGCTTGTTCTGTTCTATATTATTAATGCTGCTGATTCCATTCTGAAATTCCTGTGGTGATTTTTTTTTTTAAGACAAAGTGTCACTGTTGTCTCCCAGGCTGGAGTACAATGGCATGATCTTGGCTCACTGCAACCTCTGCCCCCAGGTTCAAGTAATTCTCCTACCTCAGCCTCTTGAATAGCTGGGATTATAGGCACCTGCCACCATGCCCAGCTAATTTTTATTTTTATCTTTTTCAGTGAATACAGGGTTTCATCATGTTGGCCAGGCTGGTCTCCAACTCCTGACCTCAGGTGATCCACCCATCTCAGCCTCCCAAAGTGCTGGGATTATAGGCATGAACCACCATGCCTGGCCAAATTTTATTTCCAGAAGTTCAGTTTGGTTCTATCTGAAAATTGTCTTTCAACTCTTAGACCATTTTACTGTTTTCCTTGGATTAGGTTTCAACCTTATTCTTTTTTTTTTTTTTTTTTTTTTTTTTTTTTTTTTTCTGGCTTTTAGAGTTACCAGAGTTCTCATGCTGGTTCTTTCTCATCTGTGTGGGCTGATGTTCCTTTAATCTTTGAAGTTGCTATTTTTTGGATGAGCCTTTTTTATTTTATATTCTTTGATGCCCTTGCGAGTTTGACTGTGGTATAAGTTGGGCTTAGTCAGTTCACGTTATTTCTGGAGGATTTCAAGGGGTAAAGGCTAAGCTCAGCACTCCTGAGCTGCATGCTCTAACCCTGGGGGGCTAGGACTAGTCCCATGGCTTTGTTCTCTGGCCCCTTAAGCTTAAGCACCTGTTGTGCTGGTGGGGCCAAGGTGATCCCAGTCCACTGGTAACAACACTCCAGTGGGGGCCACTAGCCAAAGTGCTCTTGCAGAGTGATGATAAGTGCGCACGCATGTATGTGCTGGCAAGACAGCAGGGGGAGGCTGCAGGTAGGTGCATGCTGTAGGGGAGAGCTGTGGGTGGGTGCATACTGATGGGAGAAGGCTGCAGGTGGGTGGATGCTGGCAGGGAAGGGCTGTGGGTGGCTGTGCACTGGTGGCAGTTTATCTGCAGAAGTGCTCTGATGGGCAGGTGGGCTCTGCCAGTGAAAGAGCTATAGCTGTGGCCACTGATGAGTGCCTTGGCTAGGCAGTTGTTGCTATGCTGCAAGTGGGTGCATCGAGGCAGGGAGCCCAGAAGAGGCTGGAAGTCAGAGGGGCATTCAGATCATTCTGGCCACATCCCAGGGGCAGAACAGCCCTGCTCTCTCCTGGTCCCACAGCTAACAAAGCCTAAAGCCACCTAGAGGTGTGTAGTACACCTGGGGGGATGGGTACCCATGGCTGAGCTCCACTGCAGTCATTCCTGCACCAAATCTTCTGGAGTTCTGTCTGCTAACTCCCTGCCAACTCAGATGTCTGTGGGGGTCACTGAGTCTCCCATAGCTGGGATCCCGGAGATCCAGGCCAAGAGTGGGCCACTCCATGCCTGTGTCTCTCAGTCCTTCCCTAGGAGCTGCTGTAGACCAAGAACAAGTACTGGTGCCCAGCAACCCTGTGCAGGGTTCCCAGCTTCCTCCCCTTTCAGTCGGTTGTCTGTGCCCTCACTGTCCACTCTCAAAGCCATTTTTCCGAGGATCTGTTTGCAGTGTGCTGGGCTACACCATGGGCTGGTCTCTCTGTGTGAGAAGTGCTTCCTGCCTGCACCAAGGCAGCCACCTTGGCGTTTCTCCCTGGTGCTGCAATTTTTACAGTGTCTACTGCTCAGGGTGGGGAGAAGAAGAAGTACTTTGAAACACTTAGTGGGTGGATGACATTTCTCTTTCTTTCACAAGATGACTACAGTTTAAAATATTAAAGAAAAAAATCATTGTGTAAGAAGGGTTGTTTGACCGGGGTTGTTGATCTTCATGTTCTCTTTTTTAAAAAATGACATTAAAAATAGTATGTGCCTTCAACATTAGAGGCACATGCACAGATTTGTGTTTCCACAGTAAAATTCCTGAAAGGGAAGAGCAAGACTTATCTGGCCCTGTGGGCCCCTGCAGTGATTATGGAGGGTCGTGCGATGACTGTTTAGTTTTCCCTGAGTGAACTGGGATAATTAACCTGTTGGAATCCCAAGGACAAATCAATTGAACAGTAGGCAGACATTTATTGAGCACCAGTATGCTCTATGTGTGTTTATTTATTGAGCATCGATATGCTCTATAGCAAGCAATGTGTGAGATGGAAATAACAGAAGACGTAGTCCTTCTTAAAAACAATAAGGATATTTTCTCAACCTCAATTTCTTTATTAATTTTGATTTCTCCTTTTTTGCTTCCCCTTGCTGTTGATTAATATGAAGCAGATTCAAGTTAAGCAGTTAATCAAAATGATCATCTTTCAGCATACAGTATGTTTATGGCATCATGGCAGAAGGAATTTAAACCACAGGGATGGTGAAGATAGGTTTTCTCCTCTCAAAGAGCCATTGTCTAAGAGGAATTGCAAGAAAATGACAGATAAAAAATATTTCTTACTTTAGCATTTACCTGACACTCATGGAACGTTTGATATGGGTCAGGAAAAGGGAATATAAAAGTGAGTGAGGTGCAATTCTTTCATATAAGAGACAGAATTGATATGCATATTTGTCAGGACCATCATGTAGAACAAATTTTCAGTCATATCCCAAGCACCAAGAACAGAGCCTGCATGGCAGATAGAAAGCCTCTTAAATAATCATTGAATTAATACATATTTATGTACAAGTTCATTTTTAAAGGTGCTTTTACATTCATATGTTTATTTCATCTATAATTATTGTGTGTAAGAGTAGACCAGAAACTAATAAAACATAGAATATAAATAAATGATAGAAAAAAATCAGTGAAACTGTAACTTTATTATTTGAAAAGATCAACAAAATTGTTAAGCCTTTTAGTTAACTTATGAAGAAGAGTTGCCTCAAATTACTTAAAATCCAGAATAAAAGAAGACAGATTACTGCTAACCTTACAAGAATACAATGAATTATAGTGTCTATAATATTTGAAGAACTCTTACAATAAAAAAAAGCCTAATTTTAAAATGAGCAAGGGACTAGATGGAGATTTCTCCAAGGAAGATACACAGATGTTCAACAAGCACTTGATAAGATGCTTAAAATTCTCAGTCATTAGGGAGACGCGAGTCAAAACCACAATGAAGTGCTCCTCCACATCTGCTAGGATGGCTATTAGTAACAAAATTAATAGGAAGCAAAGCCAGGACTTAGCAAGGATATGGACAAATTGAAATTCCCGCATGTTGCTGATGGAAATGTAGTTATTTAGCCATTGTAGAAAAAATTTTGTTGTCGCTATCCACAAAAACTTAAACATGGAAAAGAATGCCATCCTGCCTATGTGCACAAAAGAACTGGAAATACCTTGGTGCCCAAACCAGTGCAGGAGCATCCCTGATCAGAGCAGCACTTGTGTGATAGCTGAAGGGGAACCACGTGGATGTCCACGGGATGGATGGATAAGCACATGCCATATGTTCAGACAATGGAACATTTCTCAGTTATGAAAATGAGTGCAGGAATGGTAGATGTCACCGTGGAAGAAGAACCTCAGTGAGAGAAGCCAGACACAAAAGGTTACATATGATTTCACATAAAAGAAATATCCATAATTGGTAAATCCACAGATACAGAACACAGAGAGGTAATTGCCAACAGCAGACCAGTGAGGAGAATGGGAAACAGTCACTTACTAGGGTGGGTTTCTTTTTGGCCTGATGAAAAACGTCTTGAAACTAGACAGAGGTGGTTGAACAACATGTGAATGTATTAAATGCTGCTACATGGATCAGTTCAAAATGCTTAATTTTCTGTTTTTAAATTATACCTCAACTTTAACATTTTTTTAAAAATCATATGCAAGTATGATGAACAATTTTAAGCCAACAAATTTGGTAACTTACATGAAATGAACAGATTTCTTATAAACACATACTACCAAAAAAGAAAAAAAAAAACTCAAGAAGAAATATTGGGAGCTCTTGGTCAAAGGACAGAATGTTTCAGTTAGATTGAAGGAATAAGTGCAAGACATCTATTGTACACAGTGTGGGAAATGTCATGTGTGGCTGTTGTCATAGGTGAGGCACTCATCTGCTGGGACTTCTGTAACCTGTGACACAAGCCCAAGTGGACCAAGCATGGGAATGCAGGTCCCCCTTCCCTGCAGGCCATGAGTCTGAAACTGGGGCGTCTACAGGCTGCTTCCTTCTCAGCCTGTGAGGGAAGCACGTGTTCGACAAGTCTCTCCTAATTCCTGGCCATTCCTTGGCCATGGTGGCAACACCCCAATCCTCACATTGGTACTTTCCCTATGGTTCTGATTCCAAATGTCAACTTTTATTAAGGACACTAGTAACCCTGAGTCAGGGGCCAATCCTCCCAGGATGAGGTGATTTCCTCTTAACCACTTATGATCACACTGATGCTATTTGTAGAAAGGGGTCATAATTGGAGGTCCTGGGGGTTAGGACTTCACATTTGAATTTTGTGGGGACACAACCTGTTATAGATGGTTTCAGCTCTACAATAATCCCATCTCTAGAAACAGATGGCAAACAAGGCTTAAAATTATGTCCCATTAGCTTGGCTTTGGACTGACAGTGATTCTGTTGCATGTCACATCCTTTCTGGGAACTCAGAGGTGGTTAGGATCAAGCTGCCTCTGCATCACTAAACTGGGGCCTTGCGTGTGCTCCAAGTAAATGAGTGTGCGGCATCATATCAGGACTGATATGTGGACGGATCAACATTTAACTGCCACGCTGCTGTGTCTAGGAGTTCTCTCATATACAGCACCATGTCTAGTTCTCTCACCTAGCGTCGTGTCTGGTTCTCCCACAATGAGCCGTGTCTGGTCCTCTCTCACGTAGCGCCATGTCTGGTTCTCTCACGTAGCGCCGTGTCTTGTTCTCTCTCACGTAGCGCCATGTCTAGCTCTCTCACGTCGTGTCTAGTTCTCTCACGCAGCACTGTGTCTGGTTCTCTCACGTAGCGCCGTGTCTGGTCCCCTCTCACGTAGCGCCATGTCTGGTCCTCTCTCACGTAGCGCCATGTCTAGCTCTCTCACGTCGTGTCTAGTTCTCTCACATAGCACC
>NW_022437056.1:179799-180438 GCF_009761245.1 Sapajus apella
CACGTAGCGCCGTGTCTGGCCCCCTCTCACGTAGCGCCGTGTCTGGTCACCTCTCACGTAGCGCCGTGTCTGGTCCTCTCTCACATAGCGCCATGTCTGGTTCTCTCACGTCATGTCTAGTTCTCTCACATAGCGCCGTGTCTGGTCCTCTCTCACGTAGCGCCGTGTCTGGTTCTCTCACGTCATGTCTAGTTCTCTCACATAGCGCCGTGTCTGGTCCTCTCTCACATAGCGCCATGTCTGGTCCTTGCTCACGTAGCGCCGTGTCTGGTTCTCTCACGTCATGTCTAGTTCTCTCACATAGCGCCGTGTCTGGTCCTCTCTCACGTAGCGCCGTGTCTGGTTCTCACGTAGCTCCATGTCTGGTCCTCTCATGTAGCGCCATGTCTGGTCCTGTCTCACATAGCGCCATGTCTGGTCCTCTCTCACGTAGCACCGTGTCTAGCTCTCTCACGTCGTGTCTAGTTCTCTCACGTAGCACCATGTCTGGCCCTCTCTTACATGGAGCCATGTCTGGCCCTCTCTCACGTAGCACTGTGCCTGGTCCTCTCTCACATAGCGCCGTGTGTAGTTCTCTCACGTCGTGTCTAGTTCTCTCACGTAGCGCCGTGTCTGGTCCTCTCTCACGTAGCGCCGTTT
>NW_022437056.1:180448-190347 GCF_009761245.1 Sapajus apella
CGCCGTGTCTGGTCCTCTCTCACGTAGCGCCGTTTGTAGTTCTCTCAGGTCGTGTCTAGTTCTCTCACGTAGCGCCGTGTCTGACCCTCTCTCACGTAGCGCCGTGTCTGGCCCCCTCTCACGTAGCGCCGTGTCTGGCCCCCTCTCACGTAGCGCCGTGTCTGACCCCCTCTCACGTAGCGCCGTGTCTGGCCCCCTCTCACGTAGCGCCGTGTCTGGTCCCCTCTCACGTAGCGCTGTGTCTGGTCCTCTCTCACGAAGCATCGTGTCTGGTCCTCTCTCATGTAGCGCCGTGTGTAGTTCTCTCACGTTGTGTCTAGTTCTCTCATGTAGCACCGTGTCTGTCCCTCTCTCGCCATGTCTCGTTCTCTCACATAGCGCCGTGTCTGGTCCTCTCTCACGTAGTGCCGTGTCTAGCTGTCTCACGTCATGTCTAGTTCTCTCACGTAGCGCCGTGTCTGGTCCCCTCTCACGTAGCGCCGTGTCTGACCCCCTCTCACGTAGCGCTGTGTCTGGTCCTCTCTCACGTAGCGTCGTGTTTGGTCCTCTCTCACGTAGCGCCGTGTCTGGTCCTCTCTCACGTAGCGCCGTGTCTAGCTCTCTCACATCATGTCTAGTTCTCTCACGTAGCGCCGTGTCTAGCTCTCTCACGTCATGTCTAGTTCTCTCACGTAGCGCCGTGTCTAGCTCTCTCACGTCATGTCTAGTTCTCTCACGTAGCGCCGTGTCTAGCTCTCTCGCGTCATGTCTAGTTCTCTCACATAGCGCCGTGTCTGGTTCTCTCACGTAGCGCCGTGTCTAGCTCTCTCGCGTCATGTCTAGTTCTCTCACGTAGCGCCGTGTCTAGCTCTCTCACATCATGTCTAGTTCTCTCACGTAGCACCGTGTCTGGCCCTCTCTCACAGAGAGCCGTGTCTGGTTCTCTCACACAGAGCACTGTGTCTAGTTATTTTGCACCCTGAAGCATTATTTATTTCTTCCATGAAGTTACTGCAGTTGCTGTAGGAGGCCTATATGGGTTTTAGAGGAAGGAGAATATGTTTCATATGGGGGCCCTTTGATGTGGTTCTCTTCTGGGTGGAGACAGTCAGCTTTTAGAGACTTCTCACTCCACAGTGGGCATAGGCATTTTAAAAATACTCCATTATAACTAGTGGAAATGCCTTGAATTAGTTTTATAATTTTAATTTTTCAGAGCAAGAGTGTGATTTAGATTGAAGACAGCAAAACATATGTAAGTAGTAAAAAGAAAAAAAATAGTAATTCTGGAAACCTTCGGGTTGGTCTTGTTTAATTCAAAGTTCAGAGGCACTGACATTCTTAAATCTGATGAGTTAATTTTCATAACTTGGTGATGTTGAGAAAAATGTAGTTGTCACACTGTTAAAATGACTTTTCTAATAAATCATCTTGAAGTTTAATATGACAAGGTACATGAACAATGAGCACCGCCTCTCCTTAAACATTCCTTCACGGCACGAGCTGGTCTCTGAGGGAACCACAGGGACCGGCATGCAGGTAGAGGTGCTTTGATGATTGGCGTATGTTCCAGTATAATCTGGTATAATGGGATTTATGTTGTTTGTAGATAAACCTACCTAGAAGGACCATGGCAGGAACAGAAATCCCATAGCTTATATAAACAACAGAACATTAATTAACATGAAGACACTAATTAGTTTATCCAATTTGCTGTCAGAGCTCTGGGAACTGAGGGCCTGAGAGAGAGGCCTGATGTGTTTGTGGAAGAGGGAGGCCATGGGAGGCTATGGGGAGGTTGTGGGGAGAGGGGTCGGTTATCAGAGACACAAGAGGATGCAGGTGACAGGGCAGGGGCGGGGTTCCAGAGGGCTTGGGGAGTGTGCACCTTACCTGCTCATGGTTGGAAAGGCCAGGGAATGGAGATGGCCCACGGTCAGCAGCCAGGGGCTTGGCCCATCTGTCCTTTCCTAGCAGCGAACCTTGTTCACTTGTTTCTTAGGAAATGCCTCATCTCTAGAATGCTGCCCCAATCCAGCCCACTTCCTCTTGAATCCTGCTCAGGCACATTCCCTCAAGGAAGCTCCCCCTACACAGAACAAGGCCACCCTTGCAGGAGCCCTCTGTGGCACTCCTCTGTGGCACTTGTTGCCATTGACCTTGTGTGCTTATTCTTGGGATTCCCTGATTAACATGCCCTCTCCTCCCTAATGGTAAGGGGCCTACAGTGAGTGCACAGATGGATGGATGGATGGATGGATGGACGGACAGATGGACGGACAGACGGGCAGATGAATGGACAGTTGGGTGGATAGATGGGGGATGGATGGGTGGATGGATGGATGGATGGATGGATGGATGGACAGATGGACGGACAGACAGATGGACAGATGGATGGGCAGATGGGTGGATAGATGGGGGATAGATGGGTGCATGGATGGATGGATGCAACTTTCTTTTATACCTCAAATGTCATCCCAAGCATTGTCTTCTGTGGGGAGCCATTCCTGACCCCCTTCCTCAGGTAGACTTTGGAGTTCTTCTCTGTCTTCATGTCCCCATGTTCCTTTATTTTGCCCAACTGCTTGAATATTTGTCTTTTGTGGGAGGTCACCTTGAGCACTGCATGGGCAAGGCAGGGCGTGAGCTCACAGTAAGTGGACACACGAGGTGAGTGAGGACCCGCCTGGCCTTCAGAGCACCTGCAGGCACCTGCCTGGCGTTTGATTGGCTTTTCAAGAGAAGGGGCTGGTGCCTTGCAGAGCTGAGGTGGGAGCTGGTGAGCTCTGCTCTGTAAGATCTCGGCACGTCAGTAAAGCTGCAAGGTACACGTGCACACACCCCAAACCTGGACACTTGTGAGAGACGGTCATTCCTCCTGCTTGGCTGCCCGGACTGCACCCTCTCTCAGCTGAAGCCAGGTGCTCCAGGAGACATGATGCTCCAGACATGGCCCCTGGGAGAGGTGCTGATATGGACGTGGCCCCTGGGAGAGGTGCTGATATGGATGTGGCCCCTGGGAGAGGTGCTGATATGGACGTGGCCCCTGGGAGAGGTGCTGATATGGATGTGGCCCCTGGGAGAGGTGCTGATACGGATGTGGCCCCTGGGAGAGGTGATGCTCCGGATGTGGTCCCTGGGAGAGGTGCTGATATGGACGTGGCCCCTTGGAGAGGTGCTGATATGGATGTGGCCCCTGGGAGAGGTGATGCTCCAGATGTGGCTCCTGCGAGAGGTGATGCTCCAGACGTGGCCCCTGGGAGAGGTGCTGATACGGATGTGTCCCCTGGGAGAGGTGATGCTCCGGATGTGGTCCCTGGGAGAGGTGTTGCTCCGGACGTGGCCCCTGGGAGAGGTGCTGATCTGGACGTGGCCCCTGGGAGAGGTGATGCTCTGGACGTGGCCATCGCATTATGTTCCATTGTTATTTCACGTTACTCCTTCTCGTTTCCTCTGTTTCTTCTCACTCATGGTAAATCACGAGATCATTTGTGTCCTGTTTTCCTCGCATTATCTTGTTTAGCCTCCTCTGCTTTTCTAAAGAGGATTTAGAAAACCAGCCCCGGCATGACCCCTGTGTCTCATAGCCAGTGCAGCTGGAGCCTGTTGAAGCCCACGCTGCCACCTCGGCCACGCCCCGATCCTCCTTGAGTCCTGAGCAGCAGAGCATCTGGCCCCTGCTATCTCCTCACTCAGGTCGGCCACCCACCCTGCCACCAGATAAACTTCCCTGAGTCCACATTTACTTACTTAATTCCCTTTCTTGCAGCCCCTAAGTCACCTCACTATCCATGTGGTTAAGTCCAGTGCCTCAGCATCTGTTCTCCTATTAAACCACCTGATCAAGCCCTGCTGTGTGACCTGGTTGGCCTTCCAGCCCATAGCCTCCACACTCCACCGCAGGGTTGGTGGCTGCCAGATGCTCCCAGATGCCCCCAGGTGTGGCTGCTGTACGTGCTGCAGGCTCCTCAATGCCTCTGAGGGTGCAATGTGGGTAAGGTGCGTTTGTGGGTACACATACCTGTCTCCCTACTAGACTCCTTCATTTTCACCCTAGTTCCCAGCAGAGGCTCTGTCACACTGTGAAGGGGCTTAATAAATAACTGTTGAATGAATGACACATCACGGGCCATTTTTACTCAAAAATATCCACTGTTGGCTGAGCACATGCATTAAATGCTGTAGGAATATAGAGATGCAAGCTCCTGAGGACAAAAGGCAAACGTATGTATATAATGAGATTAAAGTCTTGTAAAAAAGGTGCTATAGAAACAGAGGAAGGGGCAATTAGTTCATGATGGAGGGGTTGAGACTGCCTCCCCAAAGGGTCAATATTTACAACAAATCTAACGAACTAGTAGGATTTCTCCAGATAGTACTGGGGCAACTAGACACCCACAGGCAGACATGCAAGTCCAGCCGTGCCCACTCCATGCACAGAACAACTCAAAATGAGTCAAAGACCTAAAGGCAAGAGGTGAAACTAGAAAGCAGCATGGACATGCATCTTCGTGGCTGTAGATTAAGGAGTGGTTTTTAGAGATGCCACCCAAAGCACAAAGCAGAAGCAACAAAAGGAAACATAAACCAACTGGGCTTTAACAAAATGCATGTGTGTGTGTCAGAGGTTCATCAATGAGGTAAAAAGAAAACTCAGTGAGGTAAAATGTTTGCAAACTGTACATCTAAAAAGGCTTATATTTAGAAGAACGCCTACAACACATAAAAAGACAACTAAGCCAAGAAAGGGTGGGCAGGGAGCGTGAATAGGCAGTTCCTCCACAGATGTGAAAAGACAGTGGGCATCCCTGGCCAGCCGGGAAACGCACATCAACATGCAGTGAGATGCCGTTGCACACCCGTTAGGATGGCCGTAATGGCAGAGACGGACAATCACAAGTGCTGGCAAGATCGCGGAGAAACTGAACCTTCATACGTGACTGTTGGGAGGAGACAGCGGTGCAGCCACTTTGGAAAACCATCTGGTATTTCCTCGGAAGTTTAAACATAGAGTTACCATATGACCATAAATCCCATTTCTTGGTACATACCCAAGAGAAATGAAACACGTCCACTGAAAAAACTCATGCCTGAATGCTTACAGGGGCGTTATTCGTGATACTCTGAGAGAGAAACAACCCAGGTCAAGTATCCAGAAATGGAGGAGGGGTAAATACACTGTGTCCATCCGTGCAGTGGAATATTCTCAGGCAATAAAGGAATGAAGCACTGAGGCATGCTACAACGCAGATTAACCTCAGAAAGATTTTCTAAGTGAAAGGAGCCAGTCATGAAAACCACAGATAGGACTCCATTTATATGCAGTGCTCAGAACAGACAAATCTATACAGAAAGTAGATTAGTGGTTGCCTGGGGCTGGGGGTGAGGGAATGAGGGCTGGCTGCCGAAGGGTATGGGTTTATTTTAGGAGCGGTGACGTGTTCTGTGATTGATTGTGGGGATGGCTGTGCGGCTCTGTGAGTGTGTGATTGAGCTGTGCACTTTCAGTAGGCGAATCATATGGTGTGTGAATGATATCTGAATAAAGCCGTTATGAATAAATCACTTTTAAAACAGCAATGAATCATAGTTTTCCAGGAAAAAAGGGCAGAGGCTGACATACTTTGTGCACGGCTGCACACATGGAGAGCTCAAGGTGCACGGGACCCTGGTGTGGTGAGCACGGTGGGCGGGAGGTCCCGGTGTGACCACCGCAGGGAGGGCGGAGGTGGCACCTGAGCCTGCTGAGCAGGAAAGGCCTCGTGTTTAGGAAATGCGCCTATTGAGGAGGAACTCTTTCCGCTTCCACACTCAAATTCCATGTTGCCATTTGTCCCTTCAGTTTATATACTATCAGTGTCTACCTTTTAATTCAAATGAATCCATTTGGTTTCTAAATATCTTCAATGTGTCATGATTAGGATTCCCATTGGTGTCTTCTGAACACTTTGTAATCACTCCATAGCACTTGGACAATTTAATATTCAGGATGTGGATCATTTGCCCAGACAAAAGAAATAAATGAAGGCGAGAACATAACCAAAACATTGTAGAGTTCTAGAACCTTGCAGTCCGTCTGGACATCTATAAATGAATTTCCCACCATCCACAGTTCTGTTCATGAGTTTGAATTCAAAGCATTGGTGCTGTTGGAGGCGCTCACTGCTTTCCCACGTCCTGCTGGGCTTCCTTCCCCACACCAGGGGCCCTGCCATCTGTCCACGCCTGCTGAGAGCCCAGGACCCTCTCCTAAGTGAGTCTCCTGAGCCTCCTCTCACTCGGGGGAGTGGCACAGAGCCCTTGGATTCGGGAACTAATTGTGCTTTTCTGCTTCAGGTTGCAAAATTAAATACTGATTTAGGAACCCATATTTTAAATGACTGTCAGCTTCCAGGAATTCGAGACAAGCCTTCCACTGGAGCCACATTTCTGGCTCCCATTTAGGGCAATATTTCATATAGTCTCAAGCCATTGCAAAGACTTATTTTCTGAAAAATAAATTCACTAGAAATTCAAAAATATCCTTAAAGACCCTGTACCTTTCCAGATAGGTTTAACTGCCTTTCGACTTGACTCATTGCCTACTAGCGACAGAAATGGGAAAAAAATGGGTTGTGATGGCTCAAAAACTAGAAAATAGAAACCCAAGTAGAATGAAAGTGTGGCAGCCTCCACTGGTGACTGTTGCTGTAGCTTCTGCAGCAGAGTTCTTCCTTACAGTGGTGGGAGGAGGAACCTGGGCCTGGCAGGTGAATAACAGCTGGGAGCATGGCACCAAGTGACGCCTGGTTATCAGCTCCGTGCACCCCACTCTAACAAACCAACACTCTGCCTGGTGCAAAAAAACGCCCTCAAACACAGCTATGTTTTGCTGACACTTTTGGAATAAGCTAAGGGCACGCAGATGTCGGGAGATGATGTTTGATACAGAAAGTTCCAGTGGAAATATTTGTGGATCAGGAACTAAAATAACCCTGTAGCAATCATGGACTTGCTGTCACCTCTCGGGCTATCAGTAGGGACCGCACCTAACTCACCGCCTTACTGCAGACTGTTGGGTACCTTCCACCTTTCAAACACATTTCCTTTATTTTGACAATACTAAGAGAATTAGGCCAAGTCTCCTGAGGGCAATATGTATTTTCCATGTGCAATTATCAGAAATAGATGTGCATTGTGACTAAACATCTATTTTAGAATGCCTAAATGCACATTTATTGTGTAAGCACCTAGTGAGTGTGCATTCCACCTCGGACACACCCCATGCACACGTGTTTGTACCTGTATCCGTCCAGATCTATGTGCTGAGCTGCATATGTGAGACGTGTATGTAGTAGGATAATATGTGTAACTGTATATGGTCATGTGCACGTATATACACACATGTATCATACATAAGATTATTTTACATTTATTTGCAATACTTATATATGTGTATATAAATGTGTATGGACATGTGTATATTTATATATTTCTACAATTAGATGCCAGTGGAAACCTTAGTCAGGTGAATGATAAATATCCATGGGAATGTAGTTGGTCGGCATTCCAACGTTAGACTGGTGAAGAGGAATCAATCACCCATGGTAAGATGCAGGACTGGAGGATTTCCTCTTTAGAGGGGAACAGAATCTTCAGTCAGCGGCCCAGCCTCTGCTTCAGGACACCCAGTGCCGTGGGGAGAAGATAAACTACAGAATGGAATGTAGACAATCTCCTGACCCAATGGGGAAGGCCGTGGTGGGCTCAGCCTGTAGCGCCACTGGCGACGCCTGTGAGGACCGTGTAGGGGCGGGTCAGCAGAGGTCCACCCAGGCTCCACAGCCAGCATGAAGGGGGTACTGCATGGCCAGCAGGTGCACCTCGGCCCCTGGGCCTTCCCTGCGCAGTCCACATGGAATCATGGAGTCATCTCTCAGTGGACGTTGCCTGCTCCATCCTGCGTCTGACTACAGCTGGCAGGGGCTCCAGGGCCAGGTTTCCTCCTGCCCTCCCTGTGCCTCACTCCAGGTCTGCCAATGTCCTCTAACAGAGGATGGAGTAGCGCACATGTCCTGCCTGGCTGAGGGCCTCGAGCATGCGCAGCTCCCATCGCTGGTGGATTCTGGGGTTCAAGATCGCAGCAGTTTGTGCATTTTGGTGAGGTAGCTTCTCATGGAGGTGGGGCTGTTGTGCAGGATATAAACCTCTTGTTTATTTAACCACAGAGCATCTCTCTTATGTGCCAGGAAGTCTGGGGAGAGAGGGGAGCGTGTGAAACACACCTAGGCTCTGAGTAGCCCCATGTTCCTCACAGACAAGGGCAGGAACAACAAGCATGTAACCAAATGTGTAAAGAAATGACTCAGGTGTGGGGTGCAGCAGGAGGCTGGTGAGGGCTTCATGCAGAGCGTTTCCACGGGAGAGAAAGATGCCCATGTTAGGTTTCGGAAAAGAGCATTTGGGAACAGACACAGGTGCTCCCCCACCTAGTATGCAAGGCCCAGGAGGGCAGGAACCAGGGTGCGGGGCCTGGCGGGCATTGTGAGGTGTCCTCTGGAGGTGGCGGTGAACCACTCATGGGTGAAAGAAGGGGCACAGATGGCACAGTCCAGTGTGGGCTCCAGAGTCAGCTCACTGGATGCTTCCGTGGAAACAGGTGGCTGCCCAGCGGCTCGTACGGCAGCACAGTCAGTATGGGCCACTTGTCTAGGTGCTGCAGGATGGAGGGAACGGAGGGGATTCAACCTAAATTATGGAGTTTGAGGTGACTTCCTGATTACATATTGGCTGCAGGCGTACGTGAGAGAAAAGGCGAACACTGCTCCAGTGTGTTAGATATTCTAGCCCTGATAACTGTGTGGATAGTGCTGTTGTAAGTGTTGCTTGAGAGGCTGACTCCTGGAGATCCCAAACCTCCCAGCCAAGTTTAATGAAGGCCGTTGCACCTGCTTTCACACGACGAAGACAGAATTGGAAGGGTTTGTACTTGAAGGACTCCTGGAGGTTGAGCATGAACCACTGGGGATGTGCGTGGCATTGCCACACAGGGGATGGGACCTGACATCCATGCCGACGCCTGTGTGAATCTGAGGTCCCACAGCTGTAGCCTGGAAAACCTTTGAGATCAGCGGTGGGAGCCACTGAGGAGGTGGTGCCGGCCTGGGTACTGACTGAGCTCAGGGCACCCAGGAAGAGGGTTGGGCATAGCAGAGTGAGCTGGCAGGCGCTCCATGGGGGGAAGCAGATGGTGAGGTTGAATGTGGGCAGAAAGGTGAATGGAGGAGGCTTCTGGATCTGGACTGTGGGAAGCGGTGTCTCCACCAGAATGATGGAGATGGGACCTGTACACGGTCAGCAGGCATCGGGCTCCACACCTCTGACACTCGAGGCCATCTGTGGCATAAATGAGTGGAGGTGAAAACCTTCACATTGGATGGATTTCCCAGAGAGGCTGTGCAGGCTGAGCTCAGCCACGGGGCAAGAGCAGGGCCTGGGGGACATCCTGCTTTTAGGAGAGAGGCCCTTTATGCTGCTGTGACATTGAAGAGACTGAACTGGGACAGAGGCTGAGAACAGCAGACATGGAGCTGGACACATGCGTCCTGCACACCGCTCTGGGGAGGGCGGCCGGATGAAGGAGAAAGCACTGCTCTGCCCTTGCCTGCTTTGCTGCTGGAGAGAAGAGAATGGCAAGAACTCCATGGGCTCAGAACTCAGTACTGGGAGCACAGTTCAGGAGCAGAATGGCGGACTCAGGAATGGGCCACTGGCCTGCCTGGGGGCCCCGTGTGACCATCTCAGGCCTGCGTGAGTGAGGGCCCCACACAACGGTCTCAGGCCTGTGTGAGCAAGGGCGCCATGTGATGGTCTTAGGCCTGTGTGAGTGAGAGTCCCACGTGAGGGCCTCAGGCCCGCGTGAGCGAGGGCCCCACGTGACG